>NW_020618825.1:13876453-14476453 GCF_003573695.1 Papaver somniferum | reverse complement strand
TGATCAATCACGCAGAGAATGGAGTCTGTTAACGATGGATTATCACAAGATCGTCTTTAGAACTAACAACAGTCTAAAGATACCTGTCGAAACTCTGAACTAGTTTGAGTGAATCTTATATCAGAAGACAAGATCCTCAATCATAAACAAACTAGGTGCAATCAGATTTCAACCACCGTTAGTCAATCAAATCAATCGAAAACAAAAGATAAACCGCAATTATCTAGTTTCCCACCAACGGTACACGCTAGAGCTTCTCAATCCCAAAAAAGACTTTAAACTGAGCGGCCGTAAGAGATTTCTCCTAACTAGGTTACTCTCCTCTCCGAATCGGCGACTACACCAGTAACAACAACAAAAGAAGAAGTCTGTTGTTATGAAGGATTAGTTTGCTAGAAAGGAAAACTTCAAGTATTTATAGACAATGCAGTTTGGACACCAAGGAATTTCCAAAACCGAAAATATTTTTAAGATATTCATTAAAGCACAAATTCGGTTTCCATAATTCCTAGAAATGCTATGTCCAAAAATAATGATCGAAATCTCTTGGAAAATATAATTAGTAAATGCACATTACTAATTCTTGTATTTCCCTACAAAATGAAATTAATAATCTTAATTAAAAGATTCTTAACTTACTTATGTTTCGATCCTGGGATTTTCTTCCTTTAGCTATTAAGGAATAACTTTGAACAATTAAAGAAATAAACATTCACAGCACGTGTTCAAAGTATGTCGACATCCTTACTTTGTAAGTTCTCTTTCACACTTACAACCTTGAAACCGGTTTTCCACACTTCCAAACAAATTTAGAATTGGTTCATCTGACTTTCAAGAACTATGTGATTGATCAAACAAACAATCAATCACAATCATGGGTTTAACGGTTCTACCAAAACAAGTTTCGGTTCCACCTCCATGTGAGTACTGGCATAGTCACACTAGCTTTCCAAAATTTCGGTTGACTAGGTACTAGGATCAGTTCCCCACATATATATGGTATCTAACATATATTTGTTGCACATTTCCATGGGATCAGTTTCCCTTTGCCTAAAAACGTGTCGCACATGTCCATAGGATCGATTCTCCTTTCTGCTATTAACCTTGCTGCACCTCATACAAGGATCGGTTCCCCTTTTTGATGTACTGCACCCCTTACTAGGATCGGCTCCCATTTCCCAGATTTGGTCAGACATAACACAAACCCGATCATACCATCTCAGGTGATTACTTAAATTTGTCACACTTCCAAAAAAGTTTAGAATTGGGTCATCTGACTTTCAAGAACTATGTGATTGATCAAACAAACATTCAATCACATGGGTTTAACGGTTCTACCAAAACAAGTTTCGGTTCCACCTCCATGTGAGTATTGTGCATAGTCACACTAGCTTTCCAAAATTTCGGTTGACTAGGTACTAGGATCGGTTCCCCACATATATATGGTGTCTAACTTATATGTGTTGCACATGTCCATAGGATCGATTCCCCTTTCTGCTATAAACCTTGCTGCACCTCATACAAGGATCGGTTCCCTTTGTGATGTACTACACCTCTTACTAGGATCGGTTCCCCTTTCCCAAATTTGGTCAGACATAACACAAACCCGATCATACCATCTCAGGTGATTACTTAAGATCAATTTCACTAATAAAAGTCATACCAATACATAAGCCAGGCCTTTGTGAATAGTTCTACAAAGAACACAAACAACTTGTGAGCGGTTATACTCGATCACACATATTGGTTGTTCATAAGATATGCAATGAATAACAAAACCAATAACACCTGGAATTTCCTTTTCGGTTCAGAAACAAGTTTATGAACCTACTTCCTTAGAACACATGTAAAACATTGTTCCCTAGGATGAAATCCTCACCTCATACCCATACATAATCACAACATTCAAATGATTATGGCGATGTCTTATCTACAAAGTTTAATTTTAAGCAATAAACCTCGTATTGTATTCCTTAATACTATGTCTATCTAGAGTTTAAATATGCTTCGCAGTGTTGTTTTCAATATGCACGACTTCAAAGATGCGTTAGAGATTGATATAGTTCAAGTCAAATATCACTAACCTCAAGTGGATATTTAAGTATTTTTTACAATTATACCCTTGAAAGATGACCTAGTTTTAATTTGCACAATTCTTAAGGCAAAGAGGAGAGAGGAGAATTTTTAAGTATTTTTTACAATTATACCCTTATGGATAATTACTAATAAAAATTTAGAAATGAATTATTTCTCAAACCATATAACGGATATTCGTAAACTTTATACCATTTGAAAGAATTTTAAAACACATACTTAACGATATAAACATGACTATCAAATTATTCATATTTCTTGTACTAATAATAATCAATTAAAAAGATAATTTTAAAAATATTCCATTATTTGATGATATAGTTAATCTATTTTGGGACCGAGAGAGTATTAGAAAATAGAATTCTACATATTTTTAGACAGGAATGCGGCAAGGAATATATGTTGTTGGCTGTTAAACAAAATGATGATGTCTCTGCACAACTTTCAATTTTGCAAGCACTTCTTCGAACGTTGGGCGGCATTTCGGATCACTTCATAATCAAATTGGAGTTAAATATATATAAGAACCTCAAAAATGATACAAAAGATTTTTCATTTAAATACTAGATGACCGCTTGCGCGGTGGGAGGCGGACGAAAAACATATGCAAGCAAAATTGTCAGCTGTACGTGCATATAACTGTTGCTAATTAGCTGGATAAAAAAATACTCCTAAAATAAGCACGCACCTATGCCAGCAACTCTCAGTTAGACATTCCCAAAGCGGGTCAATGTCTTTTGGTATCTCATTTCGTTGGTTCATGAATCCTACAGCCGCGATCACCTGCTCAATTCACCTCCATATATACCTTTAGTAGAAAAGAAAGTTGTAATTCAACTATTCTAGTTACTTGAATACTTCCTTTTACCCTAACTATATTAACTTAGAAAAGCATTATAAACATTCGACAGCGGACGATAGAGAAACTTCATCAAAGAATTTCTCGCGTTAATATTTGCAGTGGTCATGCAAATTAGTCGATTCTCTTTTCTTAGATTTTTTGATTTATGTTTGGATTCATGATTAATTAGAAGTTTAATCCCCTTAATCTTCTAATCATTTGTTTATGTTATAACTTATTTTTCATTATTTTTTCTTTTTCTTTTGTATTTTTCTTCTTGTTTCAATTCCATGAATTTTTCTGGGAAGTATAATTTCTCCTTTTCTCTTCTTATTAATGAAGTGCTAATTCTTTTTGCAGGTGTATTCCTACAGTCCTCAGGTAGTTTAACCAGTATGGTTATATGGATCTAGCTTCCAAACAAGTCACACAGTTTTGTTAATTAGCAAGTATTGCTAGTCATCTCCAATTGATGATTATTATCAGTATGTTAAGTTATCTGTATAGAACTAGAAGGATTTATATGGGGTTATTTCTAGCTTTAATCCTTATCATTATCCAAACTCTTCTTCCTGGAAATCTCCATGTTCACAGAGATTCAAAAATTTAAAATCAAGTTTTGGCTCTCTCTTCGGTCAACTACGGTTACCATGATCTAAGCTCCCTTAATAGCTGGCATTCTCCTTTTTTTGATAAATCTAAAGATGAAGACTTTCCCAAAAAAACAGATTCTTTCATAATGATTTTCCTCAATCAGAAAGAATTCTTTCCTATATTGAAAATTCTCATAACTTCTTGTTATTCCTTTATTCCAATAAAAGTATAAACCTTAAGCATTCTAAGCAACTGAAAAAGACATCTATTTCTCAAAATCCTACCCTTTAACGAAGAGTTGTTGGTTCTGCTAAGCTTATAGATGGTGCGACTGAAGAGTGGAGTACCAGTATCCTAGGTAAAATTCTTCATAAGGATAAAATCGAGTTGAAACTAGTCATAACTGAGATAAACAAACTTTGGAGGAGATATAAAAAAAAGTTTATGAAAGTGATAGGAAGAAACCTTTTTGTCATTAAACTTAACTCTGTGGAAGAACAAGAAGAAGTCATTAATAGAGGTCCGTGGATTGCAGATGATGCTTTATTTGTTATTCAAAAGTACGATTCTTCGAAGAAGGCAGAAGAGCAAGAGTTTTCGGTACAGGAGTTCACAGTAACTTTGAAGAAACTAAGATTGGAACATCATAACAAAGCTGTAGTGGAAGAAGCCATCAGTTTCTTTGGTACCAAGATTTCCACAGATCTTCCTAATTGTCGCCCAAGACATGGTACGAATATTGAAGCAAGGGTTATGATTGATTTAAACTTCCCTTTGATAAGGGGTGCTTGCTGGAATACAAGAGTTGAGGGTCTTGTGTGGATCAAATATCACTGGCATATTCAACCCCATAATTTATGCCCCAAATGTTTTGTTCTAGACCATAAAGAACAGAACTGTGCTTTCTTTGAACATAAACTCTTCTTATATAGGCTCTCAATTGTGGAATATGAAAAATATCAACTTGAGCATCCTTCTGATGCTGAGGATGATGCTGAGGATACTGCTGAGGTTGCTGATGAAGACCCTGTGAATGAAGAGGAGGATGTTGTTGTTGATGAAGGACAAAAATTTCCAGAAGGAGAAGACAATAGTGAAGATACTAGACAAAATAAAAGGATGAGAAACTCTAAGTTTAATGATGAACCCTCAAACAATCCTCATAACATTCATGTCACTCCTTCTAGTCTTTCCATTAATCCTAATGATCCAACTATTGATATTCAAAACATCAATGAGATGGAGATGGAAAAGAATGGTGGAGAAGCTGCATCTACTACTCTTGGAAAACTAGGAATTCCTGCACTTCAGGTACTTAATATTCTTATTTCTTTCCATTTTTCTCATTACTTTACTACTCACATTATGAAAATTTTGGCTTGGAACTGTCAAGGCTTTTGCAAAAAAGATACTAGAGACCATCTTTTTGATCTAAACAAACTGCATAATCCTGATTTAATCTTCATTTCTGAAACAAAAATTAATGATGCTAGAGTCCTAAAATTTTCTAAGTCACTTCTTTTTCCAAATTCCTTCTAAGTACCTTCTATTGGTCTTGCTGGTGGACTGTTACTCTTATGGAAAGATGGTTTTCAAGTTGATATAGTTCATTCCAATACAAACATGACAAATGTTGTCATCCTAAATGATCCTTCTATAGGAGAATGGTTCTTAACTTGTCTTTATGGTACTCCTTATAAAGAAAAACAAACTGAGCAACGGGAGTATATTAGGAATCTAAGCAAAGTTGTTAAAGTTCCTCGGGGAGTTATAGGAGATCTCAATATTACTCTTGACCCAAGTGAACGTGTTAATCACACTTCCACTTCGAGTAATAGTGTTATTACTCAGTTATTAAGAGAAGCTGACCTCAAGGATTTAGGGTTTAGTGGCAATCCCCACACTTGGACAAGTAATAAACATGGTACTGGTAGAATCAAAACTAGGCTAGATAGAACTTTAGTCAATAGTGAATGGTTCTTGAAATTCCCAGACTCTATTTTGACTCATCTTTCCCAAAATGGGAGTGATCATACTCCCATATTACTTCAGTTGTACAACAATCTTTCTGTCAAAGGTAAAAATTGGAAATTTTTTGAAAACTGGTTGCATAACTCTACTTGTGTTTCTGAAATTGAGAATTCTTGGACTTCTAATGTGTCTAGATCTGCATCTTTTGTGTTTATGGATAAATTATCTAACAATAGGAAGCAACTGTCATTGTGGAATAAAAACACTTTTGGTCATATTCAAATAACCATCACTCAACTGAAGGATCAACTGACTTATCTTCAACAATCTGATATTAATGGAAGTAATACTCAGAAAGTTCTACAAATTGAAGTAGATATTTCCAAATGGGATGATATTGAGTCAAGTTTTTGGAGACAACAAGGTAAAGATAGACATCATGGTGACATGGATATGAACACCAAATATTTCCATACTAGAGCAAACATGAGAAGATCAAGGAACAGAATTGATAGTCTCCTAGCTCCAGATGGAAATTGGTGTACTGATAGAGATTCTCTGGATAATCTTTTAACTACACATTTCAAGAAGATCAATACTTCGGTGGATATAGCAGATTCTTATAACTTCTTACAGCATACCAAAAGTGTATAACAGATAAAGACAATTTGAACTCCTGCAAATTCCTTCTGAGTTTGAGATATTTGACTCTCTAATGTCTATGAAAGTTTGGACTTCACCAGGTCTAGATGGATTTCCACCTGAATTCTATTAAACACAATGGAAAACAGTTAAAAAAGGATCTAATTCAAATGATCCAAAACTTCTTTCATTCTGGTTTCCTTCTCAAGCAACTTAATAGAAAAAGATTCTCTCTTATTCCTAAGACAGCAACTCCATATACAATCCTGAAGATTTCAGACCTATAGCTTTATGCAACACCTCCTACAAGTTAATTTCTAAGATCATTGCTAGAAGGATGAAAAAACATATTGGGAGAATAATTTCACCTATGCAAGTTGCATATGTTCCAGGGAGTTTAATTTCAGAAAATATTTCTCTTGTGCAAGAAATGGTTCATAGTATGAAGAGACAATCTGGAATGGTTGGTTCATTAGCTTTGGAGATGGATATGTCAAAAGCATTTGACAGTTTAGAATGGGATTTTCTTATGCAAGTTCTTAAACAGTTTGGTTTTTGTGACAAGTGGTGTCAATTGATTCATCAATGCATAAGTACTACTCAAGTTGAAGTGCTTTTCAATGGTTCTCCTTGTCAATATTTTCATCCTTCAAGAGGTATTATGAAAGGAGATCTCTTGTCTCCTTACCTTTTTATCATTGCAATGGAATCTCTGTCTAGAAAGTTAGATTTTTGTGAACAAAAAAAAATTATTTCTGGTGTGAAGATAGCTAGGAGAGCACCTAGAATTAATCATCTCTTATTTGCAAATGATTGTATTTTGTTCTCTAAAGCTAACCTGGATCAGACTAGGAATCTCATTGAAGTTATTGAAGAATTCAGTTAGTGCTCAGGACAGGTTAATTTCAACAAATCATCAGTATATTTCAGCAATAATGTCAGTCCATCTGCTTCTAATATATTAGCTGGTATTATTCAAGTACCTATTATGGATCCCAAAGAAAAATATCTTGGGCTTCCATTTTTTTATTGACAGAAACAAAACAGTCCCTTTTTCTACTTTGGTTGAGAAGACATAAGTTAGACTATCTAAGTGGAATTCAACTAATCTTTCTGAGCCAGGAAGAACATTTATGGTTAAGCATGTTCTTAATGCTTTGCCTGTTTATCATATGACTTCCTTCAAATTGCCAGATCAAACAATCAAAGAACTTAATTCCATACAAGGTAAATTCTGGAGAAGAAAAGATACAAACAAGGGTGCTAATATTTCTTGGACAAACTTGAGAAGGGATATAGAAGATGGAGGTCTTGGATTTAGAGACTTAGAATGTTTTAATAAAGCTTTGCTTTCTAAATCTGCTTGGAGACTTTCTACCAGAGGTTCTGATCTACGGTCAGATGCTATGAGTGCCAAATACCATCATAATTGAGACATTTTTGATCACACAGTTAAAGATGATTCTTCTTTTTCCTGGAGAAGCATAAGTTCTCAAATTCAGTTTATAGAGGAAAACTGTTTTTGGAATCTTGGTAATGGCTCTTCAATTAGGATTTGGAAAGATGACTGGATTCCTGGTCTCAACTCTCCACTTGAACCTATGATAAATGCTATAAACCCTTCTACTTTCATTTTAGTCATGGAATATTGGTCTTCTGAATGATCTCTTTTCCCCTAAAGTGGTTGGTATCATTATGAGTTTATCCATTCATCCTTCTCAGGAAGATAAACTTATATGGAAGTTAGAAAAGAATGGTGAATACACCCTAAAATCTGCTTACAAGAAAATTTATGAAGAGACTCATGGTCATTCAGATTTTTCTGTTGAAAGGAAAGTTATTTTCTCAACTATGTG
This sequence comes from Papaver somniferum, assembly GCF_003573695.1. Lineage (NCBI taxonomy): Eukaryota > Viridiplantae > Streptophyta > Magnoliopsida > Ranunculales > Papaveraceae > Papaver > Papaver somniferum. The sequence goes on along the minus strand of NW_020618825.1, from coordinate 14,468,455 downwards.
GAATCTTCCCATTCTACCAAGGATTAAACATTTCATTTGGAAATGTTTACGAGAATTTCTGCCTACAAAAGCAAGAAGACTTAGATTCTCAAGAGGTGCTGACACAAACTGTCCCTTGTGTGGCTCAGAAGAAGAAAGTGCTTCGCATATTATTCTGCATTGCAGTTACTCTAGAGCAGTCTGGTTTGGATCCACAGGCCTGCAGTTTGACCCTCTCTCAAGAATTGTCTAACTGGATTATTCAGTTTAGTCATGGAATTCTTACTTCTGAAACTATTACTAAAAGAATGGTTACTGCTTGGGGAATATGGAAGGAAAGGTGTTCCAAGGTTTTCGATAACAAGTTATTAGATCCTCAGAAACTTATTCTTAGGATTTCTACTTTATCTATGGACTGTTATGAAGCCAGGAAGAGACTACCAATTAAGTTAGTATCGAGAGTCGAAAGAACTAACTTAAAATGGATACCTCCTGCAGTTGATTATTTTACTGTCAATTTAGATGGTTCTTTCGATCATTGCAACAAAAATGCAGGAACTGGACTGATTCTTCGAAATTTGGCAGGTACATCCAGAGGCGCAAAGTGTACCTATGTTGAACAAGAATCAAGTCCAGAACATGTGGAGGGATTAGCATTATGGGAGGCTGTCAAATGGATTGAGCAGCTGAAGCTTGATTCAGTTAACTTTGAGACAGATTCCATGATACTAGTTGAAGCAATAACTAAAGGCCAATTCAACATCAACTGGCAGTTCCATCATTTCATTAGAGATATTATTCTTTGTTTTAGAAATTCCAAAAACTGGAAAATCTATTATGTAGCCAAAGAACAAAATAAAGTGGCTGACACTCTTTCTAGGATGGCTCGTACACAGAAACTTACCAAAGAATGGTATGTTTCCACTCCTAGTTGTATTTCTGATCAACTCCAGATTGAATCCCTGGGTTGATCCTTTATTCTATAAAAAATTTCGAATCAAAAAAAAAAAAAAAGTTACTTGAATACCATGGAATCATACCCTGTGACGCAACGTACCTGCATTGAGTTCAGGTCATTCCAAGGGACTTTTAGAGTTGCAAGCTCCCATAGAACAACTCCAAAGCTATACACATCAGACCTGATAAGTTTCCCATTAGTAGTTAGAAAATATATATATTTAATGATCGAGCAAGTGAATGAAAGAGTGAAATGTTGTTGGGGAATTTTGTCGCCTACTTCTCATCTGCTGGCTCATTGCGGATAACCTCCGGAGCCATCCACTGTGCCTGCAAAACACAGAAAATATATTGGGATCTGTTATTTCAAACCTATCGAAGAAAGAAAAAAAAACTAAGGCGATGCTGTATATGACGTGTATCGCACCGTTCCATCACCGGTACTTGTTAGAAAAGTTGCATGTTTGACTCGTGAGAGACCAAAATCACCAACCTAGTAACAATGAAAACAATTAACAAGGAGGTTAATAAATGACTTCTCCTTCTGCCTATTATAATATTATCCACATCCCAGAAGCAGAGACTATAGGTACCTTTACCCTCCAGTTCTTATCAACCAAAAGATTTGATGACTTCAAATCACGGTGAATGGTTGGTGGGTTGTGACGATGAAGGTAATTCATACCTCGTGCCTACAAAAGAGGTAGACGTTAAACAATATTTATATTCTGAAAATCTGGTCCGAGTGAAATTTCCTTAGTAGAAGTTGTTGAAAGGAATTGCAAAGATGCTCACAATGTCCAAAGCCATGAGAATACGCCGTTTACAACCTAATGTATTAGTAGTGTGAAGGCGAAGTAACCGAAACAAACTTCCACTGCCAGTAGAAAGAATATTTGTACACTCAGTAAGTAGAATAATACTCCCGCCATGTTTTAAAATGATAGTATCTGTTTTTTTAAAACGGAGGTAGTATGAAAGGTAAATTATCCAGTAAGAAAACAATATGAAACGGCTAAAAGTAGAAAATGAACCGTGGAAGGAACTCGGTGACAATACCCAGATGCTGAGATGATGTCACTTCCCCCATGAAGAGTACCACGCTTGGATGCCTCAGCCTCTTCATCAGTAATACCTCTTGTCTGAAGGAATGTTGCATTAGCAAGTCTTCTGAGTATTCAAAGTTGGAAAGTACTTTTATAGCAACATCCTGCTAGAAGTGTAAACGAGTTCCTATTAACAGCTTGATGGAATACAATTACAATCCCTCTGCACCCTTGAAGGGTCAGGCTGGGTGACAAATGCTACGTCCTAGATCCTACCGCATCTTTTTTGCTCCATTCTATATGAAAACACGTATAGTGTCAGGTTCGACCCTAACCTGGGCATGGTTGGTAGGTGGTGGGTAAATTTATTTCTCTTTACCAGTCTAATTTTCTGTTGGCTGATATACCTCATCATTTTCACAATTGACCATGTAATCTGACAAATGCTTTATATATGTGAATTTTGATTAAGAAATGTAGATTTCTAGAAGGAATTTAAGAAAATATACCGTGCCACACCATAGACCGCGATACACAGTCGCACATGAACCTGACACCCAACAACACGTATTATGATAGATTAAGAAAAAGAGGACTATGTATAGTTGATGAAGTATCACAGAAGTAAATGCTTTAGAAATAATGTGAACATCTATTACCTCGCCCAATCTGTTCACCGAAAGTTAAACTTCAACCAGATATGATAATGCAAATAATCTGTTTTCATATAGAATTTACGGAGGGGACTACTCATGCTACTTGTTCCTTTAGTAGAAGAGGGCAAGGACCTATAGAGCTCATTGCCACCCGCAGCCGGCAGGATTTGTTGGCTTTCGCAAGACCATGATATTCCCTTCACTCTAGAAGTTATCATCATACTTGCACCATTGTCATCAGCAGAATCTCCAAAAGGATTCACTGGGCATATGTTCTTATGGTCAGAAAGAGCATTTTCCAATGTTTTCATCTTCGAACATACTTTATTTTTGGGTTAAGTGGCAAAATGCCCCAATTTGGGCTACAAGGTTGTGAAAATGCCCCGAACGTTAGGCAAAAGATCAAAATGCCCCATTCAGTTACTTTTACCTATAATAGTCAAAATGGGGCATTTTGATAACTTCTGACTGGTCAACTGTGTTATGAAATGTCTTTTTTTCCCTTGTACAGAAATACCGCCTGACATGATGTCACACGTGTGCTGATAAATTCATAACACGTGTGCACTGCAAACAGATGACACACGTGCAATCTAAACTGGCGACACGTGGAATGTGATGGACACGTGGGCTGAGACACCTGTACCACACGTGTGGTTCGTACGAATACTTCAATTCTTATCTTCAACCTTGGTCGTGTTTGAGCCACCGAAACCAAAATACCAGATCGATACAGAGAGTGAGAGAGAGATAGAGAGACAGAGAGAGATGGAGAGACAGAGAGAGACATTGAAGACGGGGAAGAATAGTGAAATTGCAGATCGAGAAGATAGATGAGACGGAGAAGATAAGAATCGCGTTTCTTAACCCAGAATAGGTAACTTTTAACCTAATTTTGTTTTACGATTTAGGGTTTTCAAAACCTAGTGAAATTGTTAACTGCGATTAAGTTTCAGAGAGTAAAAATGAAATTAGGGTTTCAGAATCTGTAGTCACCACAATCGTAATTAGGGTTTCAGGGAAACAAAATTGGGTTTTAGTGAATCAAATTTAGGGTTTTAATAAATCTAATTAGGGTTTGAATAAAAAGAAATTAGGGATTATAATTTTGGGTTATTGAATTTTTAGCAGATGATTTAGGGGGTTTTCCATTTTTAGGGAATATTTCAATTGCTTTTTGTCTATGAATTCTGTGTATCTCTGTTTATTTTTGTAACTGTTGATTACTGTGATGGCATGGCATGAGAATTTCAGTCATGTTTTCTTCAATAATGTATCTGCTGGAATATATTAGTCATGTTCTGTGCGTGAGAATTTCAGTTGTGAATTTTGGTTAAGTGTGAGCAATTGGATATGAAATACAATAAGCATATTAAATATGAAACCTGTCATTGGAAATCTGGAAATTCAGCTGCATTTGATACTAGTACGTAAGATAGATTAGAGACTTACAATTTGTATTGGTTTTGCCAATAAGTCTTTACTTGGTTTGTTTTAGATATCAGATTATTCAATTCTCTGTAGATGTATTAACTTGAAAGTGTTGGATACAAAATTGCTTCCTCTTCCTCTTTTCATTATTTGAAAGTGTTGTAGTGTATGTGTGTATTACTTGGTTTAGATAGTGTATGTGTGTACTGTTATAACTGATTATTGTTTCATTTTTGTTAAATGTTTCAGAATGGGTAGTGAGGATAGGAATTTCTGGATTTCTGATATAGGACAGAGGTTTAAGGACCTTTATTGTTTTGGTTGTAAAGCTGGTACCAGTGGAGAAGCTTTCATGGCTATGCTAAAGAGCAGGTTGGTGAATGAACAGGGTATGAATTCTACACTAGAACTGTTTTTATTTAATGATGATGATGGGAATCCATATGATAAGTGTGAATCAGATGAGATGTTTATTTCATTTTGGAATAAAGGGAAACTAGATAAAGACAATTTGGTAAGACTTTAGTTCACTATAATTATTCCTACAATTAGACATTGGGGTTTTGTTTGCGATACTGCTAGTGTTAGTGGGGTAAGTGGTATGACTAATTTTATGACTCCAGTGAAGAAGAAAACTGTTAGTAAAAGGGTTGAGGTTAGGAGGAGTCCAAGACTTAATAAGACTGCTAGTGTTAGTGGGCTAAGTGATATGAGACCAACAAGACTTGATTTTGTGCATGAAGACCTAGTTGTTTGTACACAAGCATCTGTTGCAGAAAACCCAGTGCATGAAGCACAAGTTAATGCTACACAAGCATCTTTTGCAGACAACCAAGTACAGGGGAATGAAGATGATGACTAGGTGAATTTACCTAATCTACAACTGTCATCCTAATGATAGGCCTGATTTTTTGTTTTAGGAACATAATGAGGAAGAGGTAACTGGAGATGAAAGTGAAGAGGTACAATTATGAAGATTGGGTTTCTATGTGTGCTAGAGGTATAGATATTGATAATGAGACTGATGATTGTAATGAAGATTTCAATGTAGGTGGATTTTATGAAGAGCAGAGTGCACAGGTAAATGCTACTTCAGATGAAGAAGTTCCCAGATATGATGTCACTCAAGAGGAAGAAGTCCTGGTATCAATATTATACATCCACACAGATTGAGAGATAAGGGAAGACCTTGTGTCAAAAGAAAGAAGTCCTGGTATGAGAAGAACAAGCCGCGCAAAAGAGTAACAAAGTGCAGCGTATGTAAAGGTATTGATCATAACATTCTAACCTGTCAAGGTCCTCCAGTTGGATCCAACCCCAAGAAGAAAGGAGTGAGAATGGAGTGTTCTGTTAATGGGGAAAAGTTATGTATTACTGTTGCACCAACAAAGAAGATGAGGAAGGCCTTTTCTGCACCAAATACTGCATCAACATCTGCATCAAAGAAAGCAACATCATCTGCATCAAAGAAAGCAACATCATCTGCATCAAAGAAATCAGCTGAGGTACCACCATTGTCAAAAGGAAAAACTGCATCAACATCTGCATCAAAGAAATCAACAACATCCTCCTCCACTGCAACCAAAAGGAAGGTAACACATCCATCTACTTCTTCTACACCTTCATCTGCCTGTTTTAACCAGACTTATCATGGTATTATTAATATTTCTAGCCAAACAATCAACATTTCTGAGCCACCATCAAAAAGGGTTAGAAATCCTAACTCTAAATATCAGTAATATCAGAGATAGTAGTACTCAGTTCTGTTTTATGAATGTTGACAATATTTTGTTACATTGCTTTTGTTTACATACATTAACTTCTAATTCTGCACTTTACCTTCACTTTGTCTTTAAACTGTGCACAAATTTGATCTTCAGAATTATAAGATTGCTTTTGTTTTTCCACAAAGATAGCATCAGACACCCATTGGAAATCTTCACATTTTTTGCATTTTAGGTAGCCAATACCATAATTCCATGATGTTTGAGCTATGTTTAACATCCTCACCTTAGTTGAATTGCATTTGGGGTTGATACAAGGAGTATATGACCAAGGACAATCAGCAAATTTGGATCACCAACACAAGCTTTACATCCTCCTTTGTACTGAGGTGTCATGGTTTTAATAGCATCATCAAACCATTCGAAGTATGGACACATAGGATTAGAGCAAGAGAATAATTTCTTCCCTGAATTAGCACCTTCTTTGACCTTTAAAAGTTTCCGAATACCATTACAAGGAACTAATTTACACCTACTGTATATCCAAGGACAATCAATTGATTGATGATTATTTTCGTTGCACATCTCACATTCCTGCAAATTAAGTAAAAATTAAAGTAAGATGGATAAGATACTCACCCCTTAACTATGTTCTTCTTTGAAAAAATCTTGAAATTGCTCTTACCATTTTCATTTTCTCACTTGAGCTAGCAGACATTTTGAAGAAAAAAAGCAATATACTGATTTAAGGTTGTGAAAATTCCCCATTTATATAAGTCAGGCGAGACAAGAAAGTGACTGTTAATACAACGGTCGGAATCTACAACGGTCGGATTTAAAACGGTTGAAATCTGTAGCCGTTGATTTGAACTCACGTGTTGCAATCTTAGATTGTAGGACACAGTGGTCATTCTCTTAAAAAAAAACCCATTGTTGTAAATATAGCAACCAAATCTCCAGCCGTCCAACTAAAAGAATAGCCACGTGTCGCAATCCTAGTTAACAGGACATGCTGGTCATTTTAGAAAAAGAAACATCCATTTCAGTAAATATAACCACTTCATCTATGGCCGTCCAATTTTAGTCTAGCCACGTGTCGCAATCTAACTAAATGTGGCACATGGTTAAGTAGTCACGTGCTTGTGGGGCATTTTGACAGAAGGGTATAAATGACATTTATTTACACGTGCGGGGCCACACGCTTACTATTTTGACCACTTAACCATGTCAGACGGAAAACATAACAGATTGGGACATTTTAATTCCGTTTTGGGGAATTTTGATCTTTTACCTAACGTCCGGGGCATTTTCACAACCTTGTAGTCCAAATTGGGACATTTTACCACTTAACCCTTTATTTTTCGATCTCAATGTCTGATGCAAAGTTGTGTTAATAGAGAGAGAGGGACACATAAATAGAAAGACGAGATGGTTTACATTTATAAATAGATCAAAACCTACCAATTTTGACATCATCCGAGGAATGACAGCTAGGGGACTGTGCCGAGGATCAAATACAGGCTTAGTTGTTTTTGGGCCGCTATTACACAGACGACTACAGCTGGGACAAGAATCATTTTTTAAGGGTTTTGTACCATGGGAAATCGGTACTATGGTATCTCGAAAAGACTCTAAAGCTATTGATACACAAATAATCCCAACCAAAGTATCACTATCATCATATAATGGAGCGGTGGTGCCAAGTACCTGACATAGTCGGCCTTGTATATTCATGACAGGAAAAATCCCTGTCCAGTTCTCCCCTGAGGAATTCCTTTGAAGTTTTTCATTCGATACATTGTCTTGTTCCTCAACTAAGAAGCCATTGATATTCCGACCAAGAGCTTCAGACGCAGGGTAACCAAAAAATTGTTCGGTCGCTCTATTCCTGCAATAACATATATAGAAAAAAAGTTTAACATCCAGAATTCCGGTTTACTATCCATAAACATTTTTATACGTGGAAGTGTACCATAAACATTTTTATAGGTGGAAGTGTACCATATATGTTATGTCGCGTATTGCAGTGTCTCAATTTCAAAAAAGCATCATTCGAAGCTCAAATACGGAGGGAGACTAGTAAATAAAATGATTGAACTCATTTGTTACTTTTTTCAGTTTCTTCGTCTAGGGGGTTCATCCGAAACTAAAATACTCACCAATACACTATGAGACCATCGAGATCAACAATATGGAGTGCCTGACCCATTGACTGCAAGATATTCAAATACTGTTTATTCGTTAAGTTTATACCTCCTCTTCGAGGATTATTCGGATGTTCTAGGCTAGTAGTATCACTATTTTTACAAATCCTAACACCAGTACTCCCCATTCTTCTTGGATTGGAGCCAGATCTTGATTCCTCAGTTACTTTGGACGGAGACTCGAATCTTTCTTTCTTTGACATGCTTTCTTTGAGGTTGGCATCTCCAGCTTCCAGTTCTTGAATCTTCTTCTGCAGTTTCTGTGCTAGTGGAATGTCCATATTACTGCAGGGGCTAGACTTCAAATAACAGTAAAAGTGAAACTCATAAAAGTAACATTAAGAATCTAACATTTTTTATTTAGTAGTACAACTATAGTTATGGAATTCTCATTCTCAGATAATTCTCGACTCTTTATATCTTGAAAGGTTAATCTTGTTCTTTGAAATTCCAAGTTTAGAGTTCCAAGATTAATAACATGTTCGCACATTAGTATCAGTTTGCCTTCTGCATATATGGTTTGTGCACAGACAAAAACATACAAATATACTCTGTCTTATTAGCAGATTGAAACAAGGTTGTAACGCATTTACTTTCGAACAAATCATGTACCAAAGAATGTAACCATTACCCAAGTATGTCACAAGAGAAGCACCTGTACTGTGCGCGCCAGCACTCTGTTCTGACCATGTCTTTTCGGAACCTCATCAGCTGCCACCACGAATGGATTTTGTATTGCCTACTAATAACATTTGGCATGTGCTTGTTAAATAGTACCACATCTCGTAGGACATCCTAGGTCTCGCGCTTAATAAGTCTTGGACAATCCTAACCTTGCAAGCCGGTTTTCGAGGTTAGTTAGGCCCGAGAATTCCTAACATGGTATCAGAGCCAGGCCCCTCTCAACGATGCCCGTGTTTCCGTGGTTTCTGTATCCCCGCCAATGTGCATTCGTGGTTTCCGTACCACTCCGCATCCCCGCCAGTGTGTGTTCGTGGCTTCCGTGTCACTCCGTCTGTGTAGCCCTAGTCGTTGAGGGGAGTGTTAAATAGTACCGCATCGCCTAGGACATTCTAGGTCTCGCGCTTAATAAGCCTTGAACAATCCTAACCTTGTCAGCCGGTTTTCGAGGTTAGTTAGGCCCGAGGATTGCTAACAGTGCTGAGGGACACGTAATATTCTTTGGTTATGTTTGGGATTTATTGATGGAGGGTTGGACTGAAATCAAGGACTTGGGAAATTTGAAATCTCATGGAGTCATGGTGATCAACATTAGGATTTTCTTAACCACCGGATCCGTAAGTTTGATCATGAATTTGGTTAAGTTGTTAATGGATATTTCAGTTTTAGTTTTTACTTTGTGGATCTTTCATTTTTGGCTACTTTGCAACTAGTACAAAAATGCTATATGGAGTCATGGACTCCATAACATAACCACGCATCTCTTCAGTTCAACAAATATCTCCAGAACACTCCTCCTAATCGTAGTACAAGTTGATAAGTTGATTACTAAAATTAATTAATCTTAAGTACGTATGTCCATTAACACAGAAAATTCTGTTCATTTAGCTGATAGTTCTAGACAGTCGGCGACCACAATCTCTTCGTCTTCGAAACGATATAAAGTGTCTGCAGGTCTTTCAACCTTTATCTAACAACCATTTTTTGGGCACTACTCCATTTTAAAGAGGGATCATGATTTTAATTTTAATAGGACATTTAGAAGTAAATTGAATTACCCCTTATCCAAATATTTATCTTAAGAACATCTTCAATGATTAGGGTCAAGGTCTTCCTATTTTGAGGTCTTATTTAGTTGAATTGATAAAAACTCGGAGAGTAAAGTTTTCATTATTGACTGTCAAAAGAGTAAAGTTTTCATTGATCCAGTCACTGTAAAGAGGATTCTCAATTGCGTTTTCTTGATTTCGCCTGTTGGTGAACCGAGGAGGACATTCAAATAATCCATCCAAAGACTTCATTAACCGATATTTTTTAATGAAAGGAAGCACCAGATTCGTCTAAGTAATGAGGTTATCTTCCTTCGATTTAAAAGTAACAAAATTGGTTAATTGTTTAAAGAGACCTTGGTACTCGAATTTGAAGTTGGATCTCCATTGTCGAATTGAAGAAATTGAAAAAGATTGAAATAAATCAAGAAAAAAATTGAGAGGAAAAACACTGATGAAGATTGATTCAAGATCTAAAAAATGAGACGCGCGGAAGAAACAGATCGACACCCAGAGAAAGATTCTTTTGTTTCTCTGTCTAATATCATAGTTCAATTGATGAAAACTCAGAAAATAAAATTTTCTTTACTGACTGCCAAAAGAACAAACAACATTATATAGTTGTCAGAGAGAACGGAAACCAAGAAGATGGTTAGTCAACATCCAAGACTAACAGTCTTAACAAATTAACAGACGCTCACATAAGTGACACACGAGTGGATACGGAGACAATAATGCAGTGTCAACTGTAATAGTTGATATAGACAAGAAAATGAAAACAAACTATTATTAAGAAAAAAAATATAAAAAAAAATAGGTGGTCACTGTTAAAAGACAAAAAAAAATTAAGGATAAAAGTTTTCACCTAAAATTCATTTTTAATCTCCGAGGTCCTATGGCTTTTATCTAACAAACTTTGTTTATTTAGAAACATTTTTTTTTTTTTGCAAAGTCCAAAAATTTGGAAACAAAATGATGTGGATTTAAGATCCAAGATCATAGAGAAAGTCTAATCTAAACTTTTCCATTTACACCACTTAGCCATGTCATCATTTTTCATGGCATTCATTTTTGTATTGGAGATGAAACTTTGGTGAAAAACGTCTTAAATCTTAGGTGGCATACAATTTTAAGACCTTGACCCCTTACAAGATATAGGTTCAAGATCCTCTATCATATATGGATGAGCACTTGGAATCGAATCCGGAAAATCAATATGTTTCGTCCGTGTTTTCATGGATGATTGTCCAACTTGTATATAATCAACTGGAATTGGATACAATTTGTGGGATCCCTCTAATTTTGATTTAGGGATCCCTAAACACCAATAGTGGAACCCATTTTCCTGAAAAGGGTTCTAGTTTGTTCATATATGAATAATTCCAAATGAGATGCATAAAAAACCACAACAAACAAAAGAAAGTGATTTGAGGTACTACACCGTGGGTTGAATTTAACAGTTTGTACCGAGTGAAACAAGGAGGTGGGACCCAATCCAACCAACACCATTTTGTTTCACTCGGTATAAACTGTCGGATTCAACCCATGGTGAATCATTCTTTTTGGGATATAGGATTTTTTGTGGGTTTTCACGCGTTTCACTTAGAATTTCTCATATATATGAGTACATCAAAACTTCTTTTAAGAAAAATGGGTCTCACCTGATTGTCATGAAATCCACCATAAAATAGTCAATTGTATCAGAGTGGGTTTTAGATTCTTAGAGAAGTTTTGAGCACTCGGTCCTTAGTTCATTAATGAATACTAGATGTGCGCTCGTGCGCTTCACGGGATCAAATTGGTTGCCCAAGTCGTAAACTTACATAGCCCGTGCAGTTTTCTAGAATTGGGACAATATTAAACCTGTGGGACCAAAAGCGCTAGGATTTATTATTATATATTCTAAATTTTGTATAACAATTTTCTATAGGTCTAAATATTTTGTGGGACCAGAAGCTCATGTAGGTCTAAATATTTTGGGGGCCAAGAAGCTCTAGAATTTGTTATTATATATGCTAAATTTTGAATGAGGGAGGATCCATGGAAATTCCTAGATGGACAAGGTCAGATATGATTTGCACCATTTTTCCGGCAAAACCCAAACGATAATGAATTTAAGTGATATTTTGATGATATATTCCTCTTATAAGACTTTATATTCTTACAAAAAAAATGAACACAATTCGAGACAGCAAACATCACCATCTACCGATCTTAATTTCAACCGTTAACATTGAACGACTGATATTCAAAGGGGTAGATGGTTGTTTTATACATCTCGAATTGTGTTAATTTTTATAGGAATGTAGAGTCTTATAAGAGGAACATATCATCAAAATATTACACTTAAATTCATTGTCGTTTGGGTTTTGCGGAGAAAATGGTGTAAATCTTTTCTGACCTTGTCCATCTAAGAATGTCCATGGATCCTCCTCATTTTGAATGGAAATTTCCTATTGGTCTAGATATTCTCCGGTTGAGCCAGTAGCTCTCAGCTTTTTAGCCAGTAGCTCTCAGCTTTTTACCACAATAGAGTATTTTTATGTGAAACCATACTATTAATTAATTAAATCCTTTTTCTAGGGAACATATAATACTTCTTATTATATCATGATTGATGTTACATGCCATATCGAATAACGACCTAGATCATTAAAAGAAATTTGGGATGGGACTAAGTGAACATGACATCATATGCTGTAAACAAAAAGCATACCTGCATCCTCAGTACTTTCGTATTGTCATTCAGTTCCTGTCATGGATGCAGTAACTTCACCTCAGCACCTATATGTATTGTCACGGAGTTACTCCCATGGGGACAGTATCTCAATAAACAAGTGCTCAGGTGAAGTCACTGCCGCCATAAGAGTACCGCGTTTAAGTATCACTATCATCTTAGGATGGTGTATTTGTGTCATGCATAAACTTGTAATAGTCGTCCTCGTGAATTCCTGCATGGGAACAACCCACCCAAGCTTTCCCCTGCAGACTTACTCCTACCAATTATTACATTTGCTGCATCGACGTCCTTCAAGCACTATGCATATGCCGCCCAAGAACTTCTGATGCAGATATAGGTTTTCAGCCGCTTGATTCCTGCAGTATGAGGTTTGTCGTAATCCTTTTTTAAGGGTCTGCCAAATACAAAGGAGATCTTGTTAAGTTATATAACCTAACTCATGTTCAGAGGCAACTCTAACACAGAAACTGGTTGCACAAGGGATATATTTTTCAGCATGCAAATGTTTCATTGGGGTTGAATCTTCTTCGGTTTCAAGTTCTTGAGTTTTACTTAGCGGACTGTTCTGTATTGGAACATTAATCCATATATATATATATATATTTCGATACGAAACTTATAAAACACCTAATTAAGAAACTTATCGAACTTCCACGGCCACCACCACCACCGATAACAGTGTCAATTGACATAATCTTGTGTATCATGTTTGTAGAAAGATATCCTTACATTTAAAAGCACATGTAGAAACTTATCCTGGATTTCTAAAGTTATTGTGAGACTCACATATAAACACAAATTTCCCTGGATTTTTCTTCCGCTGCATATTCCAAATTTTAAGTTCCAAGACAATAAGATTCTAATTTAATATCACAAGCTGGTTGGACGGAGACAATGGATAATAGTATTAGTTTGTCTTCTTCGGAATGGTTTGTGCACATCTTATCATCTTAGCTAATTAAGAGTTTAATATCGCCAGCAGGTTGGACGGCGACAATGGACAGTAGTATCATTTTCTTCGAAATGGTTTCCGCTCATTATCATATATCACACAAGCCAAAATCACCTTAATTGAAACAAAAGAAGATATCGAGAAGCTTGAACTGTTTGAAAACAAATTACATCATAAGATAAGCACCACCACTAGACACCAACTCTCGATACTGGTGGCCATTGTTCAAAAAATCATATTAAATTAAAACAAAAAAAGATATCGAAAAGATTGAACTGTTTGAAAACAAGATAAGCACCACCGTTAGACACCAGCAGCTCTCGATTTGGGTGACCATTGTTTGTCCACGTCTCCAGTGTCTCGACTCGTTAGGAATGAATGAATTAGCTAGTTACAGCTGCATACCAAAGAACTCCTGAAATGATAAACGTTTTAGTTGAAGCGTTCTAGGTGACTCGGAGGCATATTCTTTCATTTTTTTTAGTCACTTCTTTTTTCAGAAAATGGGTCATTTGTCCAAATATTTTTTTAAACATAGTTCAAATGGACGAGTAAAAATTAGTATGGGGAAATTGACATTAAAATAAATAGCAAGGATGAAACTCGATTTATCTTAACTTAAGCCTAAAAAATAGTAAGGATGAAACTGGATGCATCCTGATGTAAATTAAAAATAAAAAAAAAGTATTTGAAAATGGGTAGGATGAAACTGTTTACATCCCGGCTATTTTTACATTTTTGTCCATTTAAACAGTATCAAAACCTAAATGTCCTTTTCACCCAGGAATTGTTGATTTTGATATTTTTAACCAATTTTGTGTTCTTTTTTCTACTTCTTTCTCCAAGAGGTTTTGGCTCCTTGGTCTCCTTTTATATCTGTTTTCTTTTCTTTTATATTTTTTTTTTTTGAAGAGAAAGGTTGAGATTATATTAAAACAGAAAAAAGAGTACAGGGGAGGAGCGCCTAAGCGAGACAAAAGGTGACGGCAAACGCCAGCACCAAAAGCAAAAACACAGACTAGACTGGCAAAAGCCAACTCTTAACTAAGCAACCACAATGAAAGATCCTGCAACAAAACAAATTAGTGCTAAAACACTATCAAATCACTTTAGCTTCCTAGCTGCGGATCGTTGTCCTTTTCCCAAATTCTTATTCGGAATTTCGCCATTCTATTTGAGCCATGACCGCTCTTTTTCAGTTTTCTTATTTTTGTCTTCATAAGCCAAAAAGTGAGCGTATTTTTCAGATTCCACTTCATAGAATTCTTCATTGTCTTCGTCACACTCTTCAATTAGAACTCTATCTTGATCACGAAAAGAATGCTGATTTTCATTGTCCAACACTTTGAAAGTGTTGGACACTTTGATACAAGGGTCACTGCCCTTAGCCTTGATTGTTCCTTTCTTATCAATTACTGCATTCTTAACAGGAGACTTTCTGTCTGAAGCAGCCTTCCAATTCCCATCTTCACTTGTTGATACTGTATTCGTTACAATAGCTCCATGATAGCCAGTACTTGTCGTCTTCATTGGGCTTTTTGTTGGAGCTTCTTGATTCTTTACCGGGTTGCAAACCTTATTTGCAGTGATGCTTGAGTTCACTGCCTCTGTTTCTTTGACCTTGTCCTGGTTTTATCTTGTTTTTTTGGTTTCCAACCAACTTTCCTGATTTTGTTACAGTTTTTAGCCAAATGACCAAAGACCATACATACTTCACAACTTGGAGGCTTCCATTGATATTCCACTGGAAGTTCCAAAGCAATTTTTCCATCAATCATTAGTGGGATTCTCTTTGGAAACTTGAAATCAATGTCGATTTCAATACACATTCTAGCATAAACTAATCTTGTTCTATTGATAGCCAGAGCCTGGCAGCATAACCGGTATTTCTTCGTTTGAGGGTACCATCGAAGATGCTGCATGTGGACACTTTGGTCTTTTGCTGTTTCACATCTATGGGAACAGCGAACATTGCTTGCGGTTAGGATTTTTTTGAAGATTATAAGGGGGTTTTTATTCCGAAGTTAGCGTATTGTTATTTTACAATTACGTTAGAATTGAAGATTATTATTTCATCTGAGCTCATTGGAGCTCATCAGAAGTTTACAGGCGCGAATACTCAATAGATAGCCTTGTCTTTCAAGGTCTTTTTGTGTGGTTCGAAGCATCGAAGTTTATGAAGTTTGGAGCTATAAATTTGAAGTTTAAAGCAGATGGGTGTTTGACAGCATTCTTGATGCAGCTGTTGTGTTTGCACAGAACGTCTTGAAGAACCTGTTAGATTCCTTTTTGTTTTATTTTTTTCTGTTTTTTCTAGCTTCTGGGTTTTTCCCTTTCGTTGAAGTTTTTACTTTTATTACACCCTTTTGGTTTATGGGGGTTTGGGGCCTTCGGGCTCCGTTTGTAATCCTTGTTGGTTACGTTTTTTGCACATAATAAACCAATTATTGACCGAGTAAAAAGAATTTATGTTAGAATACGGGCATCCAACTCAAAACCAATTGGCAATGAGTGGAGAGGTCCTAATAGATTATAAACCACAGGATCTTACAACGCCCAACAATGTGGGACTAATAATCTCAACACGCCCCCTCACGTGTAGTCTCATTGGGTCTAGCACGTGGACAATTAAATCGGGTGACGCGGAGTAAAGGCGTGGTCAAAGACTCGTCGCAAATAGCCTGCTCTGATACCATGTTAGAATACGGGCATCCAACTCAAAGCCAATTGGTTTTGAGTTGGATGCCCGCAGAGTTTAATATGAACAGTTCGGCTAAACCGTAAATGTCAATTTTTAGCCGAACCCCAAAATGTGTATTGAATACGTCCCAGAACAGTGTCAGGTTCGGCTAATACCTTGCAAACCTTCCCGGCTGAACCTGAGAACTGAAATTTACCCCAGGTAGTTATCAGGTTCGGCTGACTCGATTAGATCACTTTCAAGCCGAACCTCTCTTTGTAAACACTTCGAAATATTGATTTGCAGGCTCTAGGTTCGGCTAGCTCGTGTTGTTGAGTTATCAGCCGAACCTTCTCTTTGCACACTCAAGTTTTTCGATCTTGTTTTGGCCATAACTTTTTCGTCCGATGTCGGAATGAACTCATTCTTTTTGCGTTGTTTTTTTTTTTCATTCTCTTGAAGTTGAAGATAAGATCTAATTGATTTTAATGAGTTTAATATGGACCTTGGTATCCAATTTTCTTATCCAACGTTGAAGATAAGATCTAATTCATTATCCGATATTGATCTTCTTTGTTCATGGACTTATTCTTGAGGTTGAAAACGATTTTGAAAGAGCAATTTATTTTCTTCGTCTTCGTCCTATTCTTTCTCCCGGTCTTCCCAACGTATACAATACCCTTTTTAACCTTGCTAGCGCCGGTTCCACTACGCTCACAAATCATTTCAAACCGATCCCACCGGCTTTGTTTTCCTTTAACTAGTACACAATTTATCTTCATCGCGTGTTCCTCAAGCCAATCCAGAACTTCTGGTTTAGTTTTACATATCTACGTTCATTCCAAAACAAGTAATTTGTAAGAAAAACTTTGGAATATTCCGACAACATTAAGGTAAACAAAAGGTTCTTACATACCAAATCATTTTGGAAGTGATCCAATTATGTCTACTGGATCAGGTTGATTTTCCATGAGTCCAAGCACGATCTACAAAGAATATCACAAGGTTAAACACTAGAAAGGGAATATAATAACAAGGTTCGGCGCATTCGATAATCACATTATGTGCCGAACTATAAACATTTACAGGTTTCGTCTTATACGATATCCTCAATATGTGTCGAACCACGAACAATATTTTAACCCAAAAATTAACAAATTTATATTCGGCTCAGACGATAATCATATTATGTTCCGAACCTTGAACATAAGAGGTTTCGGATGATACGATATTCTCCATATGTGCCGAACTAGTAACAATATTTCAACCCAGAAATTAAAAAATTATGTTCGGCACATACAATTTTGGATATATAAGCCGAATTAGTAATGATTCTATTCCGGGCTATTCAGGATGTTGTTCGGCTTACTATGAAACTTTCATATAAGCCGAACTAGTGTCTAGCAAAAGGGTTGGAATCGGAAATTATTGGTTCCGCGCATGCAGTAAACAGATTCAGTAATCCGAACCGTTCATCAATTGGTAGATTCGGCTCATAGATGTGAGCCGAACCTCAACCTGTTTCGCCGAACCATGATTCAAAAAACCTAACTTTTGGTAATTGAGAGCTATAGAAATGAGATTAAGTATAGGATATAATTGACCTGTGTATTAGAAGCATTGGGTTCCTCATCAATGTCTTCATCATCAGGATTTGGCTCATAAAAATCATCATCTTGAGTTTGTGTTTGAGTTTGAGCTTGAGTTTGAGTGGGTGTAAAATCATTCTCATAATCTAAGAAATCATCCATTTCTGGATCATTTTTGTAGTTGATATGTATTTTCCTAGGTTTTTTAGATGAATGATGACCCTCCTCATCCTCCATTGAATCAAGAATTAGAATTTTCGCACTTTCTCCTTCTCTTTCTCTCCTTCTTAACCAAACCAAAACTTTGATTTTTTTTTCCTCAAATTTTTCATCTAAACAACTCTTATAATTCTGAAAATTATTTTAATCACTAAACAAAATATTTAATCACTAATCAAGATTATTAACACTAATACGTAAAGGGCAGATTTGCCATTAAAAAATTTTTGGGTTAAGGGGTTATCTGATTTTGCTATTTCACAACCTTTTTTGTCTTCATTCAGTATGCGTTGGAAGATTTTGGTATGCCCAATATTATGGTTCGATGGTTATCCCAATGGATTTATAAGGTTGGGAGGCCCAGCCCAAAATTGCAAGGCTCTAGATATGCCTCAGAACTAAAAGATTACTGTCTGTACATGTGAAGGGGTAATTTAATAGATTACCAGGGGTTAGTCCACGAGTTAGTTGGAGGGAGTTTAATGTATTTTGAATCTTGGGGATTTTGAGGGAGTGTAAGAGAGTATAGGGAGTTTGAGAGAGTTTGGTGTGTTCAGTGTAGGGAGTTTGAGAGACTCTCCCAAAATCTCTACTTTTTTGAGATATTTGGAGTGAGGCAAAAATACACTATAAACTCCCTAGAACTCCCCAGAACTCCCCAAAAAAAAAAAAACTCCCTATCATTCTAATTTTTACCACTAATATGGAGTTTAATAGGGGGGTTAGTCCTCGAGTGATTTCGGGGGAGTTGAGTGTATTTTAAATCTCAGGGATTTTGAGAGAGTGTAGGGAGTTTGAGAGAGTTTTGTGTTTTTGAGTTCAGGGAGTTTGGGGGAGCGGTAGGGAGTTTGAGAGAGTTTATTAGAGGGAGTTTGGGGGAGTTTGAGAGAGTTCACTACTAACTCATTCTCTTTTAAGAAACAATAAACCCTTATTTGCAAATAACATTGATCTTTAATCAAAAGAAAAAAATAAATGAAAATGATCATATATCTGTATCAATAGTATGTTATTTTTTGCAACGAGATAATTTTTTTTCCCTTCAATTTAACGGTCTCCATACAATTCAAACTCCCTTTGTTCACGAACATTTTCCCACATATCATCTGCTATACTCTTTGTCCATGCATTAGCTTCTTGACGTTGTTGTTCTTGAGTTTGTTGTGTCAAAATTTCATCGTCCTTTACAAGCGTTGATGGATGGATATCTTCCTCTTCCTCGACCAGAAACTCATCTGAACGGCATTCTTTTCGTAAGAAGTTGTGTAGGCCTGCACAAGCTATCATTATCTCCGCTTGCACCTGATACGAAAATGGAGGTTGAGACTTAAAGATCAAGAAACGAGACTTCACAACACCGAACAATCTTTCAACTACATTCCTCAACGAAGCATGACGCATGTTAAATAATTCTTCAGCCTTTTTCGCATGATTAGCCGTACCAGAAAATTCTTTCAAATGATAACGTTGGCCAAGAAATGGTGTTAAACAATATCGTCGGTTTGCAAACCCACCATCCCCCAAGTAATATTTACCTGAATAAAACACAAAAAGAAAACTTTGTCAAGTAGAACCCGAATATAACTTAACCAAAAAACTCAAAACTTCACATTAGATAAAAGTAAAATTACCTTGCGGTATTTTCAGTCCATTTCTTTTTGTCATTGCGTCGTTAAGTATTTTCGAATCATGAGCAGACCCTTCCCATCCACTGAGCACGTATATGAACTCCAAGTCGAAGTTGCAAACCGCTAACACATTTTGAGATGTAATTCCATGTCGATTCTGATAAACGGCTGCATTTCTTTTCTCTACCATTGCTGGGATATGTGTACCGTCCATAGCTCCAATGCAATCCATAAAGTAAGGATAAAATCGTGTACTCTCACGAATTTTAAATGGAGTTGCACTTGTTGGCTTAGCCATCATCCTCGGAGCTATAGAATTTAAAGATCGCAACATCCTGTTGAAGTTTTTACTAACTGTCCACCGAGAGCGACCAAATGTGTCACGTATTGTGCAATATCGTGAACTTTGGCCAACAACGAGTAAAAAGGTACCAAGCATTTATTCAATAGAAACACATCTTGTATTACATAATGATGTAGTTTCTCTAATGATACAACATAGTTTTAGAAAAATATCAGGGTACATCCTATAACTTCTTCGAAAGTCTTCTGGGTCTTGACGCAAAACTCTCCTTATATAGTTATATCCAAACAAAGTAACTGGGCGTCCCATTGGTCTTTCAATACGCTGACTTTGTATGTATTGCAATTGCTTGATTATATCCATCAACCATGAATGCACCGCTGAAAGTATATTCAAAAATATGGATAGTTCAAATTCATTATTTCTGCTTACCTCTTCATCATCACTGCTTTCTTTTTCTGTATCAAACGCTTCATCTTCACTATCAGTAGATAAATCCAAATCAGACATGTTCACCTAAAAAGATGATAAAAATACTTTTTTTTTATTAGAATCATTATTATTTCAAAAGCATAAAAGTATATGTATATAGAAAATAAGCATATAGAATATAAAGTTCATAAATTCAATCATAATAACCATAAAGATGTCAACCCATAAAAATTAGTAGCAATCAATCCATAACAATAAGTTCTCAACTAGGAGAAAAGAAAAATTAAATACTAATAGTTATGAAGAAAAACGATCAAATGTTGTAACTCTAAGAGCCCATTAAACCTAATAGAAACTTGCAAAGATGACAGGTTTATGCTTTTAACTTTGAACCAATCCACAACTTTCTCTCTTCAGGAATAAAACGTATGAATAAGTTCTTCTTGTGATTGTTGTCCAGCATTTCAATTCCTTTCATCTTATATTCCAAAGAAATTTCATTCATGCCATAAACAATATCCCATACTTGGTTATCTTTCTTATCCTTATCAATTCTGCGCATTTCTTTTTCAATTTTGCGGTCTTCTTTCTCTTTCGCAATAAGAGCATGCATTGAATCAATAGAAGAAGCAATCGATGAACTGTTGGCAATCAATTTCTCTAGATAATCAGACTGCCCAGTAGGATTAGTTGATGTAGAAGAGTCACCAATGTCACACCTTGGTCTTTTCTTTGGTGCCGTTTTTCTGACAGGAATTTTCTTTGTGTTCATATCTTGAGTTTCATCTTTATCTTGTTCATCACTTTCCTCTAAGCCATATCCCACGTATGATACGTTAAAAGCATTATCATATTGCTCTCGTTGAGTATAATCAACATCGAAGTAATCATCTTGTTCATCTTCCTTATCACAGGTTCTAGCACTTGTACCCTCATGGGTAAGATCAACTGTAACTTTTCCAGAAGCACATTTATTCCCAAAAACAATAAGCAAGTCACCATAGTCTTTACCATTATCTTCCCTTAAGTTAGTTTGGTTTGGATGGCTCTGTTAACATACAAAAAATAAATAAAGGATAAAGCATGAATTAGAACTCTGCACAAAATAGAAGAAAAAAATATCAAATTTAGTTTTCAGTAAGTAACACACACATACCTCAAAGTAATTGTTCCACATCTCGTCGGATCCAGTAATCATCTTGTTAGCATCATCCCAACCGAATCCAGAAGTACAAGATTTAAAAAATCCTGGTATTGACCAAATCTAGTCTTCAGCCATCTATGTTTCCCTTTATAGTTCTCAAAATTTGTCACAACCACATGCTTGGTTAAGTTTTGGAAGTATCTCCTCTTCCACTATTCTCTTAGTAAAACATCCACTAGTGTCTTTCTTCTTCTCAAGTGTAGCTTCTACCAACAGTTCCAATAATTTCTCAGTCTCTCGAGTTGTCCATTGTTTGTAATTCGTAGTCACTTCCGTTTCCGGTTCCGTATTCTTATTCTTCCTAACATTCTTTTTCTTCTTGTTGTTTTCAGCAGGTTGGCTGGATTTTTCCATTCTATGGTGTGACATGTTAGCTACATTAGTACTTAGACTAATACTAGAACTTAACAAAGCAAGAATAGTAATAACACCAAACAGTCTAATGTAAACATGATAAAAAAATGTGATACTCGATTACACAGTACTAACACGCAGAGCTACTTATCCAAATTGTTAATCAAAGAAAATCCCTTAGCAACTCCTTGCAACAAAAGCACCGTATGAATTGGCTATAAAACACGCCAATACGGAATGAAGTACGCCACTGTATTGAACTTTGGCATATAGAATAGAAGAGAAGTATGTGTCTAAATAAGAGGACTTAACAAGTGATAATGATTCTCAATGACACCCATGCAAAGTAGCAAGCCAATTAATGCATGATGACATAACAAATTATGAAGATAGCTGTAAAGGAATTCTGTTTCACCGAAACACAGTTTCAGATTGTCCAATCTTTGCAGTACTAATACTTACCTGATCCTCTTTAAATTTTTACGGTACACTTACAACTCAATATTCCCCAACACAATCAAAAATCATATCATTCCAACGGTTCATTAAAAAGATACATTACTCATAACCCGACTACTTTCAATACGTGCATACAGAATTCAGTTACGGATTTCTCACACTTTGGTGTACCTAAAGTGATCGGAACTTCATTAAATTTCTACAGTAGGTAACCTTCATATATACAAATATCATAC
Source organism: Papaver somniferum (assembly GCF_003573695.1). NCBI lineage: Eukaryota > Viridiplantae > Streptophyta > Magnoliopsida > Ranunculales > Papaveraceae > Papaver > Papaver somniferum. The sequence continues at coordinate 14,445,931 of NW_020618825.1, read as the reverse complement.
TAAAATTTCAGCTTTGTCCGATAAGCGGAGAATGAGATAAATAGGAATCAGTCCCCTATTCGGGATTTAAACTCAGCAGACCATAGTCATATATTGTGCAAGCTTTGCAGTAGCAAACATGACCTGATCCGCGTGAAAATTTTACTGTACTTCTATAACAAGGTAAACTACGACATACTCAAATTTCATCATATTCCAACGGTTGAATTTAAAGATATCATTATAATCAAATCATGCAATTTCTTACCAAGATATTTTGAACCACAAATTAGGGTTTTGACAGAGAGAGAGTACCCACAAAAAAAAACTATACACACAATCAAAATAAACAATCATGGAGATCAAAGATATGAAAAACAATCAAAATAGTACACAAATCAAACTATTATAAACAATCATGGAGATCAAAGAAGAAAAAAAACATACCTGGAAAAAAACGTTTCCTCTTCTTTCTCCTATGGTTTTTTACGCACCAAACTCCTTCCCAAATCTCTACTCTTTTGAGAGATTTGTTGTGAGACCAAAATACACTAAAAACTCCTTCGAACTCCCCAAAGAAACCAACTACCTAGTATTGTAGAGTTTTATGACTAAAGGGAGTTCAAGAGCTTTTTTTGAACTCCCCAGCGACTAACAGGTGTTTTCTAGAGAGTTTAGGAGACTCCTCTAAACTCCCCCACGACTAACGGAGATTTGGAGAGACTCCCTCAAACTCCCTCAGGACTAACAGGAGAAAACCTAAATACATTAAAATCCCTCGAACTCTCCCACGACTAACCCCCTGTAAGAGTTTTTTTCAAACTCCCCCACGACTAACGGGGTTTTCTAGGGAGTTGGGGAGACTCTTCTAAACTATCCCACGACTAACGGGGATTTTGAGAGACTCACTCGAACTCCCTCACGACTAACGGGAAAAACACAACTACACTCAACTCTCCCAATTCCCTTGAGGACTAACACCCTGTACGTTTCTCCTGCAACGAAAAAATACTACTAGATCACAGATTCGTCAAAATGTGATGTAAAACTTATATGGAGATTACATTTTCCCAGATATAGTGATGTATAAGCATCTAGTTTTTTTATGAAAACAAAATACAAAATACTTGTCACTTAAGTCAAAAGCCGGTGGACAGTTCACTTATCGGTGCCATTCTCTTATTGATTCTCACTGTCTGCCAGACCATCTCGCATTCTATGCTTATTTTAAACCACCAAATGCTTCAACACTAGTACAAAAAGGCCCTATAGCCACGGCATATTACCGTGACAAAAGGTCTATGGTCACGGTATTTCATTTTTTAAAAACCGTGACCAAAGCCTGCGAGGCCAAAAGTATGCTTATATGGTCTCGGTAATTCACCGGGACCAAAATTTCTTTAGTCACGAGATTTTATAATAAACCGTGTCCAAATTTGATCATTGGTCATGGATTACAGCTCACGTCGTGTCCATGTTAGCTCATTGGTCTCGTTTTACACTTGTTTTACACTTACCCCGTGACGAGTTTGCATGTTGGTCAAGCATTTGATATACGTTAAAAACGGAAATAGACAGAGCAGTAGCTGACAACAAATAGAATATAGATTCCAAATAAAAGAACGTATCCACGAAGTCACATTTTCCCGTCTCAAGTTACAGAGTACATAGATTTTGGGTGCAATTTTGGAGCTGTTCCTCAATATTCCATAAGAAAATACAACATACTGTTAACATGAACGAACAAGAAATGGATAAAGATCTCTCTATAGAATGCTGAAAGTACTTGAAATAATAAGATATCCAGAAATTCCCGTCTGTCGCCAGAAACTTTTAAATTCAAGTTTCTTGTACTCTTGTTTATAATGCATAGATATGTGTGGAAGACATCAAAATATGTAAACCCTTTGCTTCTGATGCCTGAAATTTACAGCAAGTAGCATGTCATCAAGCTAGAGCAGAACTACAAGCACTCGCAATTAAAGATGAACTACATGTTCGAGAATACAAACATAAATTCAGTAGCAGTGAAATAACATTCGTGGCATCCACTAAGAACCAACTTAGGAAAAAACAGAAAATTCTTAAAATTGAATGTCGAATAAAAACATCTTGGATGTATACATATATGCCCTGCCTTTTTGAAAACAAAATTTTGTTCTTTTGTCTGATAATTCCAAATTAGAACAGTATCATTAAGGAAACTAGCAGGTAATTGGATGAATGATCTACTTACTGCTTAGCTTCATGGGTATATGTCCTATCATTCATTAGCAATGTATCAATTGGTAATGCAATGTGATCAGATTACTAATATTCCGCAATGTGACAAATGTACTAATTTTATTATGAACTAAATAGATTTGATGAGAAGGCTAAAGGTACCAAATGCAATATTGAAAAAAGCAGTGAGTGATGATTATCAAGAGTGATCCAAAATTTCTAAAATGAACACGAAACTTGATGAGATGAGCAAACAACCAATCAGGATATACCTGTGAGCCTATAGCACTCCTACTAGGTACGTCACAAGCATCTTGTAGACACCAGTTGCACTGCCTAGGTGGGCTAGTTGTCTTCGTCTTCTTCAATTTTACCGCAACACCCATATGCTTCAAGTCATGATAGTCACAATTTATGAGATTAATAAAACTACATAATAACCGTAACTAGTACATAAAATGGTAACAATAAGTCAACGGAACTTGATAAAACTTCAAAAAGATTACGGAGAGATGCATTACCTTTAGTAACTCTCCCATTTTCTGAGAAAAGTTTTTCAACAGCTAGATCTGTCTCTTATTTGTCCTAAAAAAATTGAAGGAATTTTTTTTCTTCTGATTAAGCAAAATTAATGTATAGATCGACCTAATATTTCTATAGTTTATAAGCAAAAACGTACCCAGTGAACTCTCTTCGCTCCTTGATTTACTTGGTTCTCCTGCAACTTCCCTAACTTCACAAACCTGTGTTCCTTTGTCTACATGTTACAAAATAGAAAATAATGAACTGAAGGCTTGTTAGTATAGTTCGTTTTTAGATAGTTGTTGAACGCAAGCAAATTAAGAAAACTGAAAATGTTACCGTCTGTCATGTATGGATCATTTTTTAGCATAAAAATTAAGATCCTACCATTCATGAAAGTAAAGACACACAAATCTACATCTAATATATGAACAACTATTTCCTACTATTTTAGGCCGGAGCATCATCTATAGTATGGCCTGAAATATAAGCCATCCGTTTATTTTCATACTCATGAGGAGTTTTTTTTTTCTCAAAGTTTAAAGTACTACTACTTGCATGAGAGTCCCCTGCATGGGAAGTCCAACAAGTATAGTGCTGATCAATACCATAGTGGAAAAAAATCTTATCTTACTTAACGTAAAGTTTCACAGCAAACGTTCATACTAACTTCATATAGAAGAAAGATTAACCTTAGTTTCTAACTAGCAACTTTGAGAAAATCCTAAATCCCTGCTTCGAATTCGGGTGACAAAAATCTATTCATTCTCATCCAAAATTTGTCCATTCTAAGATGAGTGAGTTAATATCTCTTCTTCTCAAGATTGTTCTCGTGGATTCATGGTAATGAGCACTGCAAGAACACAATAACAATCATGAAACAAATAACCAAGATTAGATAAATAGAAACTGGAATAATAATTTAGAAAAGTAAAAGGGTGAAAATCAAGTCAGACCTATGACTGAAAAGGATGAGTTAAGTGCTTATGCCTCTTCTTCTCAAGCACATCATGTGGATCCATGAGAAATGAACAATTCAGGAAAACCCTAACAATTGGCAAACAAATACACAAAGTTAGATAAACAGAACCTCAAATATCAAAATTAACAAAAGTAAATCTTAAAAAGGTTAGGAATAAGCTAGTCAGACCTAAAAGAAAAGGATGAATTAGATTGAAGAAACTCCATTGAGCAACGAACGATCTGCTTTGAAAAAAAATAAATAGATATATATATGATTCAAACTCTAAAAAAACACAAACAATCTGGGTTCGCTAGATTCATACATCAAGGATAAAATTCGAACTTACCACCATGAAATTGTACCGCTACTCTAGCCACAATTTCTCTGCTAGGGTTTCTCTTTTTCTGTTCCGAATCTGAGGGTACTAATTTCTATGGATGAAAGAAATTTGGGGAACAGAAAATAGAAAATGGGGAATTAGAAAAAAGAAGAAAAAAAAAATGAATTACCTTCTCGAATCTTCTTTCCACCATTACATCAATCTGGGTTCGCTAGATTCATACATCAATCTAAAGGCAATATCCTCTTTACTATATTTTGTAACAACATGGGAAAGAGTACTGTAGACAAACCCCCAAAGTTTAGTGGCAAAGACTTTAAACGATGGCAGTCCAAAATGTTATTCTTCTTAAAAGACCAAAGGCCAGATGAAGTTGCCTTAGAAAGACCCTCAAGAAGACTTCATGACCGTGGCTATGAAGATAGACTGGATAGGTGGACGAGGAAGAATTACATGTGCAAAAACCACATTCTTAACTGTCTGGATGACTCCTTGTACGACTTTTATAATGCAAAAGAGAATTTTACTGCTTTTGATTTATGGGAAGCCCTAGAAGAAAAATATCTTGCAGAGGCTGCTGGAAGCAAGAAGTTCTTGGTAGCTAGGTTCCTGGAATATAAGATGACTGATGAAAAGCCTGTTGTAGAACAATTCGTCGAACTCCAGCTACTCATCAACGAAATTCTTGTTGAAGGAATGCATATTGATGAATCTCTACAAGTATCTGCAGTAATTGAAAAGCTACCACCCTCATGGAATGAGTACAAGAGGAGGCTGCAACAAAAGAATCGCGAAATCACCATGGTGGAGCTGGGGAAAAAGATCCAGGTGGAGGAACTTCTGTGCTGCAAGGACAAAAGCCTGATGCTGAGCAAAGACATGTCCAACAAAGCTCATGTCCTGTCCGATAATGCTGCGTCAAAGAAAAGGAAAGGAGAATCCAGCAAAAATGGTAAACGTAACAAACAACGTAACTCCAAAGGTAACCATCTTAAGCCAAAGGGTGGTGTCTCCAAAAACACCATCAAAGGAGACTGCTATAACTGTGGGAAAACTGGTCATATGGCCAAAGACTGTAGGGCACCTAAAAAGACCAAAAATGAAACTAAACAGAAAAATAAGGCAAACGTAGTAGATGATTCTGGATATTTTACTGGCATGGTGTCAGAAGTCAACCTTGTCTCTAATGTGACCAATGTGAGAGACTGGTGTCTTGATTATGGAGTCACCAGGCATGTCTGTAAGTTCAGAAATGCTTTCTCCTCCTATAACAAAGTAGGAGACGATGAGAAATTGTTTATGGGAAACTCTTCTACCTCTAAAGTGGTAGGAAAAGGCAAGGTTGAAATGAAGCTCACTTCAGGAAAAACTCTCGCATTGAATGACGTGTATCACGTCCCGGACATATGCAAGAATCTTATCTCAGAAACCATCTTACTTGGGAAAGGTTTTAAATTTGTAGCTGAGTCTAACAAAGTTGTAATCTCTAAAGGTGGTGACTTCGTAGGAAAAGGATATGTCACTGAAAACATGATTAAGCTTAGTGTACTTTCTTTGAACTTGAATGACAATGCATATTCTTCTTCTTATGTTTGTGACTCCTCACATGTTTGGCATGATAGACTAGGACATGTTAATTTCAAATCCATTGAAAGACTTGCTAAATTAGGATGCATTCCTAAAATAAACTTTGAAAGAGGTCATAAATGTGAAATTTGTGTTGAATCTAAATATGCAAGAAAGCCCTTCAACAAAAGGGTTGAACGTAGTACAACTCCCCTAGAATTAATCCACTCGGATTTGGGAGATTTGAAATCAACACCAACTAGAGGAGGTAAAAAATGGTACATCACTTTTATAGATGATCACTCAAGATACTGTCAGGTTTATTTTCTTAGAAGTAAAGATGAAGCCTTAGACGCTTTCAAATTATATAAACTTGAAGTAGAAAACCAAAGAGGTGTTACTATTAAAACTCTTAGGTCGGACCGAGGCGGTGAGTATGTGATACCTATAGGAGAATTCTGCAAACTTAATGGCATCATTCATGAAACTACTGCACCTTCTTCACCTGAGTCGAATGGAGTAGCTTAAAGGAAAAACCGAACACTCATAGATATGGTGAACGCTATGTTAGCTAGTTCAGGGCTACCTTCGAATCTGTGGGGGGAAGCAATTCTCTCTGCTTGCTATATCTTGAACCGAGTTCCATTTAAGAAATCCGACAAAACTCCATATGAGTTATGGAAAGGAAGACAACCGTCCTATGCATACTTTAAAGTGTGGGGGTGTTTGGCCAAGGTGGCCACTCCTCGTTCCAAGAAAACCAAAATAGGACCTAAAACTTAGATTGTGTTTTCCTAGGATATCCTGAGCACACTAGTGCTTATAGGTTCATGGTAATTGGTGAGAACACCATAATGGAATCCAGAGATGCAGTGTTTTTCGAACACATTTTCCCTTTAGGGTCTGGACCTCATAAAAGGGTCCGCGATGATCTCTCAGATGTTCCTTCGACTAGTCAACCCGTCTCTAGATGCTGAAACCGAACCTAGAAGAAGTAAGAGGGTCAGAACCGAGAAAGGTTTCGGTCCAGATTTTGTGACTCTTACGGTAGAGTCTGAACCCCAAACCTATAAGGAAGCTATGACTTCTCCGGAAGCTCCCTTCTGGGAAGAAGCTTCAAATAATGAGTGGGATTCCATTCAAAAAATGAAACTTGGGAGCTTGTAGACTTACCTCCTGGTAGTAAAACCATAGGTTGCAAGTGGGTCTTCAAAAGGAAACTTAGAACAGATGGAACTATAGAAAAACACAAAGCTAGGTTGGTAGCTAAGGGGTATAGACAACAGGAAGGATTAGATTTCTTTGATACCTATTCACCGGTCACTAGAATCACTTCTATCCGGATGCTGATTGCTATTGCTTCTATTTATGATTTGCATATACATCAGATGGATGTTAAAACTGCTTTTTTATATGGTGAATTGAATGAAGAAATTTATATGGACCAACCTGAAGGTTTTGTTGTGAAAGGTTTGAAGATAAAGTATGCAAACTGAAAAAATCTTTGTATGGTTTAAAACAAGCACCTAAACAGTGGCATGAAAAATTTAATCATGTAATGATATCTAATGGCTTCAAGGTTAATGAATCTGATAAATGTAATGTGTTTACATTAAATCTGTGGATGATTCTCATGTTTTGTGTGCCTATATGTTGATGATATGCTCATATTAGGTAGTAACCTTGATAGTATTAATACCACTAAAAGCATGCTTAACGAAAACTTTGACATGAAAGACTTAGGCCCTGCTGATGTAATCTTAGGGATGAAAATCAGAAAGATGTCTGATGGATATAGTCTTAGTCAATCTCATTATGTTGAAACTGTGCTTAAGAGATTTAATCATGAAAATGCTAAACCTGCAACTACTCCTTATGATCCCAATTGTAAATTGAAAAAGAACAAGGGTGAGGGTATTTATCTTGAGTATTCTCGTGTTATTGGCAGTCTTATGTATTTAATGAACTGTACAAGACCTGATATTGCCTATACTGTGAGTAGATTAAGCAGGTACACTTGCAACCCTGGGCAGGATCACTGGAATGCTCTCTACAGAGTTCTACGGTACCTGAGAGGAACTTCAAACTATTGCTTAAGTTTTGGGAAGTATCCTGCTGTGCTAGAAGGGTATTGTGATGCTAACTGGATATCAGACTCAGATGAGTGCAAATCCACTAGTGGGTACATCTTCACACTTGGTGGTGCGTCTGTGTCATGGAAGTCTACCAAACAGACATGTATAGCCGATCCACCATGGAGTCTGAGTTATAGCCTTGAGAAAGCTGGAGAGGAAGCTGAATGGATACGAGGTTTCCTGGGTGGAATTCCACTCTGGCCCAAGCCTGTGTCTTCGATCGCAATCCACTGTGACAGTCAAGCTGCTATTGGATGCGCAAAGAATAGTGTATACAACGGAAAGTCTATACATCTTCGAAGAAGACACAAGACAGTGAAACAACTACTCTCTACTGGCATCATCTCTATAGACTTTGTAAGGTCTAAAGAGAATATTGCAGATCCTTTGACGAAAGGGTTATCTAGAGAGGTAGTTAGATCCACATCGAAGGGGATGGGACTCAAGCTCATAGAATAAATCGCCATGAAGGACACTCAACCTTGTGAATGGAGCTCCAAGATCAAGGTTCAATGAGATAACTAATTTTTGGTGATGTCGAGAGAGCACTATCTTTGTCCCTCCCTATGGTGTAACCGTATGATAGTGCTGCCTGCATGTTTTAGGATGATCTGTCAAGATCTTAATGAGTTCCATGGCTTTGATTAAAGAGGAGTGTGGCAGGACACTCTTAATGGACTCACCTATGTGGATGTTGGAAGTGGGGCCGCTTCCTATGAGAATTTGAGCTTTTTCTCTAGAGACATTCATTAAGTCCAGGATTTAGCCCACGGCCAAAACGGGAACAACGGCAAGAGCTTGACAGCTTTCTTTGAGACATCAAAGTGTGGTTGTTATTTCTGAATTGCCCTCACTGTTGACGGTTCAAGACATTGTGTTCACCGTAACAACAAGCAGTTCCGGTAACCTCTCACTAAGTTAAGGTTCAATCTCTGGGACACCTTAGCCTAATATTGATGTATTATGTTTTCTCGTATTTCGTCGATATGTTTTATCATTCATGTGGGGGATTGTTAGAAAAAACGCTTTAAAAATACCAATTTTTCCATGGACTATGTTTTATCCCTAGACCTATTGCCCATTAATTGTTTTTTCATTTGAATAGATAAAACAATAGTCCCACATTGACTAAAATCTAAAGAGTTTTAGACTTAAATACCATAGAATTGGCTATAAGGGCATGGCCCTTGGGTCATTAGACTTTTGTGCTTGGAGGGAAGGCCTAGACTAGGGAAAGGTTGCCTTTCCCGTACGCGCGGTGCTTCGCACAGAAGCACGCACGCCGCCGCAGTCCGTTCGGTCGGTCGGGTCGGGCTCGGGTGTGGGTGTGGGTTCATTAGATCCTATCTTTTTGCTGAAATTTTTGGTACGTGTTTTCCACACAAGTAGAAGAATCTTTTATTTGTCTGTACGTGTTTTGTCCTGACTTCTTTGTCTGAACGTGCTTGTCTTGGCTTCTTTGTCTGTACGTGTTTTGTCCTGGCTCCCTTGTCTGTACGTATTTGGCTTGGCAACAACACACTGCTCCATGCCTGACAAAACAACTTTTCTTGCACTATCTTTAACCCAACATTACCAGTATTTCTGTCATAAGCATGGGTTTTCTTTCTTGTTTGTAACTACACAAACACTATATAAGAGAGTAGTTGTAAGCTCAGAAAACACACCACAGAGAAACATCTCTTCTACTCTCCCTCTGTTTTTCTGTAAACATCTCTTCTACTGTTTTAAGTTCTGCCAAGCTCTAAGGGTACCCTCATTGTATGCTACATTGAGGGGTACTAACTGTAGTTGTATCCTGGAGGTGACTCGCCAACTGCTGTAGCATCTCAGAGGAGTGGCAGGCGATATTGCCTTTAGGACAGCGTATCGTATACGTGCCTCTACATTTTCTGTGCATCTCCAGCAACATCGGTTTGAGCTAAGTATCTTCTTCTCAGTTACATTATTAGTAATTTACCCAACAATCTTATGGGGATTGAGATTAACCACCAGATTCACCACGATTTGGACGATATAAAACTTATGCCTTAGACATGTGTATGAACGACAAAGCTAATTGATTTAGACACGCATCATACAAATTCGAGACCATAAAGGTCACGTTTGGCCCCTTGGAAATGCCTATCCAAGGTTGGGTTATCAAGAAAGTACATCTAAATTATGTTTGTCTTGTTCTAATTCTAGTCTAGGATATGAACAACTAAATCTTCCTTGATTTTAGGAAGCTAAAAAAACAAGGTTATGCTATTCTACAAAATAGCCAGGATGCCAAAATCCTTGTCTGGGTTAGACGGTTATAGAGGTAGTTATCTTAATTAATCAAAATATTTTTAATATTTTTAACTTTATTGTTATGTTTTTATTTTTTTCGCTAACAATTTTTTATATAGTATAGAATTATTTTATAAAAATACACATTTAGAATTTGCAGAGACAAACATAATATAAAACCCGTGATGGATATAATGAAAAGACAAACGTTATCTTTATTAATACATCGTGTGATAATGATGTTCAAGTTAGAGAAAACAATTCCCTAGCTAAGCTTTATGTAGGTCGCGTTTGGCACCTTTGATATCCCATCCTGGGTTGGGTTATCACCAAAATAACGTCAAAACATGTTTGTCTTCTTTTTATTCGAAGTTTGGATAGGGATAACATAACCCTCCTTAGTTTTAGTAGGCTAAAAAAGCAAGGTTTCACTATTCCCTCAAAAACCTAGGATACCAAAATCCTAACTTGGAATAGTCAGTTATTTCTCCTTTAAAATTGGTAATTATCCTAATTTTTTTCACTTGACCCATTTTCACATTTATTTTTTAATTTTTCTATATTTTTTCTTTACAAACTTATTTTATAATAAAATTAATAATAGGTAAATCAACCGTTTTGTAGTAAAATTAGTTATTAGACAAACAATATACAACATACACACATAAGAGATCCGATGGAAAAACAAACAACATCTTTGCTAAACTGTTTTATGATAATCCTAATTAACTAAGAGAAAACTTTAACACAGTTAAGTTTTATGTTGTCAAAGATGCCAAACACGGCCGTAGTCAAAGCTCCCAAACAGGGCCAAAATATCGGCGAACTTGGAGACACGGCCAAACAGATTCTGAGACTAAAGACATGGTGACTGGTCACGGGATTTCAGAACACCGTGTCGAACGAACATTAGTCACGTTTATACATTAGACCGTCACAACGACAACCATGACCATAACCCCCTATTCTACTAGTGCAAGTCAGAAATATCTGGCACCATAGTGCGAATACTAGTGAATACTGGTCCGTATGGTGTTTCTTTTTTGGTATCAAAATGTTAATATGTTCTTCATTTGAAAAGTCTAATTTGATTTTTAAGAAAACAAAAAGAAAAAATAAAAATAAAATTGATTTGACGAGTACGATTGTTTGTTGCCTTTACCCCATGGTGTTGAGGTAGTAGAAATTAACATTTAATCCCAAAATAACTGGGCTTTGGACGCTCTAGTCCTAGTATCTGAGGCCTAGTACTCACTAGTCCAATTTTTCAAATACGCGAACAGTTTAGTCCAGATTTTTACGAGTTGGTCCAAATTTCAGCGGGTTCAGAAAATGCATTTTTTTCTTACTTCCATAATTACCCTTTGATGTTTTCTTATTCATTTTTTAGATCTTGGAGAGAGAAATAGAGACATGGGAGATTTAATGTTGTTCTCTCAGGAGATTCGTTTTTCATGTCAGCATTTTGATGTTTTCATTTAATGTTTATTTGATTGATTTCTTCTTCTTCAATTTTCTAGGTTTGAAATGTTCATGGAAATCTCTGATTTAGTTTGTTCAACTCCATTTAGCCCTCAATATTTCATTCAATTGATGGAAATCTCAGATTCTTTGTGTTGTTTAATTTCGCTAATATGTAAATCTCAAGAGTGATTTTAGTTACAATTAACCAAAAGAGATGAGCGAAGAAGATAAGATTTCATCTGTTAATAAAAGTAAGTTCTATATCTAATTCAACTCTTCTAGGTTCTAATTTACTTTTTATGCTTTCTAGAATTGTTTTTGTCATTGTTTTGTTAATTTCTTCTTTCAATTTCTTATATATGTGATTTTAGTCTCATCTCTATTTAGATTCATAACTTCTCTGTCAAAATCAACTTGATCTCATCTTCATATATAACCGGCATCAACACTATCATAAATCCCTAATTTAAAAGCATTTGTAAGTTAGCTGATTGATGTTGTTTTCAGATCCTAATTATGAACCTCGTGATCACTTGGTGGTGCATGTATTAATGTACTTGGAAATGAAGTACCCCCATGTGCTCGTTGCTCTAAGTGCTATCTACATCTGAAAATCATTAGTCCCTTATCTTATATATATATATATATATATATATATATATATGTGAATGAGCCAAGAATTTAGTTTTAGATTGTAGAGTTTATATCTTGATTATCCATTTTTAATCATATAATTTTTAGTGGTAATGAGTAGTGACTAAGGTCATACATGTGCAATCAATTAGGAATACATGGAGAAGCCACTATGTATGCTGAAATTTTTAAAAAATTATAAAGAGGTATCTAATGAATCTTTATTTGCAATTTCATTTTCTTTTAGGTGTGAAATAAAAAGGAATCCCTGATTTAAAAGAACCCTTAAGTGAACTGAAGCATCGGAAATTCCATGAGGTATTAACCAGCCAATGTTTGTGCATTCATTTGATAAAATCTAGAAGGTGATTATAGATACTTAACTGGAAATTGTCACTCAATCTCAAGTGTTTGATATTATAAGTTTTTATGTAGTTGTGTTGTGTTTCCAAGTTTGAAGTACAATCATGATATTGTAAAATTCACGTAGAAACCCCAAATAATAATCTTTCGTAATGCTTTGGTGCTTGGGTGGTCTTACATTTTATTAGTCACACTTTGTTTAATTTAATGACTTGCAGAGGCTATGGGGATTTAAGCTTATTACTCTGTTTTATTAGTTACATTTTATTCTCTTTTGACTATGTTTTGAATTTTATTGAGCTATAGTAGGTGTAGAGATTACTGTGTGTGTATTTGTTTCAGTTTGTGATCATTCTCTTTATGCCAATAATTCTCTTTTCTTCTTGAATTTGTATATGAGAATTTAGACCTTTTGCCTTTTCAGATTTTCAGGCTTGGTTTGGTTATGTTTTCGCAATGTATTTTAAAAATGCTCAAGTAGCTACACGGTAGTAATATAATGTACTTGCAAGATCTAACACGATGAAATACTTTAGTTGAGCATAATGGGACTTTCCAGTAATCATTTTTCTGGTGTTAGATGACAACATTATACCACTTTATTAACGTTTCATTTATGACTAACAAAGAAGTCTGAGAGAATCAGGTGACGATTTTTTTTGAGGCAAAATTGACCTAAATTTGTGTTATTGTGTTATCCCGAATACTTTTTGATTCTTAAACACTTGCCTTACCAATTTGTACACATTTGTTTATTAAATTGTTAATGTGCACATAGTTGTACACACATTGAGTTTTAATGTGTACATAATTATACACATGTTGATTTTTAATGTGCACGTAGTTGTACACATGTTGATCGTTAACGTGCAATAGTTGGACACTTGTTTAGTTGATATACCATATTGCAATGATAAACGTACATGTATCAACCCTGGGTCAGCTGTTTAGTTCGAAGTGGGGAATAATGAATAGTGGGTTACTATGACTGTTTCAGTTTCCATAAATTTGGTGGAATTTAATTTGCATTCAGGGGAAATACTAGATGCTCCTCTTGCTTCTTTATAGATATAGGGATTTATTTTGTGCATTTGTCCTCATTCACGTGGGAGATTCAAAAAATAAAAAAAAAATGATCAGTTTCTGTTAGGTTTGGGCGTCCAACTTGTATTCACCATACGAGGTGTATTTATTTGTACACCAATTTTACGCAGTGTACTTTTTAGTGCACCAGTTTTACGCAGTGTACTTGTATTCAAAATACTGTATCAATGCTTTATCAATAGCATGATTTTATAGGTAATGATCATCCAATCTTCTTATAGCATTTAAGCATAACTTACTGCATTTTCCTTGTCCCTTATCCACATGGTTTAGTAACTGATTTGCATTTAAGTGTAACTGTTTCCATATTTTATTATAGTTTATCTAACTTCTAGCTTAACTGAAGGTACTCATCATTTGCTAGATTTGTACTTAACATGCTAGATAATCCCAAGGCCCGAGGGGCTTGTATAGATTCACATCTAGTTTATTGATATCGGAGCTTAGGAATCTAGATACATCGAATGCTTGTTTCAAAGTGGTCACTTAGTAGATGCTATAGTAAAATCAGAGTTGATGTTGGTCTTTCTCAAAGCGATACAAAAATGTAGCATCTGATATTCTCTCGGAAATTTTTTTATTGACATAAGAGCTTGTTGTGGTGTGTTCATTGGAAGTGAATTTTATGCAAGGCAATACATGAGCCAAAGTTGTTAGTGTACATCAATTGATTGCTAACGTGGACATAGTTGAACACCTGTTTATTGTCAATGTGTACATAGTTGAACATATATTGAAATTTGTACATAATTGTACACTTGTTGATTGTTAATGTATACATAGTTGTACACCTAAGTATCAGATTATGCTGATATCGACATTCAGTAGTAACAAGTAGCTACAATTTCAGAAATAGGGAACCAAGTGATGTTTTCAACTGTCAAGACATTTTAACTCATTTTTTTGCGTACACATGGTTTCATAGTTGTGACTAAATATGTTATGAAGGATGTTAGTTATACTTGCATTTTTTAGGCCTCTGTGTTGTGAATTGTGGATATGACATGGAGAAAGATGAGTTTAAGATAAGAGATCCATCCCGTTCTAGGTATACTATTTATTGATGTACTTCATTGCACTGGTTAAAACTACGTTATTCTGAATAACTGATTGACCACTGGGTCAAATCTTTGCAGGAAATATGACAGAGCATCGATGGAGTGTTTTGAAGGAGCTCTAAAATCTTACAGTACTATGATACTAGGTATGTTTTCTACTGCTCATTCTTATGATGAGAAAATTTCTTTCATAATGACCAATATCCTATCTTGTATTATCTTGACCAATTGGGACATAATATGTAGGTTCGTAGAGGTTTTTAAAAATCCATTTATCAACCAATTGTCATGTTTTTCTATGTAGACAATGCCAAGCATATGTAAGTTAATGAATGCCCAGTTCCAAAATTTTAAAAGTTTATATAGTTGTTCAGATTATGAAAGTGTACATAATTGTACACCTATTGATTGTTAATGTGTACATCGTTGTACACATTTTGATTATGATATAGAACTGTATTATACCCAGATGCACCTTTGACATCAGTTGGTCTTGGTTTTTATGCATATAATATAGGGACTCACATACTCAAAATGGTAGAGCGCCCAAGCCTATCATAAGGTTTGCGGAGGTTGATGGTTCAAATCCATCTGAGTTTCCATGCTATCTTTATACAATATGTGTAGGTGTGTGCATACTAGCGCACTTGTGTAAATCCCATGAAATAGATTTGTTTGTAGGAGAATATGGTTGATTTTTTCCATGATGCATCAGTATATTTTACATGGAAAATAGGTCAGCGTGTGGGTATGAATGGTCGATTTTATGCATGTTTTGTAGGGGAGTACATATTAGTGCACATGTGTAATTCCCATGAAAATGTAGGTTTGTGCCCGGCTATGAATGATCGATTTTATGCATGTTTGGAAGGGTGTACATATTGGTGCCTCCTTGTAATTCCCTTGAAAAAGAAGGTTAGGATGTGGTTATGAATGATCGATGTTATCCATGTTTTGCATGGGTGAACATATTGATACACAAGTATACTTTTCCATGAAAAGTATATTTGTGTGTGGTAGTGAATTAACGGTCTCATGCATGTTTTGCATGGGTATACATATTGGTGCACAATGTAATTTTCATGAAAAAGTAGGTCTCGTGGCGGATATGGACGACCAGTTTCATGCATATTTTGTAGGTGTGGGCAAAGTGGTGCACAAGTGAAAAACTGACTGCATAAACTTTTAGAAGTTTTGTGCAAGTGCACTTTTTTGTACACATCAAATAATGAAGTGAAAATTAATTTTTTTTTAAAGTGAAAATAATATAATCATATGGGTACTCTTTTTGTAGCTATCGAAAAGAGCTTTCCGAATATATAAAGTTTCTGAATTTTGGATGAGCTGTCTGAAAGATAAATCGTTTTAAAATTATTTTTATATTATTTAAAATTGGTGATATCATCATAAGTCATTGTGGACTAAACTGAAAATATTTGGACTAAATTGTAATATTAAGGGTTATTAGTGTATTTTCCATATTTCAAATAAATAAAGGACTAACTAGTATATTTGGATGAGATTTTGGACTAAACCATATTTTTCCCGTTCAGGTAAGGTTGGCTTTCACGATCACATCTATCCTAGTTTTCTTTCCCTTTTGTACTATGCATATTTTGGGTGAATAATTCATGTGATGTTTTTGTGTGTAGACGAGTGATTTTGTAAGAAATCGGAATTGACAATTGCCTCACCAATACAAAACAGTTGTTATATAAGTAGTTGCAGGAAATTCCAAACCACACCCCTTACGATATTTTCTAGATCTAAGTCTATTTCACAATTAAAATAAAGATGAAGGTGCTAAAATGTAAATGGAGACACAAGATTTTTTACATGGTTCGATCAATGTGATCTACATCCATGGTTCTTCACTATGAGTGTTGGAATTACATGAGTATTACATTTAAAATCTCCATTAATGAGTATTGGGAGCTCTAGATTTAGTTTTTGGTGATGGAGGAAGAAGATGATAATGTGCCTCTAGTTTACAATTATGTGTGTCTCTCCCTTTTCTCTCTTCTGCCTTTTACTTAATATAGGTGTTTACATAGTGGATGACGGCTAGTAAAGCCTTTTATTTCGGATCTGAAGCGCGTCAATACCGCACGCTCACATTGGTACTTCTCGCACGTTCTCTTCACTTCCGAACGACTCTTCATGGTTTTAGTGTGACTTTGTGATGTCATCTTTGATATGGTTTATGCGTTCTTCTTCGCTTGGTGGTAAAAAGTCTATTTCGTTTGATAACATGGTGAGCGATATTTTACCCCTACATTTTGCCTCTTTTTTCTTGAATATTGATCGAAGAGCGATCTTTAAGAAAAAAATACTCCTTGTTGTAGTTGTTGGAGAGAGATGTGTGGTGTTGGTGTAGCCTTTGATCTTTTTTGTTGAAGGAACGAGCGAAAGAATACTAAACTTGAAAACTATATGTACTTGCCTCTATTCTTTTATGAAGTTCTGAAACTTGTTGTTGTTGATCACAAGTTCTTGATGGAACGATTCATTGTTTTCAATTTTTCTTCTGTATACTTGGTGTTTGAGTAGTTGAAATGGTGTTGAACCTTTGTGATAATTATATTGTTTGGGGGTTGAGGGTTGGTTGTTAATGTTGAACAATTTGAAGCTTTAATGGGATTGGCGCTTTGGAGATTTTATTGAGCTTGAACGTGTTTTGTCTCATAAAGATGATTTATTGTGGTTTGTTGATGTTGGAGGTGTAATGAACTGCTGTGTGCGGTTTCTATGAGATAACTTCCATTTCGTGGACTCCATTGTTGTTGAGGATTCGTGAGCGTCTTCTTTGGAAATGATTCTGACCGAGAAGATAAAGAACATAAAATGTTTTCTTGGTAGTCCATACTTTGCCTTTTTTCTTTATCTACAAGGGAAGAATCCTTGAGAAAGCGTTGGATGAGCGAGTTGTTTCTTCAAGTCTTTATTCTTTGTTATCTTTGATAGTGGCAATTGGTGTTTATGATTTTCTTTTAAGTTCAATGTTCTTTGTTTGTGTATGCGGTTGATCTCTTATTTTCTTCTCATGCGGTGGTATAATGGTTTCAAGTTGTTGATGCAAAATAATTAAGCGAAATGGTCACATACTCCTTTGGTGATGTCATCCTGTTTATCCTGCCTCAGTTTCCTGCATGGTATCGATTCCTTTGTGTTTTATCATGCGATATTATTCCATAAAATTTTGGAAAACACTTGTGTGATTATAATGCTTATGTGATGGTTATGCCGTGAAATGCGTATGCAATGCTTATGCCATGAAATGCTTATGCGATGCTTTCATGATGAGAGTGTGATGCTTATATGATGAGAATGGTTATATATTGTTGATTAAATGGAATGTATATCTAATTTTTGTGTTACTTAGCTCATTTTGTCGCGCTAATATTAATTTTGCTTCAAATTGCTCCCATTCTTTATTGCTTTGGCTTCGTCTTTGGTATATGTGTTCCTCTTCGTGTACTTATTTTTCCTCGCATGCTCATTGCCTTGTGCTTCATCTTTCTCACCTTTGTTCTTTTTCCCTCTTTAATTCATTGTATCGTATTGTCTTATTGCTTCTCTTCCTTATTCTTGCACTATTATGATCGCATAATAATAATATAATCACAATATATAGGTCTATGTGTTTCTCGTGTGGTTTTATTGTGCCTCCCTAAGTAGAGGTCTTATTTTTCCTCTAGGTTTTCATTTGGTAGGCGGAAAAATCGCAGGCGTTCACTACCCTTTCAAGTCATGACCCATTAATCTTGCCTTATCATTTCTTGTATTTTTTGCCTCTGCAGGATTTATTGATGCGTTAATACGACAATTCTTATTACTCCCGTGAGTAAAAGTCTCATGATATTAACGTCTTTGACACAATTCAGCTCCCTAATGGAGGATGCCGTCCTTACATTCCCCCTGAATGCCCCTTCAAGGAAGCTTACCCCTACCGTGTTAGGGTGGGCTCTTCCCATCCAGTGATGCAACAATCAGTTGTTTTCGCGGCCTCTTATCCCTCCGCCAATATGGTTTGTGGTTACGAGACCGCACCCTAAATGGGGTTTCTTGAGGACCGAGTGCATCATAGTCAAGACTTGTCAAGAGCGGCCAAGTATGCTCCAGACACCCCAGGCATTATTGACTCAACCGTGTACCTCGACGCCCTGATCGAGTTTCTGCACTCCTTAGGAGAGACCTTGTCACCTTAATCTTTCGACTTAGGCGCCTCTCCTGGATGGGCTTTCGTTTCACCCCAAATCTACATGACTCAGGTTTCAGGGTCGGTGTGGCTTTCCCCCAAGTCATGCTAACTAGGTTTTCCCCAATTATGATGTGCGTTAGGTCTTATCATTGCGTCTTGTTGTATATGCGAACTAGGGTGCATTACACAATTGGATGCCTAACTTCCCTAGTTAGAGTCGTTACTTCTGTTGCCTTCTATTAAGGTCTTATTATAAGGTCTTAAATTTGCCTCGTTCCTTTATTTGTATCTTTTCATTATTTCGCCTCTTAGAGCAACCACAGTCATGAGACGGACCAAATACCAAAAGCCAGACTAAAAGCCAAAAAAATTTGGTATTCTGTGTGTTCAAGCGTAGTGGGAGAAGACCAAAATTTGGTGAAGCGTAACTTATACCCACGCTTGATGCGGGACGGAACTTATACCCACGTTTCCTGATGGAGCGTGTTTATAATATGCGTCTTAATGAAACGGAGGTATAATGCGCGCTTGATTGAGGCGTAGGTATAATTCACGCCGGACACGGGACGGAGATGGAAAGTGCGTTTGGTGGGACGGAGATAGAAATTGCGTCTGGGTGGAACGAAAATATAAAGTGCGTCTGGGTGGGACGAAAATACAAAGTGTGCCTGGTGAGCTGTGTTTAATTATTGAGTTTGATTAGTAATTGATAAAGTGTTATTAGGTATAATCATGTAATCCCCCACAATTAAACATCAAAAAGACGTGTGGTCTTGTTGGTGGATAAAGCAGTGTATGGACCATGCACTGTACTTAATTGGTACTTAATTGCTAAAGTGTTATTAGACACTACAAGTTAAACATCAAATAACCAGGCGCACATTAAAACAGCGCCCCAACCAGGCGCACATTAAAACAGCGCCCCATTGGGACGTATAAGACAATTACGCTTGGTCTGGGGCGTATGTATTACATCTGTTTGGTCCGGCGGTGTTTATAAATGCGCCTCACTCATACGCTAATTTTACCTCCGCCCCAATATCATACGTTGATTATATAAACGCCCGGTGTGATGCGCTCACTATACTCTCGCCTGGATTCATATGCTCACAATACCTCCGCCCCACTATAACGTGATTTAGTCTGGGTTGGCGACCAGATTTGGTCCCAAACCCTAATTATCTCGACTAAATATAGTTTTAGTCCGTTCCATTACGGCTGGTTTTGAGACCAACTTTGAGTATAGTCCCCAAATTTGGTCGTGACTGTGGATGCTCTTATTGTTGGCTTCTTCTTCTTTGCTTTTCTTTGTGCTTGTTGTCTTTTTCTTCTTTGCACTTCTTCTTGTTGTAGCGATCTATTTATCTTGATGTAAGTTTGTACTTGTGAGTTCCTCTTGATGCGTTGATACCGCCTTTATTGAGATAGTTGTAGCCTTAACCCCTCTTCTCCTAAGTGTGCTTCATGCTGCGGTGGTATGCTCTTTTAGAAAAAATCGGAGGTAGGATTGAACTCTAAGCCTTTAGCTTGCATCTTACTTCATTAAACATCTTTGCGTCATCTTTTATGCGAAATAAAGAAACGCACAATGCTAAAACTTGACCTTATGTTCACCCTTGGTAGTCCAAACATATGTGAAAATTTACGGATGAGGTGGGATCCGAACGCGCGTCAGTAAACTCATTCTCTTCTCTTATGACCAGCTGCGCAGCCTCTTATTTGTGAACAAGAGAGATCACGCGTAAATAATGTTCTTACTTTCGCCCTTGGAGCAAACATATGTGCGGTAAAAAGAAGTGTAAGAGGCGGGATTCAAACGCGCGGCTCCGAGATCATAAGCTTCGCACATGACCATCTGTGCTGGCTTTGTTTTTGTGTAAATGGCACAACAATGTAGATTTATCATTATTTTCGGCTTAGTTCAAAAATATGTGAAAAATTTGTGTGAGGATTCCAACGCATAACACCCTGCTCATACTCTTCGTCCTTCACCATCTGTTCTGGCTCCTGTTTGTGAAGATGAGGTATTATTCGCGTAAGTTACTTCCTTGTTGACGCCCTTTGTATAATGCTTATCTTCGCCCTTTTTTCCTCTTTTTCTTTTTCGTAGGTTAATAAAATTCGATCATTTTCTGTTTTTCAGTTGCATACTTTGTTCAAGAAATTTGATGGATTTTTATCAACGTTCTTTTGCCGTATGCGCCAGATTGAAGCTTCACTCATGCGTCTCGTTTGGTATTTGCTCTAACCGGCAAGCTGATTTGATGGAGTTGTGCTTTAAGTTTCTAGTGTACTTCTTTGTTTTGCTGGCATCCTGATGTAGTGCAAGATATGGCAGAATCTTATTTGGAAGGAAGAGATCAGCGAAAGAATATTCGTTAACCATGCAGGAATATATGCATGTTTGTTATTTTTGTTAAGAAATAAGAGATATCTTGCATGATATCGTATTTGGGTAGATTTCCTTTTAGTTGCATTAATCTTAGAAAATATTGTCATTAAGCCTAATAAGGCCTATATATGTCCTCGTCTGAAGAAAAAGAGGACAGACTTTGAATAATCATATTCTTCCTTTGAGAAGTTTTATCTATGTGTGGTTTCTTCCGTTTCCAGTACTAACACCCTACACCATTGGGTATTCAGAATTTGGGTATCGATCCTTCCAACATGGTTCGTGGTAGAGGTCAGGGTGGTCCTCGCGAAGCTCTAGTTGATGAGGTGATGGAGAGAACTAGGTACGATGAATTATCACGCACGGTTGAGCATCTCGCCGGTCAAGTAGCAACATTGTTACAACGACATGAGCGTCGTCGTCCTCCTACGGATGAATCCAATTCGGATGGAACAGATGACGATAATGATACTGAAAACCCCTTTGCTGGGCGTGAGCGTGATTCTAGGAGTTGGGAATCGTCATTCCGCATAGAGATTCCAGAGTTTCATGGTATCGGTTTATCACCGGAAGATTGTATCGACTGGTTCTCTACTGTGGAGGAAGTTCTGGAATTTAAGAAGGTTCCTGATGATCGAGTGGTTCCGCTTGTGGCTACGCGCTTTCGAGGAAGGGATGCTGTTTGGTGGCGTCAGTTGAAAGCGTCTCGAATTCAGAAAGGTAAAACTCCTATTTCTTCCTGGATTAGGCTTGAAAAGTGCATGCATTCGGCCTTTTTACCGTTTAACTATACGAGGGAACTCTATATTCGTTTACAAAATCTTCGTCAGGGTATTCAATCAAATGATGAATATACGAAAGAGTTCTACGATTTGGTCACACGATCAGGTATTACAGACACCGAAGACCAACTTGTTTATCGATACTTAGGGGGCTTGCGTGAGACTTTTCAAGATACCCTTAATATGTTTGACTATTATTCTGTGTCTGAGGTTCATCAGCGTTCTTTGCGATTGGAGAAACAACTATCTCGTAAGTCGATTCGGGCAGCAAATGGTCGTCCTCCGACTTCTTCTTCTCATACTGCTTCCGCACAACAGGTTGTTAGTACGCCTACGAAGTCTGGTCCTAAGTGCTATTGTTGTGGAGATCCGAATCACTTGGAAAACGAGTGTCGCAAGGCTGGAAGACCGGGTAAGGCTTTGCTTGCAGAAGTGGATACTGTTGCTGATGTCTTTGCTGATGCGGAGGAGACAACAACTGAGTTCGATGAGGTGTTCCTGCCAGGTGACCAAGTTGAATGTTTGATGATCTACCGTCGATCGTTTCTTACTCCTAAAGCTGACGCTGACGAGTCATGGCTAAGAAATAACATCTTCCAGACAACGTGTACCATTGCAGGCAAGGTGTGCCGTTTGATCGTTGATTCTGGCAGCTGTGAAAACGTGGTATCTGACGAGGCTGTTCGAAAACTCAAGCTTCCCACGGAAAAACATCCTAGCCCATATTCCCTTCACTGGCTTAGTAAGGGATCCGAGGTAACTATTTCCAGACGTTGTCTTGTGAAGTTTTCCATTGGTTCTGTCTATGAAGATGCCGTGTGGTGTGATGTCGTGGTGATGGATGCCTGTCATCTGCTATTGGGTCGACCATGGAAATACGATAAGGCAGTGACTCATGATGGTAAGCTGAACACATACTCATTCATATTTAAGCATACTCGTGTTACGCTTGTTCCTGCCAATGTGACAGTACACGCACCTGTTTCTCCCGTGGCTTCCAATTTTCTTTCTTGGCGTCCGTTTGAGACCGAGATGCTCACTGAGGGGATGGTGTTCCTCTTGTGTGGTCTCTCTCGTGAGGCTACAGCTGCTATGGAACTTCCGGCATGTGTGCAGGAGCTATTATCGGACTTTGAGGATATCTTCCCAGTTAATCTTCCAGAGGGTTTGCCTCCTTCTCGAGCTATTCAGCACCGGATAGACTTGGTTCCTGGTTCAGTGCTTCCTAATCGAGCTCATTATCGCATGAGTCCAAAAGAATATATGGAACTACAACGTCAAGTGGGGGAGTTATTAGCCAAAGGCCTTATCAGGGAGAGTCTCAGCCCTTGCGCAGTTCCGGCGTTGCTCATTCCTAAGAAGGATGGTACATGGCGCATGTGCGTGGATAGTCGTGCTATTAATAAGATTACGGTAAAGTATTGTTTTCCTATTCCTCGATTAGACGATATACTTGACCATCTTCATGGTGCTACGATTTTTAGCAAATTGGATTTGCGTAGTGGCTACCATCAGATTCGTATACGGCCAGGAGATGAATGGAAGACCGCTTTTAAAACAAGGGAAGGACTTTATGAATGGTTGGTGATGCCGTTTGGTCTCTCCAATGCTCTTAGTACATTAATGCGCGTAATGAACGAAGTATTAAAACCATTTTTGGGTAAATTTGTTGTCGTTTATTTCGATGACATATTGGTTTATAGTACTAACTTGGATTGTCACTTGTGTCATCTTCGTGAGGTCTTAGTAGTTTTACGTCAGCAACATTTCTTTGCTGCTCCAAAGAAGTGTGTTTTTTGTACGGATCGTATTCTGTTTCTTGGATACGTCATATCCAAGGATGGCATCTCGGTGGATGAGTCTAAGGTTGATGTTGTACGTACTTGGCCTTGCCCCCAAACAATCCATGAGGCTCGGAGTTTTCACGGGTTTGCGTATTTTTATAGGAGATTTATTCCCCATTTTAGCACGATAGTAGCGGCAATCACCGACTGCATGAAGAATGGTAAATTTGCATGGACAGAGGAGGCGACAGCAAGCTTCATCTTACTTAAAGAGAAGATTTTTTCGGCTCCTATATTAGCTTTACCCAATTTTTCTTTGCCGTTTGAAGTTCACAGAGACGCCTCTAAGGTTGGTATTGGTGCTGTCTTAAGCCAAACAGGTAAGCCAGTTGCCTTTTTCAGTGAAAAGTTGAATGGAGTCAAACATAATTATAGCACGTACGAATTGGAATTTTATGCCATCATACAGACTCTTAAGCACTGGCGTCATTATTTGATTCATTCCGACTTTGTTTTGTTTACTGACCACGATGCTCTCAAGCACATAGGTAATCAAGACAAAATGAGTGCATGACAGGTTAAGTGGGCTAGTTATCTGCAGGATTTCACGTTCGTCCTCAAACACAAAGATGGTACTCAAAACCGTGTGGCTGATGGTCTGAGTCGTCGTCGTAGCCTCTTAACATCACTGCGGACTGAAGTATTGGGGTTTGACTCGTTTGCGACATTATACCAATCAGACCCATATTTTTCTGTCATATTGGAAGCTGTACGTGCAGGCAACAGTGCACAATTCTCCTTGCTGGACGGATTTATCTTCAAAGGCACTCGACTGTGCATCCCGTCCTGTAGCTTGAGGTTGAAGATCATCCAGGAGATACATAACGAAGGTCACTTTGGTCGTGACAAAACATTCCAACTGATCTCTTTCTCCTATTTTTGGCCGCGTCTGTTTAAGGAGGTACAACGATTTGTCTCCCGTTGTCACGTCTGTCAGGTCTCTAAAGGGTTAGCTACGAATGCGGGTCTTTATATGCCGTTACCAATTCCTTCGAAGCCATGGACTGATATTAGTATGGACTTTGTCGTCGGTTTGCCGCGCACTCAACAGGGAATGGATTCTGTTTTTGTTATAGTTGACAGATTTTCCAAGATGTCACGTTTTGTAGCATGCAAGAAGACTACGGACGCGGTTAATGTGGCGCTATTATTTTTCAGAAATGTGTACCGTCTGCATGGTCTTCCGGAATCCATCATATCTGACCGTGATTCTAAATTTCTTAGTCATTTTTGGAGATATCTTTGGAAATTGTTACGTACGGAGCTGAAATTCAGCAGCGCTTATCACCCATAAACGGATGGGCAGACAGAGGTAGTGAACCGTTCTCTTGGGAATTTACTTCGTAGTTTGGTTGGGTCTCACACTAAGCAATGGGATCAACATTTGTTTCAAGCTGAATTCGCTTTCAATAGAGCAACTCATAGGAGCACAGGGTTTAGTACTTTTCAAGTGGTCTGTGGGTTTAACCCTCGTTCCTCACTCGACCTAGCACCGGTTCCAGACTTACAACGTGTGCATACCACTGCGGATGCATTAGTGGAGAATCTTCAACACATTCATGAGATTGCTGCTCAAAATTTGGTAGCTTCTTCTGCCAAATATAAAACGGCCGCTGATAAGCATCGTCGTCATGTTGAATTTGAGGTAGGTGATTTCGTTTGGGCTGTGCTTATTAAGGAACGTTTTTCGGCGGGTAAATACAACAAGTTGGGTCCTCGCAAGATTGGTCCATTTGAAATTATTGAAAAACTCAACCCCAATGCTTACCGTCTGAAGCTTCCCATTCATATTCATACGGCCGATGTGTTCAATGTGCGTCATCTAATTCCCTACCACGGCGACTCGTCCGATGATGATCTTCCTAACCTGCATAATTCGAGGGCGAATTTCCTCTTTCCCGGGGAGAATGATGTAGTGCAAGATATTGCAGAATCTTATTTGGAAGGAAGAGATCAACGAAAGAATATTCGTTAACCATGCAGGAATATCTGTATGTTTGTTATTTTTGTTAAGAAATAAGAGATATCTTGCATGATATCGTATTTGGGTAGATTTCCTTTTATTTGCATTAATCTTAGAAGATATTGTCATTAAGCCTAATAAGGCCTATATATGTCCTCGTCTGAAGAAAAAGAGGACAGACTTTGAATAATCATATTCTTCCTTTGAGAAGTTTTATCTATGTGTGGTTTCTTCCGTTTCCAATACTAACATCCTACACCACATCCCCAATTTGTCATCTTCTCATTATCCATTCTTTTGAAATCCCCTCCAATTTGTTTCCTTTTATAGCTTTATTGAACATAACTTGGTGCAATCTACGGCGTCTTGGAGTTCAGGATGAGATCTCATCGTGTTGACTTGATTTGCAGATGGCTTGTTGTTGAACTATAGCTCTCCTTCTTTTGCCCTCTCTTGTTTATTCCGCCTGTACTTCTTTGTTCACCCTGTGGTATTCTTTCGCATAAGAGTCAAAATAATATTAACGTCCTTGCTTTGCTTTGCCTCTAGCTTTCTGGGATACTTTATTCTATCGCACGTAGGCCTGGATGGTATTTCAGCTCCTTCGAAGTAGCTACTATCGCGCTGTGTCGAACTCGAATTCTTTTGTGCGAATTTATCGCTCTATCCATTCCTCTTCCTTTCTTCTTTTCTCTTTGTCTCCTTCTCTAGCGCTGTGTTCCTGCACCTGCAAA
This sequence comes from Papaver somniferum, assembly GCF_003573695.1. Classification (NCBI taxonomy): domain Eukaryota; kingdom Viridiplantae; phylum Streptophyta; class Magnoliopsida; order Ranunculales; family Papaveraceae; genus Papaver; species Papaver somniferum. The sequence continues at coordinate 14,419,390 of NW_020618825.1, read as the reverse complement.
ATATCGTATCAAAGCTCCAGTGATCATTCTCTTCGCGTGACTATTGTCTTCGTGTGTGCAGAGATCTTTTCATCCCTGCTTCACTTGATTATGATTCTTCCGCGCTAAATTTGATTTTGTATTTTCAAGTGCCGCGCTTTCTCCTTTGGAATCTTCCTGAATTATCTTGTCTCTGCCAAAGTAACATGAAACTATTTTGTAAGAGAAAATATTTGTCAGTGAATTCTGTCGCCTTGCATAACGTTGCTGCAGCTGTTGGATCTGTTAAGATGTTTTCTCCGCATACTCTTCGTATTTCTTCGCCCTGCACAAGAAGTTTTAATAATTTCACCTTTAGTTTTAACTGCTCTGTGTTTGTGGATTTCTTCGCCTGCTACTTTAACGCCCCTGTTATTTCTTCCATCTTTATAGTCGCTTTGCTGTTTGTATCATAAGCTTTCTTCGCATGCTTTTCTCTTCGCATCTTCTTCGCCCCGAACTTGTTGATGTATTTCTTCATCTGCAGTATTTCCTTACCTGTATTCTTAACTTCGCCTTTAGCAACTGTTTCTGCCGCTTTATGTCAAACATCAGAATGATGAGCTTTATTTTTTCGCCTATAGCTTTTCATACTATAAGAAGCTTTTAATCGCATATCAACAATTGCCAGAGCAACTGAAATGGATGAATCCTTATCGTGCTGTTGATTGCCAATGAATTATCTCGTGCCATTGAATACTCTTCTTCTTCCATCTGTTTCTCCCTTTGCCGTTGATAATTCTTGTTAGCAAAGTTCTAGCTGCAAGAAACACATCAATTTAACCACTAATAGCAATTATCATCAAAAAATGAAGATTACGATCAGAAATTTATTTGATTTTTAAAAGGAAGGCTTATTTGAATTGAACTTCTGATCTCCGTTGTTTTGAAAACTTGTTAAATGGGTTTGTGAAACGAGTTCTGCTGGATGTAGATCTACAATCAAAATTCATTTCGAATCAATATTTTGAAGAGAGAAATCAGTTGTTGCTCAAGAACAGACAAATTTTTTTTATAAAAGGTTCTTTTCGAAATTTGTTGGAAAACTATCGGATCTGAATTTTTGAAGACAAAATTAGAGAGATATAAAGGGGATTCATCCTTTTGGGATAACTGTTGAATATATTTGGTTTCATTTTTCGCAATTTTCTTTCAGTTTGGGTTTTGATGCGGCTTGAACATCTTCACATCTTTTTTCCCTTGTGCTGATGTTTGTTGTTGGAGAATATAATTCTTTCGCCCAAACTTCCATAATTGACCTTGAAACTTGTAGATCCAGCGAATCCAACTCTAATAATAGATAATTTCTTTCAATCTTCTTCAATCTAACAAGTAGGAGGTAGTCTTTCTAGCCCCAAAATGTAATTGCAGGAAACCCCAAAACACACCCGTTATGATATTTTCTAGATCTAAGTCTATTTCACAATCAAAATAAAGATGAAGGTGCTAAAATGTAAATGGAGACACAAGATTTTTTACATGGTTCGATCAATGTGATCTACGTCCATGGTTCTTCACTATGAGTGTTGGAATTACATGAGTATATATTTAAAATCTCCATTAATGAGTATTGGGAGCTCTAGATCTAGTTTTTGGTGATGGAGGAAGAAGATGATAGTGTGCCTCTAGTTTTCAGTACCGCACGCTCACATTGGTACTTCTCGCAAGTGCTCTTCATTGCCGCATGACTCTTCATGCTTTTAGTGTGACTTTGTGACGTCATCTTTGTTATGCTTTATGCGTTTTTCTTCGCTTGGTGGTAAAAAGTCTATTTCGTTTGATAACATGGTGTGCGATATTTTGGCCCTACAATATATCACTAATTATAGAAGCTGATGAATTGATTATTAAATTCTATACGTTAATTAACAAAGAAAGTTGTGTAAATTATTCAATAGTTATGGACAGTCAGGCGACGCCAATTGCACAGGGAATCTCCCGGGACCTTGAAGCGCAATAATGTCTTCCTTAAATGTTGGCCGGCATTTTGGGTCACTAAGGTAACAAGTGAGGGAAAACTTAGATTAGAAAAAATCATTGATACTAAAGATTTTTCATTGTAAATTCTAAATTATACCATGTGTGTTTTATGCGTGGGGAATGCCTAAGTGAAAATAGAGCCAGTTTTCGACCCATATTACATGTGCCAGCAACTCTGTATTAGAGATGCCCAAAGTGGGTCACTGTCTTTTGGTATCTCATTTCGCTGGTTCATGAATCCTACAGAGGCGATCACCTGCATAGTTCACCTCCATATGTACCTTAAATACTAAAATGTCAAGGAATTTATCATTTTCTGTGATGAACGTACCTGAATTGAGTTCTTGTCACTACAAGGGATTTTTAGTATGGCAAGCTCCCATAGAACAACTCCAAAGCTATACACATCAGACCTAATAAACACATAAGACCTAATAAGTTTCCCATGTAATAGTTAGAAAGTCTATGTATTCGCAGATCAAGCAACCGAATAAAAGAGTGAAATCTTGTTAAAGAATTTGGTCTCCTACTTCTCATCCGCTGGCTCATTTCGCATAACCTTTGGAGCCATCCACTGTGCCTGAAAACTCAGCAAATAGAAGGTCTTTTATAATTCTATTATAATAAAAAGCAGTTTATTTTCGAACTTACAGAAGAAAGAAACAAAAAATTTCCAAGGAAATGTTATATATATGATGCGTGTTACCGTTCCATTTCCAGTACTTGTTGTTAGAAATGTTGCATGTTCGAGTGCGAGAGACCAAAATCACAAACCTAACCGTTAAAAAAATATCAAGGAGGTTTGTGATTTTGGTCAGGGGGTAACAGGTGTACACAGGTGAGTGACTAAATTAGGACAGCTCGGCCAGTATCGGCACTGGCCTACACCCCGGGTGTACAAGTGATAAAATCGGTTAAACACTTCGACCAATAACTCGGCCTACACCCAGCGTACGCAGGTCTGGGTCTGGGACTTAGTTCTGATACCATGTTAAATGTTTGCAGGCATCCAACTCAAAGCCAATTGGCAAAGAGTGGAGCGGCCCTTCCATATTATAGCGATGTGGGACTATTTTTCCTTTCACACGCTCCCTCACGTGTAAGGCAAGTCACTGGGCCTCACACGTGGACCTACGTATGAGTTACCAGTCCATCGGTAACAGGCGTACACAGGTGACTAACTAAATCAGGGGGGTAACACCTCGGCCAGTGTCGGCACTGGCCTATACCCCGAGTGTACAAGTGACAAAATCGGTTAAACACTTCGGCCAATAACTCGGCCTACACTGGTTAAACACTTCGGCCAGTAACTCGGCCTACACCTGGCGTACGCAGGTTTGGGTCTGGGGCTTAGCTCTAATACCATGTTAAATGTCTGTGGGCATCTAAGTCAAAACCAATTGACAAAGAATGGAGCGGCCCTTCCATATTATATTTAAGTTATTAAGCGGATTATAGCGATGCGGGACTATTTGTCCTTTCACACCGTCAAAATACACAGATGCCGAGGTGAAGTTACTGCACCCATAAGGAGTACCACGTTTGGATGCCTGAGCTTCTTCATCAGTAATACCTTCATATTTAATGTTATACTTTTAGGTATAAACTTTTACCCAATTTTATAATTGACAGATATCTGATTCCGCAGCAAAAGATTCACAATGAAGTAATGAACTCCAACAAATGTATAGATCTGTCTTTGTAGCATCTTTAAGCAATATCATTATCAGATGATAAAACTTAGCTTGAGTTCGAAAACAAACCTCTTGTCTGAAGGAACGTAGCAAGTCTTCTGAGTATTCAAAGTTGAAAAGTACTTTTATTGCAACATCCTGCAAGAAATGGAAATAAGTTCCTTTTTAACAGCTTGATGGAATACGATCCCTCTGCAATATTACAGGGTCAGGATACGTGAGAAATGCTAGCTCATACAGTATCTTAGCCTGGGCAGGATTGGTAGGTCGTGGGTAAAAAAGTATGCTCTTCTTTCTCTTTACCTGAATGTGTAATTTTCTGCTGGTAGTCTGACAAGTAATGCTCTTAATTTATATATGGGTAATGTAAATTTTGTAAGAGTTGTACCTTGATCAAGAAATGAAGATTTCAAGAAGGAAAGACAAACGTACCGTGCCACACCACAGACCACGATACACAGTTGCACATGAACCTGAGAAACAACAAGAAGATATTATAGATAAGAAAAAAGGGACTTTACAGTTGATAAAGTATCACAGAAGTAAATGCTTAAGCAGTAATGTAAATATTTTGTACCTCGCCCAATCTGTTTACTAAACGTCAAATCGTTCAACGAGATATCATAATTCAAACAGTCTGTTTCCATATAGAATTTACGGCGAGGACTGCTACTTTTTCCCTTACTGTTAGTAGAAGAGAGCAAGGACCTAGAGACTTCATTCCGACCCATAACCTGAAAGATTTGTTGGCTTTCTCAGGACCATGATATTCCCTTCACTCTAGAAGTTATCATCTTATAGACACCAGCCTTACTTGCATCCTTGTCATCAGCAGAATCTCCAAAAACATTCCTTGGTCGTGTGTTCTTGAGGGAAGGGTTTGCCCAATGATCACAGAGAGTGGCTTCCAATGTCTTCCTGTTCGACCGTACTTAATTTCTCGATTTTGGTGTCTGATACAAAGTTGTGTTAATAGAGAGAGAAACAGAGAGAGATAGAACTCATAACAGAAACATTAAGAATCTAAAATTCTTTATACTACTTGTGGGATTATGCTCAAATCATTCATAACTTGAAAATCCAATCTCAATTCCAAGTTTATAATTCCAAGATTAGTATCAGGTTTGGACATTAGTGTCAGTTTTCTTCTGCATGGTTTGTGCACAGACGGAAACATACATATACATTAATTAAGTATAATTAACAAAGGCCGGTCTTACTAGCATAGGAAAACAAGGTTGTAATGCATGTACGACTGATATCTCAAAGAATGCAACCCAAGTATTGTTTCCAAGATTAATATCATGTTTCCCCAGTAGTATTAGTTTGACAAATTCCAGCGTCTTTTTGTTAAGAAAAATAACATATATCTAAACACTAGCTTATGAAGCAAGGTTGAAATGGATGTACCAGAGAACGCAACCCAAGTATGGTAACATTAATATAGGACAACATCAAACATTGAAACAGATAGAGACAAGCAAATTGATCTGATCAAAAACAAAATATACTGTATATGTCACGAGATAGGTACCTGCATGCACTGTACGCCTGCACTTGAGTAGAGTTCCCATTTCTGACCATGCATGTCCTTTTGGAACCTCAGCTGCTGCCACAAATTGATTTTGTATTTTCTCAACAGTAACACTTGGTATGTGCTTTGGGACCCGGATAAATCCTTTGGTGCATGCTAATAAATATATAAACAGTCAAAATATTGAACCGTTGATGGTCAATGCACGGTCAAGCGACCCAACGGGCAATTCGCGACTCAAACCTAAAATATTTTGTAGGAACTTTAGTTTAAGCAACCACCTGATCTGCGCGTTTGATCGAGTAGTTGGTTAAAAAACAAAATTCGAAGTGAAAAAAGCTACCAACTAAAAACAGAAAGAGAATTACTGTCGACAATTGTTTTCCGATGTAATTAAGTACCTAAATTATTGTATTTGTCCCAAACGACCTAAACCACTTTGATTTAGGAGGACCATACACAGAGACCTCTTGACCTCATTTTTTAGGGTGGGTGCCTCCCTTTTCATTTTTTGTGCCATTAATCTCTCGATCAAACCGAAAATAACACCATGGGCCATAAATTTCTACCAAAATGCTATATGGTCTCCATGGTATATCTACTTATCTCTTTTACTTCAACAAAATCTCTAGGTGATATAGCACAGTGGAAGTAAACAAACAACAAACGATTAGTAATGATAAAATAAGGAGAATCCACTTCTTAAAGTAACCAAATAACAATCCAATCCAGGAGCAAGACTCTAATCCAACAGCTAAAGAGGATAATAAAATGGTTTAAGCAAATAGACTTTTCAAATCGAATACGAGCTCGCAAGCTGGAAAAACAATAAAAAAAGCAACACCTACTTATAGTCCTAACTAAACCATAGAAAACCTTGGACTGATCAGAACTTCACACACGTGTGCAGTTTATCCTAGCAGCTTACTCCTAAAGATACTCGTTCTCACTTATTCTGAGTATCCATATCTTATTGATCTTGCAACTAAGAAACTAACATAAATAAGTAAATCCTAACAACTTAAATGACTTGGAATAGACTCAAGACTCGGCATAATAGAGTCCCTAAATGCGTCCCGTATCAGGCTCCCCTTCTGCGACTAAACTCGTCGCGAATTTATCTTGATCAGCAACACTGTTATGATCTTCACAAGTGCCAATGGTGATAACACGTAGAGCCTTATTTGGAAGCATTCCTTTTTCCTCCTTGATTTGTTGTCTCTTGGTCGGTAACAACCACACTTTCATCCCACTCCAATAGAACTCATAGGTGTTTGCTTTTCCACGAAACAGCGCATATACATCATTCTTCTATGGTCGTCCCAAAAGAACATGACATGAATCCATGTCTATCACTTCACAGATAATAGTATCACGATAAACCTTACCAAACGCAATGTAAATTTTGCAAACTCTTTCAATTCTGGTTTCCAACACGATAAGGATGAGGGTGTGGTTCCGTTGGAAAACCGAGTTCTCGGACAAGCTTCCATGATACAAGATTCTCAATACTTCCACTATCGATAATAAAGTCACAAACTTTTTCCAGAATAATGCACTTAAATTCAAATAGTTTGTTTATTTGGGTTTCTTCTCTTACTTTTGGGGTAAGGAGTACCTTTCCTTTCTTTCCTTCACGTTGCAGCACCTTCCTCACCACCAGAACATTTCCCCCCAAGTCATCAGCGTAAAATTGATCAATTACTTTATCTTCCTCGCTTACCATATATTTTGCAGACTTATTGTCGCCGCCCTCGACTAGTATTGTTTGACGCCTTTTTGGACACTCGTTTGAGTGATGTCCCGACACTCTACAATGGTAACAAATGTCACTCATAGGTTTGGCATAAGGATTATTACCTTTCTTCACGGCAGAAGCGTCGACTGTAGGCACTCTTGGTGATGGTGGAGGAGGCTGAAAAGTGGGTGTCGTAGTCGGTGATTCTGTTGGTGTTTAAAGTACTTTCTTGCTTCGTTTCGACTCACCTGGCGCCTTTTCTACCAACTTAGGTTGTAGTTCAATCTTTTGAGCTAGGCTTACGGATTCAGTCACCGTGTCGTAGTCGGTGATTCTTCACGACGCTCATCACTTGAAGACGAAGAACTACTAAGGAGAGCTTGTGGAACTTCATCGACAAAAGGTATGTGGAGAGTTGAACTCATCTATCACTTGGAAAATATATTTCTATTCTATCTCCTATATTGAGACATAAGTCGTATTACGATATAGTTTTCTATATACACATTTGAGATTTCGAGTTGAGTTTAACTTGCTTACATATTTCTCGAAATATGTATTGGTATGCTTTCGGTTCGACCAAGTTCATCTTATATCATATGAAAATTGCCGAGTAACATCTTACATGGTTTGTGTGATACAATCATTTGGTGTTGCCTTGGAATGTTTCATAATGGTTATTTGCATAACTTGAAAATCGCTTTGATGAAAAATAGTTTGTGAATAAAAACTATATATATAACATCCTCTAAGAAAGTTTCAATGATTGAAATAAAGAGTTTAGAAAACTTACCATCATTGGATATGCTATGTTGTGCACACTTGCACATCTATAATCCATGTCTGGGAACCATAGTATGCGCACGCGTTTTCGCACCTGTTGGTTTGTGAAATCCGGGAACCTAAGTATGCGTACCCTTTTGAATATCGGCGTACATGTATTGCCCAAGAATTTCTGATGGATTTTGAAGTTCGTGTACCCGTTTGTGTATTGGCGCAACTCAATCCAAGTACGGGTATTTCAAGTATGTATACCCATTTGCATACTTGAAGGTTAAAGTTCTAAAATCGGTTTTATACATGAACATCAACATTTATATAATAAGAAATGCAATCTTTGCAAACCGTGGCAATAATGTTCATGATTGATTCAAGTAAATCAAACCGATTTTGCTTCAATTGTGTTCTTATATAATTCTATGAAAATATAGCAGTTCAACAACTCTTTAACTAGTTTCATTTGAGTCATTTGAACTAGTTATGGTTAAGATGAATAAGGTTGATATGAGAGTAATCATATGGCTAACCTCGGTTAACTATTTGTGAACCAACATGGTGTACACGTTTAGGTACGATTACATAAACCTAAATGAGGGTACATTTCATTTGTGTATAACAAGCTAAGTTCAATCTAACGGTTGAAAGATATTAGCTTGTTAGAATCAGGTTTTTCATCTAACGGTGAATACTGAATGTTTTGTTACTAAGATAACATTGATTTCAAACCCTGATTTGAAAACTATAAAGGATAACTCCAGCAACTGGGAAATCTAATCCCCACACCTCATGTGTGTTACTAGTTGCATAAACTAGAGTCGATTCTCCTTTAACCTTAGGTTTATTCTCCATACCATGTATTCTAACGACTTCAAAGACTTCATTGGAATGGTGAAGCCATACCCAATTATTTTCTTTATAGTTACGTGTTCTGATCTTGCCCGATTCTATCGTATTGAGTACAATTGAAATAATTGGCTCTAGATTAATTTCTCCGATAGGCAAGATAAAAGTAATCACAAACTTAATCGTCTCATCATTTGTGATTCCATAATATCTTGTTTCACTAGTCGATTAAGATTATTCTGAGGTGATTGATAATACTAGGTTGTTCTTCGGGAATATAAGTCCGGTTTATCAACTGGTTCATGTTCACCTTGATTTATCAAAAGACGGAACAAAACCTCTTGGGTATTTCTGTGGGAGACAGATTTATTCTATCTATAGACTTTTCTGTGTGAGACATATTTGTTTATCAAGTCTTATACTTTGGGTCGTAGAAACTCTTGGTTGTGGGTGAGATCAACTAAGGGAATCAAGTGTGTAGTATCCTGCTGGGAACAGAGACGTAAATAACGCAACTGTACCTTGAATCAGTGTGTAGTCCAGTCCGAAGTTAATTGGTAGTAGGATAGAGTCTGTAGCAGCTTAATACAGTGTGGTGTTCAATCTGGACTAGGTTCCGAGGTTTTTCTGCATTTACGGTTTCCTCGTTAACAAAATTATGGTGTCTGTGTTATTTATTTTCTGCATTATATTTTGTTATATAATTTAAATATCACATGTTGTGCGTTAAGATCAATCAATTAGAATATCCAACCCTTGGTTGTTGATTTACATTGACGCTTGAACATTGGTCTTTGGTACCGTTCAAGTAACTCCTCTTATATTCAATCGGGCTCGCAGATTTCTATTTGCTGGTTGCGGGTTGAATTAAGAGTTAGTGATATTAAGCTCTTTGATATACTTTACTCTAGATTGAGTCTGACGGTATAGTTGATTCTCTAGAAAGTATATTGGAGTAAGTCCTTCAGATTGAAAAACTTATTTTTGGGTATGGTTGTTAGACCCCCGCATTTTCACTCTGTATTGAAGAATTCAAAAATCTTTGTGTCAGACTCAAGTTCTGAATCATAAATTGAGCAAGCGGAGGATTCTGCTGTACGAGCTGAAAGTCCATTGCACCCATCAGACGCATCTGAGAAGTCGACACCCATGGAAGATTTTTCTTGTATTGAATCATCTGAAGCATTAACTGAAGAGAAATGTTTATCACATCTATTGCTCCTTTTTATAAATTCTTTGATCATTTATGTTATTAGTGATTTATCAAAATCAGCATGATTGGAGCAACATTCATCATCCCAAGACAAGTTAGAGGATACAATTGTTTTGGTCACAGCATGAAACGCAGAGACTGTGCTATGATCAAGATCAAGAATTTTTAACTTTCTAATTAGAGTTTTTGTGGAAAGCATATCAAGGTTATTTCCTTCAACAATGGCATGCTTCTTAGAATCGTATCTAGATGGCAGCGATCTGAAAATTTTCATCACAATGTCCTTTTCAGGAATAGCCTTACCCAATGCAAACGATACATTAACAATTTCAGAAACTTTGTGATTAAACTCATCAAATGAATGTTCATCTTCCATACGAAGGTTTTCCCAATCATAATTTAGGTTTTGAAGCCTAGCTTCCTTTTCACAGATATTCCCTTCAAGTATGGTTTCTAAGATATCTCAGGCTTATTTATACTTAGTACATGTAGTAACATGATGCTGAAGATCTCGGGTAATGGCATGCATGATAGCATTTAAGCCGTCAGAATTTTACTTTGCAGCAAGGATTTTTTCTAAACTATATCTACCAATATCCTTAGGTATCGATACATCGCCTTCTGTAGTAAACGGAGGAACATATCATTAACAACACGTACCCATGTTTTAAAGTCACGAGCTTGAACAAAATCACGCACAGAGATTTTCCACCACAAGTAGTTTGATCCATCGAAGACTGGTGGTACGTTATGGAGTTTGAATTTCTTTCCATAGAGTCAGATCACTACAAACACAGACTTTCGAGGTCTTAAACGTGTTTGCCTGCTCTAATACCAATTGAAAAAGAGGGGGTCTAACAACCTCACCCAATATTTCGCTTAGCAATCTGTATGTACTTACTCCAATATACTTTCAAGAGAATCAACTAGACATTCAGACTCAATTTTAATAAAAGTATATCAAAGATTTATTATCTCAATCTCTTGATTCAATGCTTACTCAAGAAAATAGAATCTGCGAGCCTAATTGAATACAAAAGAATTAACTTGAACGGTACCAAAGACCAATGTTCAAGGATCAATCAATTTCAATCAACAACCAAAGGATGGATTTACCAATTGATCGATACAACGCACAACCTGTGATATTTCCATTATATAACAAAATATAATGCGGAAAATAAATAACACAGACAACAGAAGTTTTTTTAACGAGGTAACCGCAAATGCAGGAAAACCACGGGACCTAGTCCAGATTGAACACACACTGTATTAAGCTGCTACAGACACTAGCATACTACAAACTAACTCCAGTCTGGACTGTAGTTGAACCCCAATCAATCTCACACTGATCCAAGGTACAGTTGCGCTCCTTAGGTCTCTGATCCCAGCAGGATACTACGCACTTGATTCCCTTAGGTGATCTCACCCACAACTAAGAGTTGTTACGACCCAAAGTCTAAGACTTAAATAAAAAAAATCTGTCTCACACAGAAAAGTCTACATGAATAGATAGATTTGTCTCCCACAAAAATACCTACAATTTTTTGTTCCATCTTTTGATAAATCAAGGTGAACAGGAACAAATTGATATACCGGACTTATATTCCCGAAGAACAGCCTAAAAATATCAATCACCTCACAATAATCATAATCGACTAGCGAAACAAGATATTGTGGAATCACAAACGATGAGACGAAGATGTTTGTGACTAATTTTCTATCTTGCCTATCGGAGAAATTAATCTCAAGCAAATCTTACGATTGCACTCAAATATGATACAAACAGCAAGATCATATCACGCAACCACAAAGAAAATAGTTGGTTCTGGCTTCACAATCCCAATGAAGACTTTAAGTCGTTAACCTATACGGTCTCAAGAGAAACCTAAGGTTAAAGGAGAATCGACTCTAGCTAATACAACTAGTATTGTAGTTGCATAAAATCTGACTACTACATCCAACGAGATTTAATGAACATATATAAATCATTGAAAATCAATCATGAAAGATAAAAGTGCATAAAAGTAAAGATTAACACAAGGATTTTATAGTGGTTCGGCCATTAAAAGACCTACATCCACTTTATTTTCACTATTATTAGTGGTGATACACAGAGATCCATGAATGGAGGTCCTCATGGGACTTGAAACTCCATCCATGGAAGAAGAGGCGGAGCTAGAGTCTAGCTCGCAGAGAGAATGAAGAAGAAGGAGGCATCCCCCTTAACCTATATATCTCCTTCTCTTATATAGGGGTTTTTATACATCGAATTACATTCATGACCTTAGGGCTGACTAGATAATGACTAGATATGATAAGGATTACAAAAGGTAGTATTATTGTGTAGTTGCTTGTAGTATTATATGGTGCCCCCGTCTAGATTTTGCGCCACGTTTCGAGTTGATATTTTACTATCACATTTTTCTCCTTTTCTTGGAGGTTCTTCGAAGAAGAATCTTCATGAAAATCTTCTTTAGGTGTTGTCTTTGAGGCGAGATGAGTGCTCCAAGTTTTCACTGAAACATAAAATACAAAAGCAAACTTTACTTTATTCGCCTTTTTAGGGTGACGACCGTCTCCGTTTGTTGTACTATTTACACCATTAGTGCTATGAATAGCAATCGCGAAGTTGCTTCTTCATCGTGCTCCATTATGGCATTCTCCAGATGTGCCTTAGATGCTTATGAGCAAGTAGGCTAGCACATCATTGTAGTTCTTCGATTGTTTGTTGAAGGGACTGAGCAATAAGAATACTATTTATTTTAAAAGTATTAATACTTTCCCCCATTCTTATGTGAAGTTCTAAGACTTCCGTCGCGCATCTTGATGGTATAGTTCTTCCTGACATCTCGTCATTAGTATCTCCTAATATCGTCGTTAGGATTTGGTATAATACTAATGGGAAAACTGTAGTGACAGTATTGTGACTCCGAGTACGTTCTTCTATACATCATTGGTTTTCATGATTGCTCTTTGGTTAGAAGCTGTAAATATAATCTCCTGGATAGACATTGCCTCCGTCTTTGAGACCGGTTCGTCGATACTCGTCTAATAATTACGCCATGTGTATGCTATGTTCAGCTTTTGTTCTCCTCTAGGCTGTGTTATTCAGTTAAATTTATGACTTGACAATAAGCATCGTGACCAATTTTTTGGCTATTATGGGCTCTCCATGTGGGATATGAGATACATCCTTCATGGGAGTTTTTGCTAAGGTAACTTGGTCCTTTAAAATTTCATTTTCGCATTTTTATTTGTCATCTTGCTCCTTGGTGGAATGTTGTTTTCTCCTTTTCTCATAATGTATGGAGGGGAATCTCCCCTGCGCGCATAGCTTCTTATTGTAGTCGTCATCGTCTATCTAAGAGTTTCTCCATCGTTTACTGACCCTCTTAAGGATTCTCTTCGCACAACGAAAACATAAAATTTTATCGTCAATCGTCATCGTAGGGTGACGACCCTCTTCTTTTGCTGCGCCATTACTGCTAGCTGTTGTCGGGCCTATAGATTATGGGTTTTTGTTCTTTCATTCTTTGTCACTACGATTGTTGGTGAAGGAACTTAGTATGGGAATACCATTTGCTCCTTTGTGGTATGCATACTTGCCCCTATTCTTATAATCAGTTTCAAAGCACAGGTTGTGCCCCTGCATGATTCAATTCATCATGTTATTTCGTTTTTGATTTTGTTTTTTATACTTATTGAATTAGTAGTTGGTGATTAATTCCAACAAACTGTTGTAATTAATGAGATTGATGTTCTCCAAGCTCCATTCGGGTCACCATGTTGCTTCCCGACGCTATTGTGAAGGGTTGGTTGGGACGGACATCGTGCTCCTCCATCTTTTTAATGGTTGGGATGGACATCGTGCTCCTCCGTTTGTTTAATGGTTGGGATGGACGTCGTTCTCCTCCATTTGTTTAATGATTGGGATGGACATCGTGCTCCTCCATTTGTTTAATTGTTGGGATAGACATCGTGCTCCATCAGTGGGATTGGTGTGCCTTTCTTGGCTTTTGTTCGTCTCATCCTCTGGAGTGAGTTTCAGTTTATCCTATTAACTTCTTGCTCCTGGGAAAATTGTATTTTACGCCGTCAGCTCCGTTTGGCTTCGTTTGCTCGGATCACCCTTGCTTTTGCTGGCCTTCAGCTGGTCTTTGGCACAAACTGGGAAATGTATTTTTAACATCAGTCCATCCCCCTTATCGTCGTGAATAGCTAAATGTGTCTTGGGTTCATTTTCCCCATGGACCTGTTCCTTGCCTTCTTATAAGGGTTGCATAATGGTAGCGTCTTTGGAACGTCTTTCTCGCATTTTTGCGGTTTGGAAATGAAACTCGTCTTTTTTATTTGGGATTTTAGGATGCATTTTCATCTCCTGGACATCGTTACTACGTGGTGGTGTTGTCTAGGTGGCATTTTTCTAAATGCATGTGCCCCTTACCATGTCTTGGGTTCCAAGTACTCCCCTTGGATTGTTTGGCTGCATTGGTGATAGGTGCCAAATATTGCATTATTTCTTATCATTTTATTGGAACTTATTCCATTTTGCATACCATTAATTAGCCTTTTACAATGAATTCTGTATTTTACTCTCCTCAAGGATAAATACTTAATTTTGCATTTTTAGGTACCAAATAAAGGCTAGATGAGTTGCGGAGCCAAAAGAGCAAAGACATGAGAAAAAGCCGACAGAAATTCTAGCGGAAAAGAAGTGCAGAATGTGGTATGGAAGACTCAAAGAAGAAGCGGGATCAAGATTGTCTAAGCCCAAACCCGTTTTTCCCTTCAACCGTCAAATTGGATCCCCTCCATCATCCAACGGTCGCTTCATCAGAGTGCATCGAGCTTTGATGTTCATGTCTAACATCATAGCACCTAACTCCATCTTGGACCGTCAGTTTTGATGTATCTCACATCCAACAGTCGCTCCACACACATTTCTATCGCGCCGTTGGATCACTTCATCACCTTTTCATCCTACGGATTCCCCTCACCAATCATCAAAACTTGATGTCCCGTCTAACACCTAAGCACCTAATACCTATACCCCCAAAAAAACAACCCCTATCCAAACCTAATCGAGTTCTTCTTCCACCTTTTCCCCTCTCCACTTCTACACCCATGTCCGCCACCAACTCCGTCGCTGCCACCACCATAGATCCCACCAAAAGCCATCATGGCTTCCAACAACCAAAACCCATCACCCATATCACGTTCTATATCTTTCTCAACGACTAATTTCTCCTATTTTCACGCCACTGAACCCTAGGAGTGAAGTTGGTGAAATTGGTTGATGAGCTAGACAAATTGGAGGCATGGGTAGCATCAGCAGAAGAAATAGAGGCATGGGTCGAAGCTCTCAAGTGTTTTCAGAGATTAGGTATGAATTAATTTCAATTTTTATGAAACCCTAAATTCACTGTTTGGGGGATTTTTGGGGGAAACTCATGTAAACTATAAATAGATGCTTTGGGTGTTTGTATTGAAGGAGGCTGGGACGAGTCAAGTACCAAATACTTGAGTTCTCAGTAAATATTTCATCTTATTTTCTTGTCCTGTTTTTGGAGAATTCTCCATGTTGTTCACAACTGCTAGTAACATGCTAAGAGCTGTGTTCATGTTCTAAGCTTCATAGCTAGGGTTTAGATGAAACCCTTAACCTTAATTCTAGGCTGTTTATGTTAATTGCTTTTGTTCCTTCTATGCTTTACTGTCTAGGACAGATTTAACCTAGTGTTCAACATATTACTTTCACCTTGAATGTCAAGAATCCTAGGTAGTTAGAATCATTCTATGTTGTACTTCACTTGTATTCAATTGAATATTATTGATCTTTGATTAGTTGTTCTTTAAGCAGGCAATTAATGCTATGACTTAATATATTAGTTGATGTTAAATTGTTCATCTAAGGAGCTAGAATAGTTGCAATAGCTAAACATTCTATTATAGGTTAAGTGGTGAATTCAAAAACCCTAGTTCCCTTTTATCAAGTCTTTTTACCCTCAGTTCAACCATCTTTATTGTTGTTTCAACCCAAAACACTCTTATGTCACTGTTTAGAGTCATACTTTAGTAGAGAACAAATAAATAACATTTTTTGCATCCTCCAAGTCCCTGTGGACTTCCCCTTACTTGCACACTAGCAGCTCTTGGCCTTGTGCACTTGCAAGTATCATTTGAACATAGTTTAGGATCTCTTTTTATACCTATCAAGTTCTTGGCGCCGCTGCCGAGGACTCGGTAGCGGTGTTGTGTTCTTTATTTGTTTTTTTTTCTTGCATTCTCATCCATCTTAGCTTCATTCTTGTATCTTACATGTTGTTCTTGCTGTCTTGTTCTTGCTTCATGTACATGTTTACATCTTGCTGTTCTAATATTATACATTTGCATCTTTAGATCAGTTTTTGTTGTTAGCATTCTAGTAGCATACTCTTCCTTCTTAACTTGCATAAAGCATTATATTTCCTCTTACTTGCTGTTACATCTTGCAACCTCAGCTTGCATCCATCTTAGTTGTGCATCTCCTATCTTGTATTTGTACTCTTGCTTTCTTGAAGTTGCACTGACCTGCAGCCCTTGTTGCTGCTGCATTGCCCTGGTTCTGCTCCTGGTGCAGCTTCTCCTTGCTGATGCTGCTAGGCCCTGCCTTATTGAGCTGCTGCTAGTAGTGTTGAGAAGCTGTTGGGCTAGAAGTCCTCTGCTGGGTTGTGCAAGCCTGTTGAGCTGTGGTCTTGTGAGCTGCTGGGCCTGTTGCTGAAGGGCTTGTGCTATTGAGCTGCTGCTGAGAACCATCAAAGACCAACTGGGTTTCCCTCCAAAAAGGTAAGCCTAAGCTTTTAGGTAAGCCCAACTGTGCCTCATTAAAATTTATTGGGTTTGTAATTAAGTGTTTATATTTGGTCTTGAAATAATATTTATTTTTATTTTTTTCTGTGGGCTTGTAATTTAATTTAGACTGTGGGCTCCTAATTTTTTTTTTTTAAAAGAAAAAAAAAAAAAAAAACTCCTGTTAGGCTTCAGATTTTTGAGCCCAATCCAACTTCACCCAACTAGGCCCAGCTCTCAAACAACCCAACTGGGCCTCATTTAAACCAAATTTTGGGCTACTCTCCTTTTCATTAAAACCAAAATTTTACTCTCAATTCAAAACCAAATTTTGAAACCCAACAAAACCAAACTTTCTAAAAACCCTTTTAAAACCAAATTGTGGGCTTTGTTTTCTCCATTATCTGTAGGCTTGTTATTTCATGATTAATTTGGGATATGATTGTAACCTTTAGAGACCAATCAAATAGACTAATTAGAGTCAATCCAGTAGACCCAATTGACATACCCACAACTTCTGAGGAAAACACACCGGACCAACCTGAGATAATGAGAGAACCCCGTACTCTCAAGGATTACATGTACCCCACAAGGGCAAGCCAGCCCTCCTGTATTGTTTTGCCAGAAGCTAATGGTCATTATGAGCTAAAATCAAGCACAATACAAATGCTTCCTGTGTTTAGAGGAGTCGACAATGAAAACCCTTACCATCACGTGAGAGAATTTGAGGAGATATGTGGAACTATACGTTTCACTCAAATGTCCGATGAGACCCTAAAGTTAAGACTATTTCCTTTCTCTTTGAAGGAAAAAGCCAAGGCCTGGATGTATGCTTTACAACCACAATCCATCATGACATGGGACGACCTCACAAGGGAGTTTTTCAAAAAATTCTTCCCAGATCACAAGACTGCGACAATTCGTCAAAGTCTGAATAGCTTTGTGGAATTGGAGGGTGAAACCTTAGCTAGATACCTGGATAGATTCAATGAATTATTGCTCCAATGTCCCAACCATGGTTTTGAAAAATGGAGACTTGTGCAAATTTTGTATGAGGGTCTAGATGTGTCCACCCGAACAACTGTAGAGTCAATGTGCAATGGGCTATTCGTAAACAAAACTGCTGATGCGTCTTGGTACTTCTTAAATGAAGTAGCTGAGAAGACTCAACAGTGGGAATCCATTCGTGAACCCAGGAAGAATACACCTGTAGCTAAGGTTCATAGGATTGACTCAAATTTTGAGGGAAGTGCAAAAATCGCATCATTAGTTAGGAGAATAGAAGAGTTAGAGATGCATAAAAATATCAAACCTTCTAACACTACTCTCCGTGAACATGTCGAAATGTATGTATGTGCTTCTTGTCATGATCCCGACCATCAACTCAGTAACTGCCCAGATTTGCTTGCACTCCAGGAATCTAGGCTTGAGCAAGCACACGCTATGTTTCAAAAACAAGAGCATAACCCCTATTCTCAGACCTACAATCCAGGATGGAGAAACCACCCAAATTTTTCATGGTCCAAAGGCCCTGCTCAAGGAGGACCATCTCAACCCAATCAATGCTATCAAAACAATCAAGGCTATCAATACGCTAGAAATCCTCAGCAGCAGTCGTACCCTCAATACACTGCTGAAAAGAAATTGTCTAGCATTGAAGAGAGTATCAATCAGTTGACCCAACATCTGCTAAAAAATGAGAAAGCGACTGATCAACGAGTCTCAGCTCTGGAAGTACAGATAGGTCAAATTTGCGATACACTGAACACAAGAGAAAAGGGTAAACTTCCTAGCCAATCCCAACAAAATCCAAAAAGAATATTTCAAGGAGGCACATCATCTTGCGATGGAACCTCACCCGATCAAGTCCATTCCATCACCACTCTCCGAAGTGGTAAGATTGTTGAGAACAATATAGGCATGCCACAAACAAATGAATCTGAGCCAAACTTAGCACTGCCTACACCACCAAAGGAAACCTCCAGTTTAGAAAAAGAGTCCGAGCACATTAGTGAAGCCGACAATCCCACTGCTGTGAATGTCCCTTTACCTCCTAATGCTCCTGTTGCTCCATATCCTCAGGGGTTAGTTCATCAAAAGAAAAGCACCCACTACAATGAGATGTTAGAAATGTTCAAAAGAGTCAACATCAACATTCCTTTTCTTGAGGAAATTAAGCAAATCCCTGCATATGCCAAATTCCTCAAAGACTTGTGTACTCAAAAGCGCAAGCTTAATGTGCACAAACGTGCTTTCTTAGCTGAACAGGTGAGTTCCATCATTCTGAACAAAACTCCACCCAAGTTTAAGGACCCATATTTTCCAACAATTTCTTGCACTATAGGAAAACACATGGTCAATAGAGCTTTATTAGATCTAGGTGCAAGTGTGAACCTCCTACCATATTCTGTTTATGAGCAGTTAGGTCTTGGAGAGTTGAAACCAACACCCATAACTCTCCAATTGGCAGACCGATCCGTCAAAGTTCCTCGTGGGGTGGTAAAAGATGTTTTGATTAAGGTTGAAAAATTCTACTTTCCTGTAGACTTCATTGTCTTAGACACTCAACCTGTACAAAACCCAGACTGTCACATTCCTGTCATTTTAGGACGTCCTTTCTTGGAAACGTCCAATGCGATTATCAGTTGCCGTAATGGAGTGTTGAAACTGTCTTTTGGAAACATGACTGTAGAATTGAATGCGTTTAATGTTAGTCAACAGCATGTGAGTCTTGATGATGAAGATGTACATGAGATTAATATGATGGAGAGTTTGATACAAGAGTCACTGACTAGCATTTTATCAATAGATCCCTTGCAAGCATGATGAAGATGTACATGAGATTAATATGTGACGCAAACATCCAAGGAAAACCATGGAACCGTGAGTGTTGCGTGTCGGTAGATGACATGGGGTGAAACATAACATGGCTATCGGTTTCATCATTCCCATGAAAACTTGAAATAACAAACCATGTATTTTGTCTAGGTAAGACTTACTCGGTTTTTCAGGTCTCATGATGAAAACGGAATCTTCCGGGTGTAAGACCGAGTTTTACGGGAGGCACCGCCGTGATTGTGGAAAGTCCCCAGTCGTCTCATCTGATAATCGAGTTGTGGATCCCTGGTTGGATCGTTCGCTTTTAACCTCTAGGCAGTCCCCAGTCATCCCTCGCCGTGTCAAGACTGATAATCGGGTCGTCTGGTAACTGAGTCGTCGATCCCTGAGCGGATCGCCTGCTTCTACCGCCTTGATTTCTGGGTCGAAGCATGAGATAGATGGTCGAAAATTGACATTATAACCGAAAGATCAATCTCCCATTGTGGTCGCCAATTGTTTGAGGGTGAAAACAGTTTCTGCTGGTTTCGGTAATTTCGTGTGATGTGGGTGAGAAACAAATCTAAACCCTAAATAATGTACTGCAAGGAAGTGCTTTAGATTCGAGAGATCAATCTGCACAAGTCCGGCCTAAACCAAGAAATGGCCGTTCCAGACTTGCTTCGGTCACAAAGTGGAGGAGAAGGGTTGGTTTTGGGAGGGAAGCAAAGAGAGTGTTGAGACCACAATAGTTGATTCTGGAAAAGTAGTTGTTTTGTGACTTGTATCAGAAAGTGGGAAGATAACAGATGGGAAAGCTATCAAACGTTTTCTGATTGTTGTATTCTCCTGACCAGAACTTGTTGTTCGGTGGAAATAGGTAATGCCTATTTATACAAGTCGAAGTGAAACGTACTATGGTCTCATTAAGAAATGGAAAACGGGTGCGTAAATGGGAAGAGGTGGTAACCGGTAACGTTTGGAATTTATGTTCCATAAAAGAAAGTGTTTCACCATTAGTCCCTATATTTACTAACCGCCTCATCCTTATGACACTTTCTAATAACGAGCGTAGTGTACGCTGCACGCTGTAAACCGCCAAATCAATACCCAATGAGCACCCCCAGTTTGTGACATGTGTTTATGTCTCGATTGTTTTCATGGAAAACATGTAGCATGTTCTTGTTTTCTGGAAAGTTGAGATTGGGAGACTTGCCGGCTCCGTGGTGACCTTCAACGGTCGATATTTTGCATCTTAAGAGGAAGGTAGCCGTTGATTATTGCAACCTTTCGTTTGGTAGCCAGTGGCATGAAAGTATGATCAGTATGGATTTAATATGTCCCAGTTTAGGCGCGGCCAAAAGTTAGGGTTTTGGCTTTGTTCAGGCGCGACCAAACTAGGGCCAAAGGTTGCCATGCGTTAGCTGGTAACCTTGGACGGCTAAGATCTGCATCTTAGATGAAAAAGTGGTCGTTGATTGTTGCAGGCCTTCGTTTTGGTAACTGCATAGGGAAGGTGGTTGGCATGCCATTGCCACATGTGGCATGGCATGCCTTGGCGCAGTTTGGCGTGGCCAAAGGTTACCATGCGTTGTTTGGCGACCTTGGACGTCTAGGATTTGCATCTAGGATAGAAGGGTGGTCGTTGATCGTCGCACGCCTTCGTTTTGGTAGTCGCATGGGGAAGGTCGGCATGGTATGGCGCGGAAAGGTGGTTGGCATGCCATTGGCACATGTGGCATGGCATGCCTTGGCGCGGTTTGGCATGGCCAAAACTAGGGTTTTGGGCCAAAGGTTACCATGCGTTGTTTGGGAACCTTGGACGGTTAGAATTTGCATCTAGCATGGAAGGGTGGCCGTTGATCGTCGCACACCTTCGTTTTGGTAGCCGCATAGGGAAGCCCGGCATGGTGTGGCGCGACAAGGTGGTGTGCAATCCATTGGCACATGTGGCATGGCATGCCTTGGCGCGGTTTGGCGTGGCCAAAACTAGGGTTTTGAGCCAAAGGTTACCATGCGTTGTTTGGAAACCTATGACGGCTAGGATTTGCATCTAGCATGGAAGTGTGGTCGTCGATCATCGCACGCCTTCGTTTTGTTAGCCGCATAGGGAAGGCCGGCATGGTGTGGCACGGAAAGGTGGTTGGCATGCCATTGGCACATGTGGCATGGCATGCCTTGGCGCGGTTTGGCTTGGCCAAAACTAGGGTTTTTGGCCAAAGGTTACCATGCGTTGTTTGGCGACCATGGACGGCTAGTGTTTGCATCTAGGATAGAACGGTGGTCGTTGATCGTCGCACGCCTTCGTTTTGGTAGCCGCATGGGGAAGGCCGACATGGTATGGCGCGGCAAGGTGGTTGGCATGCCATTGGCACATGTGGCATGGCATGCCTTGGCACAGTTTTGCGTGGCCTAAACTAGGGTTTTGGGCTAAAGGTTACCATGCGTTGTTTGGCGACCTTGGACGGCTAGGATTTGTATCTAGGATGGAAGGGTGATCTTCGATCGTTGATAAGCACGAAAGTGCAACACATTTTCACCCATAAATACATTAGCTGGGACTCATTTTATCACTAACAAATTTGTTTTAAGTCTTTTCAAGGAAATAAGCTCTTATGGAGAAAGTTGCTCGAAAAGTGGTTTTTGCACCCCGGAGGACAACTGCTAAATGGACCCCTACTTTGGATAAGGGGCACCTCAATTACTAAGGGACATATCAATGGATAAGGGACACCTTCCTTACTATTTACACCACATAAGGCAAGTGCTAAAGGGACACTCGTACAGGATTAGGGGGAGGTCATATTCTCTGTTTGAATTTGGATTTTGGCGGGAATTTTTGGTTTTCACGACAGAATTTAGGGTTTGTGATTTGGACGTGTTGTAGGCGGATTCAATCGGTGAAACTTCTTGGAATGACTGTATTCGACTGAAAAAGGATGCTATGTTCTCCGGAATCGGTAGAGCTGGGCTAAATAATTCTGTTGAGGCTAAACAGGGGAGGATGGTTGTTCTCGAGTTTTTGAAGATGTTCTGTGGATAATCAATCACCGTAATTGATTGGGTTGGACTTAGTTAACTTAAACAGGACTGGTATGATGGGTTAACTCGTCTGAATTTGGCTGAATCATCAAGTTTGAGTGAAACAGAGAGTTACGGGTTTCTCTTGAGAAAACCCGAGAGTTGTTGTATTCGATTTGGGAGATTTCTGGAGAGATTCAATCACCCCAGTGGATTGGTATGGGCTGGTAAGGTCATTGGAATTGATTAGTTTTGGCCGAATAATAGTGTGGAAGAAAACAGAGAAGCACAAGTTCGAATGTGCATGTCACGGGATTACACAGAGTTTAAGCGTCTTTGAAAGACTTTTGGAGCGTGAATGAGCTAAATAAGGAGAGTTTGGAGTGTGTTGGTGTTTGTAGACGCGTGAAAGAAAAAGAAACAAAGAAATATTCTCGTGCAACTACATAAAAGGAAGGTAAATATTCTTGAAGTAAATGGTGAAGATTTCGAGTTATTACTATGATTTTCTTATCCTGTCGAGTATAAAAAGAGTGCTAGAGGTTATTAGATGGAATATCGAGTGATTGGGGAGGCTACAGAGTCGAGAGAATTGTTGCAGAGAAATCTGCAGCAGCAGCAGAAAAACAGTGAAGAACGAAGAACATTGACCCACACAAGCAGTTGTTTATGCTACATTGAATACGACAGTCGTAGGACAGTCTTATATGCTACAGTGGTAACGACCCACAGCCGAGGGTCGTAGTTCTCTGGTTTGTAACAAATATAATTGTTACAAACCCGGTTTTGAATTATTTCTCCCTTTTCATCATTTTTAAATACCCTTTGAGCAATAATAATGATTTTTGAGCGTGTTTCCAACAACATGATGAGCTAGACCCCATCACTGGGACAACGGAGGAAGCCGGACTTCATACTTGGGTGAATTTGTTTTATTTTCTATTTGACTTTTGCACTTAATTAAAATAGAATTATGATTTGAAAAAATTAGTTACTATTTTATTAGATGGGTCATGCTTGCTTAGATGTTTGATTTCCCATGCTTACGATTTATAATTAATGTTTGGAGAATCTACCTTGGCAAGAATAAGAGCCGATATTGTTTTATTTGTCGAGCGATAATTGTTTAAGAATGAATAATTGAACCTATTGATATGAGTTTGTCCGAATCCTAGACCCAGTAACTCTCTATTTTATTCCTTTAAAATTAATCTTAACAAGTCTTAGAGTTCAAATCTTTACTACTACAACAACCACAATCAAAAACATTATCATTTTGGCGCCGCCGACGCGGATTTGTTTTTAGATTAATTTTTTAGGTTTATTTTTCATTTTGTATAGTATTTTCTTTTTCCTTTTTATGCGTTTCTTTTTGTATTTCTTTTCAGGGACATTTTGAGGATGATGACTTCTTCTGAGGAGACGTCACCTACAATGACGCTGGCAGAATATATGCGTAGAAAGTCAAATTATAAGGAAACCTCATCTGAGATGACGCTTGCTGAATACATGCGTAGGCAATGGTATGGAGTTTCTACTCCACATGAGGTAAGTGAAGAATCTCCTCTAGAGATATATGAGAAGTATTATAAACACACACCACCTAGTTTGGAACAAAGACTTAGATTATTGGAATGCCAAAAATTATTTAATGATGATGATGATCAGTCTTGTAGTGACTCTCTGTTCCAGACAGAATTTGAAGATGACCCTATGGATGATTGTGTTGATGATTTGCCTAATTCCATAGATGAATCCATCCCACAAGATAATTCACCCAACTTAGAGGATGTTTCTAGACCCCTAGACTTCCAAAAGAAGCCTAACTTAGGGTTAGAATTGCGTGCTTCTAGAGTGTTGTTGGATTACTTTGCATGTAAGTACCCAGAGGATTTTCCTATTCCTGATACAGTGCATCAGACGATTGATAATTCCCCAGTCCCAATAGTATCCCCATATTTTGTTCTATACTCACTTCCATGTGAACTAAAAACTAGGTTTGGGGATAATCCTTTATTTCTGACAGTTTCAGTGTCACCATATTTTCATAACATAATTGTGAAGCTGTCGTTTGTAAATACTGTATTTTGGGTTGATCCCCAAATTTTCTGGATGTTAATTTTTGGGGATCTGTTTCTGTACATTTCAGAAGGTATATTTATTCTATTTTTTATGTTTTCGTTTACTTTTTCAATATTATGAATTTCCCATCTTAATTTGTACGTTGGATGACTCAATTACATTGAGGACAATGTAATGTTTAAGTGTGGGGGAGTGGTTAACTTTTTACTTTACTTTTTTCAGGAATTGTTTTTTTGCAAATCATGATCAGCTGTGTACCGGGTCTAAAAAAAAAAGAAAAAAAAAATGGGGAATGATTGATCAGCTGTTTAGCGGCTCTAAAAAAATAAAAAAAATAAAAAAAAATAATATTATTGTTAGGGTTATGACCAGCTGTGTAGGGGGTCTTTTTTTTTCTTATTATGACCAGCTGTGTGGCGGGTCTTCAAAAAGAAAAAAGAAAAAAAGATGATTATTGTTAGGGTTATGACCAGTTGTGTAGCGGGTCTTTTTCTTTACCTTGCATGTTATGACCAGCTGTGTAGCGGGTCTAAAAAAAAAAATTATGACCAGCTGTGTAGCGGGGTCTCTCTTTCTCTCTTACTACACAGCGGGTCAATTTTCTATTTTGCTCGAGGACTAGCAAAATGTAAGTGTGGGGGAATTTGATAAGCACGAAAGTGCAACACATTTTCACCCATAAATACATTCGTTGGTACTCATTTTATCACTAATAAATTTGTTTTAAGTCTTTTCAAGGAAATAAGCTCTTATGGAGAAAGTTGCTCGAAAAGTGGTTTTTGCATCCCGGAGGACAACTGCTAAACGGACCCCTACTTTGGATAAGGGGCACCTCAATTACTAAGGGACATCTCAATGGATAAGGGACACTTCCTTACTATTTACACCACATAAGGCAAGTGCTAAAGGGACACCGGTACAGGATTGGGGGGGTCATATTCTCTGTTTGAATTTGGATTTTGGCGGGAATTTTTGGTTTTCACGGCAGAATTTAGGGTTTGTGATTTGGATGTGTTGTAGATGGATTCAATCGGTGAAACTTCTTGGAACGACTGTATTCGACAGAAAAAGGATGCTATGTTCTCCGGAATCGGTAGAGCTGGGCTAAATAATTCTGTTGAGGCTAAACAGGGGAGGATGGTTGTTCTCGAGTTTTTGAAGATGTTTTGTGGATAATCAATCACCGTAATTGATTGTGTTGGACTTAATTAACTTAAAAAGGACTGGTATGATGGGTTAACTCGTCTGAATTTGGTTGAATCATCAAGTTTGAGTGAAACAGGGAGTTACGGGTTTCTCTTGAGAAAACTCGAGAGTTGTTGTATTCGATTTGGGAGATTTCTGGAGAGATTCAATCACCCCAGTGGATTGGTATGGGCCTTTTTTGACCAAACAGGGATGGTAAGGTCCTTGGAATTGATTAGTTTTGGCTGAATAATCGTGTGGAAGAAAACAGAGAAGCACAAGTTCGAATGTGCATGTCACGGGATTATACAGAGTTTAAGCGTGTTTGAAAGACTTTTGGAGCGTGAATGAGCTAAATAAGGAGAGTTTGGAGTGTATTGGTGTTTGCAGACGCGTGAAAGAAAAAGAAACAAAGAAATATTCTCGTGCAACTACATAAAAGAAAGGTAAATATTCTTTAAGTAAATGGTGAATATTTCTGAGTTATTACTATGATTTTCTTATCCTGTCGAGTATAAAAAGAGTGCTAGAGGTTATTAGATAGAATATCAAGTGATTGGGGAGGCTACAGAGTCGAGAGAATTGTTGCAGAGAAATCTGGAGCAACAGCAGAAAAACAGTGAAGAACGAAGAACATTGAACCACACAAGCAGTCGTTTATGCTACATTGAATACGACAGTCGCAGGATAGTCTTATATGCTACAGTAGTAACGACCCACAACCGAGGGTCGTAGTTCTCTGGTTTGTAACGAATATAATTGTTACAAACCCGGTTTTGAATTATTTCTCCCTTTTCATCATTTTTAAACACCCTTTGAGCAATAATAATGATTTTTGAGTGTGTTTCCAACAACATGATGAGCTAGACCCCATCACTGGGACAACGGAGGAAGCCGGACTTCATACTTGGGTGAATTTGTTTTTTTTTCTATTTGACTTTTGCACTTAATTAAAATAGAATTATGATTTGAAAAAATTAGTTTTATTAGATGGGTCATGCTTGCTTAGATGTTTGATGTCCCATGCTTACGATTTATAATTAATGTTTGGAGAATCTACCTTGGCAAGAATAAGAGTCGATGTTGTTTTATTTGTCGAGCGATAATTGTTTGAGAATGAATAATTGAACCTATTGATAAGAGTTTGTCGAATCCTAGACCCAGTAACTCTCTATTTTATTCCTTTAAAATTAATCTTAACAAGTCTTAGAGTTCGAATCTTTAATACTATAACAACCACAATCAAAAACATTATCAATCGTCGCACGCCTTCATTTTGGTAGCCGCATAGGTAAGGACGGCATGGTGGGGCCAAGGCCAATGGCGCGGATGGCTTGGCATAGTGGGGCCAAGGGTTTGGTTCGGACGGCTTAGCATGGTGGGCCCAAGGCAAGGTGCGGTTGGCTTGGCATGGTGGGGCCAAGGGTTTGGCATGCCATTGGCGCATGGTGCGGCTACCATGGTTGGGGCCAAGGCAAGGCGCGGTTGGCTTGGCATGGTGGGGCCAAGGGTTTGGCATGCCATTGGCGCATGGTGCGGCTAGCATGGTTGGGGCCAAGGCAAGGTGCGCTTGGCTTGGCATGGTGGGGCCAAGGGTTTGGCATGCCATTGGCGCATGGTGCGTCTAACATGGTTGGGGCCAAGGAAAGGCGCGGTTGGCTTGGCATGGTGGGGCCAAGTGTTTGGCATGCCATTGGCGGATGGTGCGGCTAGCATGGTTGGGGCCAAGGAAGGTGCGATTGGCTTGGCATGGTAGTGATAAGCACATTTTTGTCTTATATAATCTCAATTGTATATATTATTAGTGCTCGATTTTATATTTATTATGGCTTTTTATGTCCTTGTAAGTATTTTTGGAGAAATAAGCTTTTGCGGCGAAATTGTCTAAAAAAGTGGTTTTTGCGCTCGTGGGAGAAAATTATTATACGGACTCTCACTTTGGATAAGGGGTAGCCTAATTACTAAGGGGTGACCAATTACTAAGGGGTAGCCTAATTACTAAGGGGCATCCATTTTCAAGCATCTCCTAAAGGAAAACTACTACTGGATAAGGGGAGGTCATCTTCTTCATTTGAAATTTGAATTTTGGAGGGAAAATAAGAACAAAATTAGGGTTGAAGAATTGAAGGTGTTCTTGGGAGATTCAATGGATGAAATCAAATGGGTTTGTTCCTCTTGGCTAAACAGGGCTGGTAATGGTTTTATTTTTTCCCAGAATTGTCTAGACAATCCGCAGGAGATGAATCAAGTTTTATAGTTTTTGGCGGTAAAAATATGCATGCAACTGCCAGAGTTGGGGATTGAATTCGATCGATTTCCAGAGTGATTCAATGGTTGAAATTGATTGGGTTTACTCCCTAGGCCTAAACAGGCCTGGTGAAGTCTTTTGTTTGAACCCAAATTGGCTAGAATAGCCGGAAAAATAAATAGAAGTCAGGTTTTGCACGGGTCTCTGTATGACTTATTTTTGGAATTCTAGGAAGACTAAAGGAAAAAAACTCTTCCCAAAGATACATATCTATCTAAGGAAGAGTATGAGATAAGTTGGAAAGCTCATAAATGTATGAAACAATTTTGGGAAGAGATTATTGTCGTAACTACCAAGAAAAGAAAAGAAGAGATTTCGAGAAGTTTTGGGGAGATTAAATTGCTCTGTTGGCTATATATAAGTTGTTCGGAGTTCATAGAAGGAAGTCGAGACTTTGGGGGACCGAGCTGAGGGCTTGGTGAAGCTGCAGAGTGAAAATCAAGAGTTGCAGAGAAGACGTTTCTGCTGCTGAAGAACAACGTTGTAGAACACTTCGCAACTTAGCAGAAAACCGTTAACTAATCTTTCAAATCCAATACCTTTGTAACAGCTTTGCAACAACTATTCTTGTTAGAATTTATTTGTAAGGGCAACTTCCGTAACAGTGGATTCTGTAACAACTATATCTGTTACAGATTCACTTCTTCAATAAAAACACCTATTTGAGCCATGATTAAATATTTTGAGCGTGTTTTTGACATGAGGAGCTAAACCATAACACTGGGATGATGGAGGAAGTCCTATTTCACAATCACTTGGTAACTATAATTGATTCTTTATGACTTTTGCACTTGTTTTAATCGATTTATGATTTTTATTGATTAGTTGTGATTTTGTTTGATGTCGCATGCTGGGTTTTAGGAACTTTTGATGCTCATGCTTGTTATTTACATCTAATGCTTTATAAAATCTACTTTTGGCAAAGAAAAGAGTCAACAAAAGAGCTAGAATTGTTATGAGTCATCATATGAACCAATTGAATGTGATTAGTGGTGAAATCCTAAGTCTCAGTACCTCTCGATATTAGTGACAACCTTGTGAATATATTTTTAGTATTTTTATTCTTAGTTCTTAAATCAAACCTTTACACAATCCGATTTGAACGAACTTTACTACCACTTAAAAACTACATCAATTTTTGGCGCCGCTGCCGGGGAAGCTACAAGGAAAGAAAAAGTGCTATAAAAGGAAAGCATCGCCAAAGAAGGAAAGAAAAGAGGAATCCGAAAGGAGTGAAGAAGAAGATTTTGTATATAGTTATTTTGGTTTATTTTTAGAAACTGTAAATAGGGTTTTAGTTTTTGTAATTTTTCTTTTTATTTTTGGACACTTTTTGGACTGGACATTATTTTTTTAAAACCCTACGGAAGGGTTAAGATTAAATATAAACTGTTTGCAGGGAAGGACGACAGTTACGATACTGTCTCGGCCCCTCGGGTTCGTACACTGACATCGGATTCGGTGGCCTTGGTCGACTTCAACGGTTCATCGCCCGTCTGGTACGGGAGGTAAGACTCTATCCACCCACGAATCCCCTGTCAGTGGGTTTTATTTTGTGTGACAAATCACACCCCTGCAATAGAATGTCGAACTGGTATTACAAGAGCCAATACAACGAATATCCAACTGAGTTTCAAAATGGACGTTACTACTTTGACCATAATGTGAATAGTGGTTGGGAACATCAGCCTTTTTAAGGTTATGGCTCATACCTTGATGAGCCCAATTACTATCCACAGACGCACCGGTCATACGAGCAAAATTCTTATATTTCTCCTTTAGAAGAGTCTCTTAGGAAATTAGAGGAGTCGACACGTAATTTAGCTGAGATGAATAACTTAGTTTATGACGAAAGAGAACTTTCTATAGAGGAATCCTTCAAGTTGATAGCTGAGACGAACGGAAGAATTGCTCTAAATAATCTTAATTTCCAATACAGTGATTCCAATAGTACCCTTGAAAATGAGGATAGTTATTTGCATAATCAAGATGACGAGGATAAAATTGGTAACACTACTTGTTTAGATGAGGTTCAACCATTTTCATGTTATTATGATGATTATGATGTAGATAGTGTTGATGAAGAATTTGAAATATGTAGGCATAGTGATCAGGAATTTGTTACTCCAAATGAACTTTATGATGATAGTGTTATTTCTGGTTCAGATCCCGATAATTTTAATGATTATTCACCGATTCAAAAGGACGAGGATTTGATTAGAGATACCACTTCTTTAGATGATGTAGTATTTCCTTTTGATTACGAAGTCGATAATGGTTTAGAGGAACGAGTTTATTCCGAGAATACCGTTTTAGAGTCTAGCGATTTAGAAACAATGGTCTGAGACGAAGAAAATGAACTCGTACAGCTATTAAATATGAGTGAGGATGCGTCACTTGAGTATAACCTAGAAGAAGCAATTGACTATTTTCAGGATCCCAACGATCTAGAAATTAAGGAAATTATAGATAGTCTATCTAGAGATACCCAAAACTCTAAGTTTGGGGGTGATTATCATTCTCCATGTGCTTTAACTCTTACAAAGGTCCCTCACTTGGGACTTGACATATGGGCCTCAACCATTTTACAAGATTATCTTCATACACGTTTTCCTGAACCTAGTGATGTCCTTAAGGAAGTTCAGTTGTTAGAAACCCATCCTCTGGTTGATGTGGTTTACCCAGGCTATGATATTCATATTGACTTTGTTTTCTCACCAAATATTTTTCGACCAATTGTGGGAACTTATAAGTTTCATATGTGTCAATTATTAAGTTTTGAGACTAAACCTAATTACTTTAGGAGATTAAGGTCGACACATTTGTTTAAGGAAGACCACCACTCTCATTGTGGTCGATTGTGTGAGTCAAAACTGATTGACTTTAAGGATCCTCAATTATTCAGGCTATTATTATGTGCTTTTAAATTTTTACTTGAGTTTCTTCAGACTCTAATACCTGAACCGGATCTTAGCTTTGAGGAATTCCAACCCATGAAAATATTTTATTTGGACCCAGTTATAGAACCTGAAGCTGAACCTGAACCACAGATAAATGTAGTTGTCTTAAACAGGAAACTAGACAGGGGTGTGCTTTATTTATTTATTTTCTTGACAGGTTGCAGATTCCTTTTATTTGTGATAGCTCTATTTGGTTTTTATGACCCACAGAAATTTCGCTATTAATTTATGATTCTATGAGGTGACTAATCCTTTCTTAGTCTGGCTGAAGACTTTAAACTTAGCACTTCTTGGGAGGTAACCCAACATTCATGCGACACGGTAATATATTTCCTTATCTCTTTTGCTTCAAATGGTAACAGTTTCTCCTTGTTCATGCTTTTAATTTCATCTTTAGAACATTGAGAACAATGTTAGATTTAAGTTTGGGGGTATGGGAGAAACTTTTTAGTTGCAGTATGAATAAATAAACTCCAGAGCTTAGAAATTTATGCCTATTTAGGATTGCACTAACTAATCTAAGTGGATGGAAGCATTTTGATCGTAGGAGTTAAGGAACCAATCTGATTAGATGGCAACATCTAGAAGAGTCTATTCATAAAAGCACAGAGCTCAGGTGTTAGAAATAACATGATAGTTTCACCATATCTCGTTGAGTCCTTTTCACTTCTATTTTTATTTTGTTTTTAAACTATGTTTGTCTAAGTGATAGGTGGGGCCCACGATTCAAGTTGTTACCAATGCTAGGGTGAATTATAGTGATTGAGATACCAAAAAAAAAAAAGTTGAAAAAAAAAAAGAAAATGAAAAAATGAAAAAAAAAATGAAAAAAAAGAAAAAAAAGAAAATGAAAAAAATTCAATAAAGTCGACCACTGGTTCCCTTGTATATGCCAGTTGTGTGACTAGAATTAGGATTATCGATCACTGGTTCCCTTGTATATGCCAGTGTGTTGATATTAGTCAGACTAGTATCTCAATCCATTAGGATAGGTTCATTTTGGCGGAGGCCTTCAGACAGATATGGGAAACGCCGTTCACTTAGTAAACATCAAAACCATCTATGTATTTATATATCCATCTCTTAATATATCCATGTGATTGGTTTGACTCCAAATATTGATGTCCATAGTGCAACTATCTGAGTAGAGCTCTGTCACTTTATATGAATTTTAGTATGCTTGAGTGCAAACTCGTGTACAACAATTGGAATTTCGCATCAGGGTACTTCCTCCTGTAGTCAATAAGTATGCCAACCAAGGAGATTCTCAAGTGCCTTCCAAGGTTCTGCCTAGATAGCTAGGGTCTGGAGTGTAAAGGTTTTGTGGGTATATCTCTTGTAAGTCCTCCGGAGACAACACTCCGCCACTAGGGACACTTAGGGGTTTAAAGGCTTACTGCATACGCTAAATGCAATCGACGATGCCTGCGTCAGTGAGTTAGGATTTTATTTTATTTAATTTACTCGAGGACTAGCAAATAATAAGTGTGGGGGTATTTGATAGGCACATTTTTGTCTTATATAATCTCAATTGTATATATTATTAGTGCTCGATTTTATATTTATTATGACTTTTTATGTCCCGATAGGTATTTTTGGAGAAACAAGCTTTTGCGGCGAAATTGGCTAAAAAAATGGTTTTTGCGCTCGTGGGAGAAAATTACTATACGGACTCTCACTTTGGATAAGGGTGGCCTAATTACTAAGGGGTGACCAATTACTAAGGGGTAGCCTAATTACTAAGGGGCATCCATTTTCAGGCAGCTTCTAAAGGGAAACCACTGCTGGATAAGGGGAGGTCATCTTCTTCATTTGAAATTTGAATTTTGGAGGGAAAATAAGAACAAAATTAGGGTTGGAGAATTGAAGGTGTTCTAGGGAGATTCAATGGCTGAAATCAAATGGGTTTGTTCCTCTTGGCCAAACAGGACTGGTAATGGTCTTATTTTTGCCCAGAATTGGCTAGACAATCCGCAGGAGATGAATCAAGTTTTATAGTTTTTGGCGGGAAAAATATGCATGCAACTGGCAGAGTTGGGGATTGAATTCGATCGATTTCCAGAGTGATTCAATGGCTGAAATTGATTCGGTTTACTCCCTAGGCCTAAACAGGCCTGGTGAAGTCTTTTGTTTGAACCCAAATTGGCTAGAATAGCCAGAAAAAGAAATAGAAGTCAGGTTTTGCACGGGTCTCTGTATGACTTATTTTTGGAATTCTAGGAAGACTAAAGGAAAGAAACTCTTCCCAAAGATACATATCTATCTAAGGAAGAGTTTGAGATAAGTTGGAAAGCTCAGAAACGCGTGAAACAATTTTGGGAAGAGATTATTGCCGTAACTGCCAAGAAAAGAAAAGAAGAGATTTCGAGAAGTTTTGGGAGATTAAATCGCTATGTTGGCTATATATGAGTTGTTGGGAGTTCATAGAAGGGAGACGAGACTTTGGGGGACCGAGCTAAGGGCTTGGTGAAGCTGCAGAGGTGAAAATAAAGAGTTGCAGAGAAGACGTTTCTGCTGCTGAAGAACAACGTCGTAGAACACTTCGCAACTTAGCAGAAAACCGTTACCTAATCTTTCAAATCCAATACCTTTATAACAGCTTTGCAACAACTATTCCTGTTAGAATTTATTTGTAAGGGCAGCTTCCGTAGCAGTGGATTCTGTAACAACTATATCTGTTACAGATTCACTTCTTCAATAAAAACACCTATTTGAGCCATGATTAAATATTTTGAGCGTGATTTTGACATGAGGAGCTAAACCCCAACACTGGGATGATGGAGGAAGCCCTATTTCACAATCACTTGGTAACTATAATTGATTCTTTATGATTTTTGCACTTGTTTTAATCGATTTATGATTTTTCTTGATTAGTTGTGATTTTGTTTGATGTCGCATGCTGGGTTTTAGGAACTTTTGATGCGTCATGCTTGTGATTTACATCTAATGATTTATAAAATCTACTTTTGGCAAATAAAAGAGTCAACAAAAGAGCTAGAATTGTTATGAGTCATCATATGAATCAATTGAATGTGATTAGTGGTGAAATCCTAAGTCTCAGTACCTCTCGATATTCGTGACAACCTTGTGAATATATTTTTAGTATTTTTATTCTTAGTTCTTAAATCAAACCTTTACACAATCCGAGTTGAACGAACTTTACTACCACTTAAAAACTACATCAGGTGGGGCCAAGGGTTTGGCATGCCATTGGCGCATGGTGCGGCTAGCATGGTTGGCATGCCTTGGCGCGGTAGACGTGGCTGGCATGGTTTGTCATTGCCACAGTGGTGCGGTTGGGATGCCTTGTAGCGAGAGATGTGGATTTCATGGTTGGCATGGCTTGGCGCGGAGATGTGGCTGGCATGTGATAGACGCATTTATGTGTCTATTTTCATCTCTTTTGTGTATTTTGTTAGTACCCATTTTTGCTTATTGTGGTGTTTTTATGTTTGTTTAGGTGTTTTTGGAGAAATACCCCTTGTGTAGAAAGAGTTGCTCAATAAGTAATGTTTTACACCCCGTAGAAATGCACTGAAAGGAACCCCAGAAATGCACCGGAAACGTCCCAAGAAATGTACCGGAGAATCCCAGAAAAATTACTATTTCCACCCAAATTACTATTCGCACCCAAGCACTCTGGATAAGGGGCACCTTCTTCTCAAATTCAAATAAACTTTTTGGCGGGAAAATTGGTTCATCAACTGGAAGATTTTAAATCGACAAAATGAAGGTGTTGTGTTGCGATTCAATGGCTCAAACTTGGTAGGAAGATGTGATATAGCTTAAGGAACACATTGTGGGCATCGGATTTGATCGGAATTGGCTGGAAATCCTGGTTTGAGTCACGAGCTCAAATTTATTTAAAATTTATTTAAATTTATGTGGTAAAATTTATTTAAATTTATTTATGCAACTCTTTTATGATTAATTGCACCGAATAAATATGGAGTAAATGATTTTTACTAATCAATTGTGTTTTCTCTTGATGGAGTATGCTTAGTAAATTGCTTTTGATACTTCATGATCGCGATTAACAATGGATGTTTTCAAAATCTAATTTAGGCAATGATTAGAATCACAATTCCCTTTGATTGGAGTTATATTGTCTAGAATTGCATGATAGGAATTGTTATTGAATCACATAAATTTTGGTGGATGGTGGAATCCTGACCCCCAGTAAAAATTCTCTCCCATATTTTGTTAATATTGTGCATATAATTTTATTTATTTAAATCTAGAAAAAAGTTACCTTCACAAGTTCGAAAAGAACCCAGTTTTCACCACTATCTACAACAACATTTGAAAATACATCAAATTTTTGGCGCCGCCGACGCGGACCTGTTCTTAGGTAGAATTTTTTTAGGTTTATTATTATTTTTTTTTCCTTTTTACGTTTCTTTTTGTCTTTGATTTGCAGGTTCGAAGTGGAGTACTAAGGACCATGGAAGGAAAAGCTTAAAGCGAAAGGACCGAAAGAGGAATTTTCTTTTTTTTTGTTTTATATATAGAAAAGAGAGGGAAAAAAAAAAAGAGATTTTTATATATTTTTTTTTTTAGGTTATTTTTCTTTTTCTTTTGCACTTTACTTTATTTGGACTTTGGACTTTAAACAATTGGACTTTATTTTTTTTAACCCTACGGAAGGGTATTATTATTAAAAAAAAAAAATTATTATATAAACTGTGTGCAGGGAAGGACGACGATTACTATATCGTCTCGGCCCCTCGGGTTCGCACACGGCATATGAGTCGTGGCCCGAGTCGACGACAACGGTTCATCGCCCGTCTGGTACGAGAGGTAAGTCCAATCGAAACACCCGCGAATCTCCTGCAAGCGGGTTACTGTCTGCCTTAAGGTGATAATTGTTTGAGGACGAACCTGACTGTCTTTATTTTCCTAGTAAAGGGCAAGGACTGGCCTAAACAAGATAAGGGTTCGGATTTCATCACCGTTCCCTTCTTGCCCGCCTTAGGAAAACAAAACCTAACGCGAACCCAAGCTTAAAATTTGGAATAGAACGAGACCGATAGGGTAACGAGCTTAATAGGAAACTCGTTCGAAAAATATTGGTTGCTCTTTAAGCACACTCCAAAGTTCATGATGGTTTCTGTGAGTTGAATGCGTGACTGCGCCGTCTTGTGATAGAGGTGAGGCCTTGGGTATCAAAGCTCCACTGAGCTTCCCTCGCCTCAATTCAACTTACTTTGACTCGGATTGATTCCAGAGGGGTTTGCTCAAATTGCAACGAATTTCCTTTCGAAAGATAGAAGCTGGTCTAGAAACAATCTAAGTGGAGCCATCATGCTTTTTGTTTGCTAGAAATCTTTAGGTTTGCTTTGGTGGAGTCGAGTCGGCCTTGTTTGTGATTGTATAGAATCCCTCTGTAGTTTATATTTCTTCGGTGATGAATCCTTTTGAGGAGACGCCACCTGCGATGACGTTGCGAGAATATATGTCTAGAAATTCTCGTTATCAAGAGACGTCTTCGGAAATGACTCTTGGTGAATATAT
Organism: Papaver somniferum; assembly: GCF_003573695.1. NCBI lineage: Eukaryota > Viridiplantae > Streptophyta > Magnoliopsida > Ranunculales > Papaveraceae > Papaver > Papaver somniferum. The sequence continues at coordinate 14,382,872 of NW_020618825.1, read as the reverse complement.
GCGTGGGCAGCGATATATGGATACTCCAACTTTTATTGAGGAATCACCTCTAACGATCTATGAGAAATATTATAAACATAGACCATGTAGTTTGGAACAAAGATTGAGAATTCTTGAATTTCAAAAATTGTATCATGATGATGAGGATAGTGATGATGAAGAATCTGAAATATGTGGGAATAGTGATCAGGAATTTGTTACCCCAGTTGAGCCTTATAATGATTATATTATTTCTGGTTCAGATCCTAATAATTTTAAAAATTATTCACCTATTCAAAAGGACGAGGATTTGACTAGAGATACCCCCGTTTCAGACGATGTAGTATATCCTGTTTACGAAACCGATGATGGTTTAGAGGAACCAGTTTATCTTGAGATCGAGTCAAACGATTTAGAAACAATAGTCTTAGATGAACTCGTAGAGATTAGCGAGGATGAACCTGACTTAGAAAAATCAATTGCCGACCTAGAAATTAGGGAGGTTATGACCAGTCTATCTAGAGACGCCGAAAACTCTAAGTTTGGGGGTGAGTATCATTCTCCATGTGCTTTAACTCTTAGTAAGGTCCCTCACTTGGGACTTGACATCAATGCCTCAACCATCTTACAAGATTATCTTCATAATCGTTTTCCAGAACCTAATGATATCCAACAAGAGTCTCAAATGTTAGAAACCCATCCTCTGGTTGATGTGGTTAACCCAGGCAATAATACCAAGATTGATTTTGTTTTCCCACCAAATAGTTTTCTTCCAATTGTGGGAACGTATAGATTTCAAATGTGTCACTTATTAAGTTGTGAGACTAAACCTAAATGCCTTAGAAAATTAGAATCGACACATTTGCTTAAGAATGACCACAATTCTCACTGTGGTCAACTTTGTAAGTCATATCTGACTGACTTAGAGGATCCGCAATTATTTAGGTTATTACTTCGTGATTCTAAGTTCGTATTTGAGTTTTTACAGACTCTAAGACCTAGTGATTCGGATCCCATCTATGAAGAAACGCAGCCAATGAAAATATTCTATTTAGACCCTTTCATAGAACCTGAACCTGAACCACAATTAGATATAAATATCTTAATCAGGAAACTAGATAAGGGCATGTTATTCTTGTTCACTTTCTTGGGTTATTGTAGTTTCCTTTGGTCAGCTCTTTTTCGTTTTGAAGACCCACAGTTATTTCGACTGTTACTTTATGGTTCGAGTTGACTAATCCTTTCCTAAGTCTGGCTGAAGACTTTAAACTTAGCACTTCTTGGGAGGTAACCCAATCTCATGCAACCCGGTAATATCCTTCCTTCACTCTTTTGCTTCAAATAGTAACTGTCTCTCCTTGTTCATGCTTTTAATTTCATCTTTAGAACATTGAGGACAATGTTAGATTTAAGTTTGGGGGTATGGGAGAAACTTTTTAGTTGCAATAAATAAACTCCAGAGCCTAGAAATTTATGCGTATTTAGGATAGCACTAACCAATCTAAGTGGATGGAAACATTTTTGTTTTAGGAGTTGAGGAACCAATCTGACTAGATGGAAACATCTATAGAGTCTATTCATAAAAGCACAAAGCTCAGGTGTTAGAAATAACATGATAGTTTCGCCATATCTTGTCGAGTCCTTTTCACTTTCTATTTTTAGTTTTCTTTTTTGTTTCAAGTGATTTGGTGGGGCACACGATTCAAGTTGTTACCTTTGCTAGGGTGAAATAGAGTGACTGAGTTACCTTTTCCAAAAAAAAAAAAAAAAAAAAGACCGGACCAGTTAGACCAATCGGAATAAGTATTAACACTTGGATAGCAATATGCGTGTGTTCTCCCTGTTTCCGTCGCCTAAGCAAGCGTGGAATGCAGGACCCGTGGGAACTATCGTGTAATCTGCTGACAAGAAGCATGCGCTTGGATCAAAAAGATCTATTCATGCCGTTAAGTTAAAAAAAAAAAAAAAAAGAGTGAATGGTTATGTGTAGTCAACTGCTGGTTCCCTTGTATTTGCCAGTTTGTTGATCTAGATTTAAGTTATTGACCACTGGTTCCCTTGTATATGCCAGTGTGTTAATATTAGTCAGACCGGTATCTCAGTCATTTAGGTTAGGTTCACCTTGGCAGAGGCCTTCAGACAGATATGGGAAACACCGTTCACTTTTCAACCATCTACATTTTTCTTTTTCCATCTTCTTAATCTTTTCATGTGATTAGTCTGACTCCGAGTATGATGTCCATCGTGAAACTATCTTAGTAGAGCTCTGTCACTTATATGAATTTTAGTATGCTTGAGTGCAAACTCGTATACAACAGTTGGAATTTCGCCTCAGGGTACTTCCTCCTGTAATTAATAAGTATGCCAACCAAGGAGGTTCTTTAGTGCTTTCCAAGATTTTTCGTAGATAGCTAGGGTCTGGAGTATTGGTTTTTGTGGGTACACCTCTGATAAACCCACCCGAGATTATCTCGGTCACTTTTCAAGAATAAATTTTGCTCGAGGACTAGCAAATAATAAGTTTGGGGGTATTTGATAGACGCATTTATGTGTCTATTTTCATCTCTTTTGTGTATTTTGTTAGTACCCATTTTTGCTTATTGTGGTGTTTTTATGTTTGTTTAGGTGTTTTTGGAGAAATACCACTTGTGTAGAAAGAGTTGCTCAATAAGTAATGTTTTACACCCCGGAGAAATGCACTGAAAGGCACCCCAGAAATGCACCGGAAACGTCCCAAGAAATGTACCGGAGGATCCCAGAAAAATTACTATTTCCACCCAAATTACTATTCGCACCCTAGCACTCTGGATAAGGGGCACCTTCTTCTCAAATTCAAATAAACTTTTTGGCGGGAAAATTGGTTCATCAACTAGCAGATTTTAAATCGACAAAATGAAGGTGTTGTGTTGCGATTCAATGGCTCAAACTTGGTAGGAAGATGTGATATAGCTTAAGGAACACATTGTGGGCATCGAATTTGATCGGAATTGGATGGAAATCCTGGTTTGAGTCACGAGCTCAAAACAGAGCAACGTGTCCTGTAACACGAGTTTGATTATGTGTTTGCCATGCATGGAGTGTTTTGGAGGAGTTCGATGACTTTGGAGGCGTGGGGAAGGTTAACTAGAGCGTGCAGGATCAAAGTTTACGTGTGTAGAAGCCAAAAATGGAAATTATTGTTAAATATGGGCAGCGAGCAATGACGGGATTAATGGGAGATTATACGGTGTTATGGTCGGATATTTTTGTTCTAAAACACTATAAATACAAGGCTAAAGAGTTGAGAAGAGTTGGAGAGTCTGGGGGATATTTTAGGAGTCGAAAAAAATCAAAAAGAAGAACACGCAGTGAAGAGTTTTCTGCTGGTGTAAACTGAAGAACGCGAAGAACAGACGCGTAGAAGCAGTCGTTTTACCCAAGCGTCTGCGACGCTCAAGTGAGGGACGTATTCAACCAGGAAACGAGACTTCCCTTTTGTCGCTATTCTAACAGCTGTTTGTAACGTTTTTATGCGTTGCAAACAGTGTTGTAAACCATTTTTTCTCCATTTTCTCTTGATTGTAAACAACTTTTGAGTATCAATGAATCATTTTGAGAGGTTTTTCATCATGAGTAGCTAAATCCAATCCCAGGGGTGACGGAGGAAGCCGTTCTTCCAAAAGCTATGTGGTAAAATTTATTTAAATTTATTTATGCAACTCTTTTATGATTAATTGCACCGAATAAATATGGAGTAAATGATTTTTATTAATCAATTTTGTTTTCTCTTGATGGAGTATGCTTAGTAAATTGCTTTTGATACTTCATGCTCGCGATTAACAATGGATGTTTTCAAAATCTAATTTAGGCAATGATTAGAATCACAATTCCCTTTGATTGGAGTTATATTGTCTAGAATTGCATGATAAGAATTGTTATTGAATCACATAAATTTTGGTGGATGGTGGAATCCTGACCCCCAGTAAAAATTCTCTCCCATATTTTGTTAATATTGTGCATATAATTTTATTTATTTAAATCTAGAAAAAAGTTACCTTCACAAGTTCGAAAAGAACCCAGTTTTCACCACTATCTACAACAACATTTGAAAATACATTAGCATGGTTGGCATGCCTTGGCGCGGAGATGTGGCTGGCATGGTTTTCCATTGGCACAGTGGTGCGGCTGGCATGGTTGGCATACCTTGGCGCGGAGATGTGGTTGTCATGGTTTGGCAATGGCACGGTGGTGCGGCTGGCATGGTTGGCATGCCTTGGCGCGGTAGCATGAGAATTAGGGTTTAGTATGTACAAAGATGATGTCGGTCAATACAAAGGATTCTGCCGTGGAACATGACACATGTATATAAAAAAAGGTACCCTGGTAATTCTTATCGTAGGTATGTTGAATGATTCAATAAATGCGCTAGTGGCTGTAGTGACATCATGTCAGATGTAAGGTTTTACGATTTTAACCCTAAGCTAAAAACCACCATCAACAACCGCGATCCTATACTCCCTTGAGCATCTTGAGGAAGATACATGAGATCTTAAAAGAAATAGGAAATTCAAGGAAAATAAATTAAAATTGTGTAGATCTGTTGAGTATGAGGGTCTTCAGAACTCCATTGATCATGTAGATCGTGTTGAGTCCGAGATCTACTCATAAACTTTGACAGAATTATACACAGTGGTATGAAATCCACTTCTCTCAAGGAGATTATGAAAACAATATATAGTTGTTATTAGGGAGTTAGATTATATCTTCATACCTCCCTGTTTCTAGCGCTAAAATGTAGTTGCATAAAATCTGACTACTACATCCAACGAGATTTAATGAACATAAATCATTGAAAATCAATCATGAAAGATAAAAGTGCATAAAAGTAAAGATTAACACAAGGATTTTATAGTGGTTCGGCCATTAAAAGACCTACATCCACTTTGTTTTCACTATTATTGGTGGTGATACATAGAGATCCATGAATGGAGGCCTTCATGAGACTTGAAACTTTATCCATGGAAGAAGAGGCGGAGATAGAGTCTAGCTCGCAGAGAGAATGAAGAAGAAGGAGGCATCGCCCTTAACCTATATATATACTTCCCTTATATAGGGGGTTTTTTATACATCGAATTACATTCCTTCCCTTAGGGCCTACTAGATAATGACTAGATAGGATAAGGATTACAAAAGGTAGTATTATTGAGTAGTTGCTTGTAGTATTATATGGTGCTCCCGTATAGATCTTGCGCCACGTATAGAGTTGATATTTTACTCTCACAAGTATCACACAGGAGGTGTGGGGATTAGGTTTCTCAGTTTCTATAGTTCTCCTTTATATAGATTTCAAATCAGGGTTTGCAATAAATGTTAGCTTAGTAACAAAGCATTCAATATTCACCGTTAGATGAAAACCTTATTATATTCAAGCTAATATATTTCAACCGTTATATCGAATCTTAGCTTGTCATACACAAATGAAATGTAACTTCATTTAGGTTTGAGTAACCGTACCTAAACGTGTACCCCTAGTTGGTTCAACAATAGTTAACCAAGGTTAGCCATATGAGCACTTTCATATCAACCTTATTCATCTTCACCAAAACTAGTCCAAATGACTCAAATGAACTAGTTTGAGAGTTATTCAATTGATTAGATCTCATAGAATATACAAGACACTATCGAAGCAAAATCGGTTTGATTCACATGAATCGATTCATGAACATTATAGTCATGGTTTGCAACTTGCATTCCTTATTATATAAATTTTTAAGTTCATGAACAGACCGATTTTAGAAAGTAACCTACTTAAGTCTGGGTACGGGTATGCGTACTTAAGTAACTAGAATTGAGTTTGTTTTGGTTTCCAAACTCGGCAGAAATTCACGGACATGAACTTCTCGCAAGTATGCGTACGGGTACGCATACTTAGTGAAAAAACAGGGGTCTAACAACCTCACCCAATATTTCGATTAGAAATCTGTATGGACTAACTCCAATATACATTCTAGAGAATCAATTAGACAGTAAGACTCAATATAGATAAAAGTATATTAAATAGTTAATATCTCGATCTCTCGATTTGATCTATACTCAAGAAAATGGAAATCTGCGAGTCTTTATCAAATACTAGAGAGATAACTTGGATGGTACCAAAGACCAATATCCAAGTGTCAATCAATTTAAATCAACAACCAAAGGTTGGATATTCTAATTGATTTATCTTAATGCACAACCTGTGATATTTCAATTATATAACAAAATATAATGCGGACTAGAAATAACACAGACACCAGAAATTTTGTTAACGAGGAAACCGCAAATGCAGAAAACCCCCGGGACCTAGTCCATATTGAACACCACACTGTATTAAACCGCTACAGACTCTAGCCTACTACAAATTAACTTCGGTCTAGACTGTAGGTTAACCCCAATCAACCTCTCACTGATTCAAGGTCTCTGATCTCAGCAGGATGCTACATACTTGACTCCCTTAGCTGATCTCACCCACAACCAAGAGTTGCTACGACCCAAAGTCGAAGACTTTTATAAACAAATATGTATCACACAAAAAAGTGTATAGTGATTGATGGATCTGTCTCCCACAGATAAACCTATAAATTTGTTCCGTCTTTTGATAGATATCAAGGTGAACATAAACCAATTGATAACCCGGACTTATATTCCCGAAGAACAGCCTAGAATTATCAATCACCTCATAATAATATTAATCGTATGGTAGCGAAGCAAGATATTGTGGAATCACAAACGATGAGACGAAGATGTTAGTGATTTATTTTTATCTTTCCCTATTGGAGATATAATCTCAAGTCAATCTTAAAATTGTACTCATGCGATAGAAAGTGGCAAGATTAGATCGCTCAACTACAAGAGAAGTAGTTTCTTCTGGCTTCACAATCCCAATGAAGTCTTTAAGTCGTTAACCTACAGGGTATCGAGAAGAAACCTAAGGTTAAAGGAGAATCGACTCTATCTAAACCAAATAGTATCACATAGGAGGTTAGGGGATTAGTATTTCCAGTTGCTAGAGTTCTCCTTTATATAGTTTTCAAATCAGGATTTGCAATCTTAGTTACCTTGGTAATAAAGCATTCATTATTCACCGTTAGATGAAAACCTGATTAGTTACAAGCTAATATCTTTCAAACGTTAGATCGAAACTTAGCTTGTCATACACAAATGAAATGTATTTCATTTATTTTTGAGTAACCGTACCTAAACGTGTACATTTAGTTGGTTCACAAATATTTAACCAATGGTTATCCATATCAGTGCTTCCATATCAACCGTATTCATCTTTCTCATAACTAGTTCCAATGACTCAAAAGAAATAGTTGAAGAGTTGTTCAATTGCTTAGGTCTTTATTCATAGACACAATTGAAACAAAATCGGTTTGATTCATTTGAATCAATTCATGAACAATATAGACACGGTTTGCAAAGAATGCATTCCTTATTGATTTATTGTTTTTAAGTTCATGAACTTCCAATTTGAGAAATAACCAGCTTGGGTACGCGTACGGGTAAGTGTACCTTAGCTACCGGATTTGAGTTTACAAACTCAACAGAAATTTTCGGTTCGAAAACTCCCATGGATACGCATAAGGGTATGCGTACAAAAGGTGACTGGTTTAATAGTTTGCAAATTTACAAACTCAGAGGAAGTTTTCGACCAAACCTGTCTCCTTCACCAATACCGTATGCACACATATGCACACAATTGGTTTCCGGCACATGGATTTATACACTAATGTGCGAACACACTATATAAGCTTATATCCATAGTTGGTTATGTAATTCTCAACTCTACATTTCAATCATTGAAACATTATTCTATAATGTTATAATAGTCGTTATTCACAATTATCGTCATCAAAGGTATTTTCAAGATTGAAACGTCATCATGACTTTCTTCACGGATAAAGATGAAAGTGGTTAAAGCAACAGCTTACCAACATATATTTCGAGAAAAAGATAGGCGAGTAAACTCGGTCGAAATAGCAACTGTGTATGTATGAAAACTATTCATACTTATACGACTTTTGTCTCAATATTAGGAGATCGAGTAGATAGACTTTTGAGTGATGGATAAGTTCAAGTCTCCACATACCTTTTAGTCGAATGAAGTTCCACCGGTTCCTTGAGTAGTTCTTCGTCTTCGTAAGATGATCGTCATGGAGTCCGGATATCAACTACACTAGACTATCCTAGTCCGAGACTAAAGATATAAGTAGAATAGAAATCAAGACATATATTTTTTACAACTAAATTTGACAAACATGCTTGGGATAGCAACACATGCGAGTTCGACCGAGCAATACTCTAACACTTAGGTAATCGGGTTGAGTTTTTTTTTATTTCCAAACTCAGCAGAAATTCACGGACGTGAACCTTCCGCCAGTATGGATATGGGTACGCATACTTTACCCAGTTTCCATCAATTCCCGATTTTGGATTTATACACTAATGTTCGAACACACTCTATATGCTTATATCAAAAGATGGTTATGTATTCCAAACTCTTTATTTCAATCATTGAAACATTATTAGAGGATGTTATATAGTTGTTATTCACAAACTATTTTTCATCCAAGCAATTTTCAAGATATTGAAATAATCATCATGACAGTCGTCACTAGTAAAGATGAACTTGTCTAAAGCGAAAGCTTACCAACACATATTTTGAGAAATAGATAAGCGAGATAAAATCGGCTCGAAATAGCAAATGTGTATAATCGAAATCTATATAGCAATAAGACTTTTATCTCAAGATAGGAGATAGAATAGATTGACTTTTGAGTGATAGATAAGTTCAAGTCTCCACATACCTTTTTGTCGATGAAGTTCCACCAGTTACTTGAGTATTTCTTCGTCGTTAATTGATGAACGCTAGATCTCAACTATACTTACTATCCTAGTCCGACACTTAACTATAAGTAGACTAGAAATCAAGACTTATAATTTTGATCACTAACATTGACAAACATGCTTGAGATAGCAACGCATGCGAGTTCAACCGAGAAGTGCTCTAACAAAGGGTTCATTTGCAGAGATTCGAACGCACAAACTGTGATGAGTCTTGCACAACCTCTAAGATTAACCACTGCGCTAATGGCAGACACATGGGAAACCGTGATAGCAACAAGAACTGCTACGGAAAGACAATGGATTAAAGTGCCATTTGAGACGGTTTCAAAAAATCTCATGCTCTTCACTAAATCCCCGACGGAAGCTCCTGGTATATTACAGAAATGATTGCAAAAATTAAACAAAGAATACATCAAACTCCGTATTGCGCTATTCAGCACACAACTATAGAAAAGGAAACAAAGCAGCAGAGAAAGTCTAGCAAACTATGCAGCAGACAGGTAGACAAGCTGGAAACTACGTACTCAACCACAATATGGGACCAAGCAAACCCAACTTTCCTTAACCAGATTCTTCTAAATGGCTCTATGGAAATCACATTCCCACGTGTAATAACAATTTAGTTCCTTTTATATAATATACATGCTTCAAAAAAAAAAAAAAAACTCGAAACGAGAATAAGAAGAATATAGATGTGGATAACGAAATACGTCTCGCCACGTGGATGTACGAGAAGATACGAAGCATGCATAGTAGGTCATTCCAGAAGATCTTGTACCCTTCCCTAAATATCTCGTCAGTGACGAGTCTAATCAAGAATTCATAGATGTCATTACTTCCTAATAAATGCCCGAAGTATAAAGTGTACATGCGAGGAATATTGCGAAGTCCAAAATCAGCGAAGGAAAAGAAGGAGTATCTAACAAGATAAAACACATGAGAAGGATTAAACGAGGTAAGGTTTCTTAATTAGTTGGGAAGTCAACTAGCGAGGAACAAAATATGGGCGAAGAAATATTACTTGACAAAGAAGTCGGTTCGCAAGATGATGGGCAATCAGACAAAAAAAGAGACAGTTGTCACGACAAGTCCCCAAAGGTGTCAGCGAAAGGAAGGGAAGACTTAGTCAAAAGTAGATTGGGAGAAATAAAAGATAGATATGCGATGTAAATGTAACCCTGAACGAAGTAAACCGAGCTGTATCCCATTAAGGTCATATCGGCCTATAAATAAGAGTTCTTGGGCATAGGAGAGGGGATCCGATTTTGGAGTAAGAGGTAGATTAAGTAGTGAGAGTGAGATTAGGGTTTTTAAGAGATCTGAACTTGTAATTTGTTCTTGGTTGATTGATTAATAAAGGAAATCCTTGTGCAACTCGTGGTGATGTCTTGAGATCTAGGTTTACTTTCTATTTGGGTGTACTACTGGATTTCCAGTAGTTACATTTTGGCATCCAGAAACAGGGAACTTGGATTGAGGATTTATCCTCATTTAAGAGTCATAGAAGTTTGGATTATCTCAAGATCCGACGGATAGAAATCTTGGCAAAGTTGTTTTACACAGCGGGATCTCGTGGATTTTTCAAATCCTGACCAGATCTAAGATTGGAAACTAGAAAAAGAGAGTGGATAAGGTGGGAGGTGAAAAATTGATTTGCAGGTAACAAATGAAAGGAAGAGCAGCATGTCAGGCGAAACCCTTTATGGCGGTGAGGAGGAGGAAACGACTAGAGGAACAAAGGGAAGAAATGAAATAAAAGGAAGAGATGACAATTGCAAACAACAAAGATGTTCTGACTCAGAAAAAGAACAGGCGGGGAACAAACGATGGTCGGTAAAAGGGAAAATTCAACACAGAAAGGCTACTGCGAAAGAAGGACCAGTAAAAGGAAAGGAAGGGAGAGCCGCCATCGAGAAGGTGAACGGAACCTTAAAGAGAAAAGGAGTAGCGAATAGCACGGGAAAACATGGTGGAACGGCGATACGAGGCGGATTTTAAAAAGAGCAAAGTCATGAAACAGGCGAGGAAGGAACAATTAGCGAAACAAAGAAGGGGGACAAGAACTCGGAGGCAATAAAAATTTCGTCCCAAATGAGAGTCACATCAAGGACGAGAGGGTCTCACACAGGCAATAAGGAAGCAACCAAGATCGGCAGAATGCGAAAAGAGATACGACATAGATACGAAGAGGAGATGAACCTAAGGAGGTTATTAAGCGAAGGAAGATGTGAAAATCGAAGGCTTTAATTCGAAGATGAAAAAAGACGCGAGAATGAGCGAAGAATAAGCACACTCGAGGAAAGAGGAAGGAGTGCAAACATTGAGATCTTACACGAGCTAAAAGACATGAGGATGTAGATAGAGAGCTTTCCAAAAGAAAAGGAGGAGCAATGGATAAAGAAGAAGAGGAAAGGACGTCAGAATGCCGGACGAGGAGGACTACGAGGAAGAGATCAGGATCCGCGAGATAATGGGGCTAAATACCACCTAACCAAAGTGCTGGAGCCAGGGGAGCAGAAGCCGTGCTTTTCCATGTTTAAAGACCCAAAACTCCCAAGACTCAACACTATTGTGGAAAAGGTATGGGAGGAGGTAGTACTGACTGAGTAAATCCAGGCACCACCAAATATGGGAGTAGAACCAACAACAAGGAAGGAGAACCATGAATTTTGTCGATACCATCGATTTCATGGGCATCACACGAATAATTGCCGGAAAGTCCAGGGGATCATACTTCGTCTCATTAAGCAGGGAAGCTCACGGATTACATAGCAAGTAGGGAGTTGTTACCACCACACAAAAAGGGCCGAATGGAAGAATGGTGGGGCGAGACGAATCAAGGAACTCAAAGGTTCCAATGCAACTCAATAGTTTACTCAAGGGAAGACATTCATAATTTTCATGATAATGTACTCTCGAGACTGTATAAAACAGACTTCGAAGGAAACGAAATAATCCTTGTAGTGAAGAAGGACACTTTGGAGGAATGGCAGAAAAGGGAGATATTATTCTCAGCGCAAGATGCACCTTGAGGAGGAGGTCCTCATATGGAATAATTGGTCATAACTTTAACCATTGAGGGACGAACGCAAAGAGGAAGCGACAAAAGTAACAAGAAGGAGGTCAGGGCTATGGACAAGGTCCTGGTGGATATGGGAAGTTCGGTAGACATTCTATTCTATCGGGCGTTAAAGGCTATGGGATACGACGACGCTGACATGGACCCTTGGGCGTACAACCTGTATGGATTCAATGGAGTAGCAATAAAACCAAAGGGTGAAATACGCATAAAATATTTTGCAGGAGAATTAGAAACAGAAGTCACAGTTTGTGTGGTGGATGTGGAATCCCCATATAATGCTCTTATGGAAAGGCCCTGGATCCATGGGATAAAAGGTGTTGCATCCACATACCACCAAGCAATACGGTTCCCAATGCCTAGTGGAATGTGGCGAGAAGGATACTGAATGCTACGAAGGAAGAAAGAAAATTAGGAAGGAGAGAAGGAAGAACATGTGATAAGCAAAGAAGGAAAGGGATCTAATGGTGTATATGACTAAGACAAAGGACGGGTGGGCGATACCAAGTGATATCCCGGAGGAAGATGGGGAGCCAGTGAAGCCTATAAAAGAACCAACAGCACTGGGAGAGCCAATTATGAACTTCGCAGCTGTGGAACCAACGAAGGATGTAAATTTGGGAAGCGACAATGAACCTAAGATTATAAAGATCGAGACAAGCATGGAACCAGAATAGGAAGGGAGACTGGTCGAACTATTAAAAAAATATCATGATATATTCGCGTGGGGCATGAGCGAAATGCCCGAGATCGATCAGGTAGCGTGTCATAGGATGGATCTAGACCCGACGGTGAATCCAGTAAGGCAACGAATAAGAAAGATTTCCACGACATACCACGAACAGATTGATAAGGAACTTCAGAAGATGATGGATTCCGGAATCATCAGACCTGCGAAGTACCCAGATTGGATTCCGAATATGGTGTTCGTGCCAAAAAAAGAACAACGGAATAAGAATTTGCATTTATTTTTGTGATTTGAATACTACATGTCCCAAGGACAGTTTCTCGCTCCCAAATATTCCTCAAATGGTAGAATCAGCAGCAGGGTATAAAAGGCTATCATCCGTGGATGGATATTGTGGATATAATCAAATAGCTTTGGTTGAGGAAGATCAGGAGCACACAACCTTCTTTGCTCCAAGAGGCTTATATTGTTATACCAGGATGCCGTTTGGATTGAAAAATGCATGGGCTACCTACCAGCGAATGGTAGAAAAAGTCTTCGTGAAATGGGTGCACACAAAGTTAGAGGTGTACGTAGATGATATGCTCATAAAAACAAAAGACTCGGGAGATCATGTTTAAATGTTATACTGAAATACGTCTCCTCGCGTGGATGTACGAGCAGATACGAAGCACGCATAGTAGGTCATTCCAGAAGATCTTGTACCCTTCCCCAAATATCTCGTCAGTGACGAGTCTAATCAAGAAGTCAGAGAGGTCATTACTTCCTAGTAAATTCCCGAAGTATAAAGTGTACAGGCGAGGAATATTGCGAAGTCCAAAATCAGCGAAGGAAAAGAAGGAGTAGCTAACACGATAAAACACATGAGAAGGATTAAACGAGGTAAGGTTTCTTAGTTGGGAAGTCAACTAGCAAGGAACAAAATATGGACGAAGTGATATTACTTGACAAAGAAGTCGGTTCGCAAAGATGATGGGCAATCAGACAAAAAAAGAGACAGTTGTCCCGACAAGTCCTCAAAGGTGTCAGCGAAAGGAAGGGAAGACTTAGTCAAAAGTAGATTGGGAGAAATAAAAGGTAGATCTGCGATGTAAATGTAACCCTGAGCAAAGTAAATCGATCTAATTCCCACTAAGGTCATTTCGGCCTATAAATAGGAGTCCTTGGGCATAGGAGAGGGGATCGAATTTTGGAGTAAGAGGTAAGTTAAGTAGTGAGAGTGAGATTAGGGTTTTCAAGAAATCTAAACTTGTAATCTGTTCTTGGTTGATTGATTAATAAAGGAAATCCTTGTGCAACTCGTGGTGATGTCTTGAGATCTCGGTTTACTTTCTATTTGGATATACTACTGGATTTCCAGTACTTACAATAGAAGAACTCACAAATCAACTCCTACGTACGTAAGCTACTAAACTCCAACAAATATCTCTTGGACAATCCTAATTAGACAAGTTGATTATTACAATCTTAAATATGTCCATTAACAAAGAAACTTCTGTACATTGTTCAGATAGAGCCAAGCAGTTTCAATCTTAAATATAGTTCTAGGGAATTCTTTCCCGCTTTGAACCGAAAATTTGTCTCTGCAGATCTTTCAAACTTCCAAGCAGTTCCTTAAATGTTGGACGACATTTTGGGTCACTAAGGTGTCAAATGAGAGTACAGCTCAGATTAGAAAAAAAACATTGATACATAAGGTTATTGATCCTAAATATTAGATATGTGTAATCTTTACTGCTAAATTCTTAACTGAAAATAGAGCAGAATATTCAGCCCCTATTACCTGTGCCAGCACCTCTCAATTAGAGATGCCCAAAGTGGGTCAGTGTCTTTTGGTATCTCATTTCGTTGGTTCATGAATCCTACAGCAGCGATCACCTGCATAGTTCACCTCCATATATTTATCTTGAGTAAGAACTAAAGCTTGTGACGAAGTTCCTTGAATTAATCATATCCTGTAATGAATGTACGTGCCTGCATTGAGTTCATGTCATTCCAAGGAATTTTTAGTGTGGCAAGCTCCCACAGAACAACTCCAAAGCTATATACATCGGACCTAATAAGTTTCCCATGTAGTAGTTAGAAGGTATATACATATTTGCGGATCGACCTAGATAATATAAGAGTGAAATCTTATCAAAGAATTCGGTTGCCTACTTCTCATCCTCTGGTTCATTACGGATAACCTCTGGAGCCATCCACTGTGGCTGCAAAACACAGCAAATAAAAAATATCTGTAAATAATTGATCGTAAAAACAACCTGAAGAAAGAAATAAAAGTACTAAGGTATGCTATATATATACGACGTATACCGTTCCGTTTCCAGCACTGGTTGTTAGAAATGTCGCATATTTGAGCCGTGAGAGACCAAAATCACCAACCTAACAATGGAAACAATATCAAGGAGGTTAATGATGAACGATTTTTATTTCTCTATAATATCACATTATCAGCATGCCCGAAGAAAATGTAACAATTACCTTCACCTTCCAGTTCTTATCAACCAAAAGGTTTGATGACTTCAAATCACGGTGAATAATTGGTGGGTTGTGACGATGAAGGTAATTCATACCTCGTGCCTATATAAAAGAGGCAGACTCAGAAAAAATATTTATATTTGAAGTTGTTGCAAGGGATTGAACAACACTCACAATGTCCAAAGCCATGAGAACACGCCGTCTCGAATCTAGTGTAGTACTAGTGTGACGTCGAAGTAATTGAAACAAACTTCCACTGCACATTGGGAGGTTGTACGTACGCCCAGTAAGTTGAATAATATGTAAGGTAAATATTCCACCAAGCAGAAAATGCAGCTAAAAGTAGAGAATGAACCGTGAGAGGAACTCGGTGACAATACATAGGTTCTTAGGTGAAGTTACTGCTCCCATAAAGAGTACAACATTTGGATGCCTCAGCCGCTTCATCAGTAATACCTTCATACTTGTGGTTTAGTAATAGAAATTTAACCAAATCTTTACAGATGACAGAAATTAATATGTAACCGTAGCAACAGATTTATAACGATCTCTTGCAAAATATGCACCTGTCTTCGAAGTATCATTATTTGATTATAGAACTTATATCGAGTTCATATACAAACCTCTTGTCTGAAGGAATGTTGCATTAGCAAGTTTTCTGAGTACTCAAAGTTGAAAGGTACTTTTATTGCAACGTCCTGCGAGAAATGAAAGCAGGTTCCTTTTAATAGCTTGATGGAGTAAAACACCATTCCAGGGTCAGGCTGATGTAACAAAGTAGGAACTTTGATCAAGAACAGTAGAAATCAAGATGGAAAAACAAATATATTTATACCGTGCCACACCACTGACCACGATACACAGTGGCATATGAACCTGAAACCCAACAATAAGATATTATAGTATAGATCGGAAAAAAAGGACATTAGAGTTGATAAGCTATCGATCACAGAAGTAAATGTTTTAGAAATAATGTAAATACTTACTACGTACCTCGCCCAAGCTGTTCACCAAATGTTAAATTGTTCAGCGAGATATCATAATTCAAAAAGTCTCTTTCCATATAGAATTTACGGCGAGTAATACTACTACTACTATTAGTACTTGTTCCTTTATTGTTAGTATAAGAGGACAAGGACCTATAGACTTCATTGCCGCTACTCGCATTGTTAGTAAAAGAGGACAAGGACCTATAGACTTCATTACCGCTACCCGTAACTTGCAAGATTTGTTGGTGTTTCCAAGACCATGATATTCCTTTCACTCTAGAATCTCCAAAAGCATTCCTTGGGCATACGTTCTTTAGGAAAGTATCCATCCTATGGTCAGAGAGAGCGGCTTCCACTGTTTTCATTTTCGTCCATACATTATTTTTCGATCTCCATGTCTGATCATACAATGTTGTGTCAATAGAGAGACAGAGACAAACAAAATAAAGAGATTGTTTACATTTTGAATAGATCAAAACTTACTAATTTTGATATCGTCGAAGTTATGACAGATTTCAGAGGATTGTGCAAGGGTTCAAAAACAGGATTAGTTGTTGTTGGACCGCTGTTACACAGCCAACTAGAGCTGGAAAATGAATCATCTTTTAAAGGTTTTGTACCGAGAGAAATTGGTTGTGTGGTTTCTTGAATAGACTCTGGAGCAATTGTTACACAAATAATCCCAACGAAAGTACCACTATCATCATATAATGGGGCAGTGGTGACAAGTACTTCAAAGTGCCGGCCGTGTTTTTTCCTGGCAGGAAAAATCCCTGTCCAGTTTTCCCCTGAGAAGTTCCTTTGAATTATTTCATCCGCTGCATTGATGTCCTGCTCTTCAATTATGAAGCCATTGATATTCTTGCCAACAGCTTCAGATGCAGGGTAACCAAAAATTTGTTCAGCCGCTTTATTCCTGCAAACATCCGAAATTGCGGTTCACAATCCATAAGCATATTAATAGGTGAAACCGTGGAAGTGTACTATATTTGTTAAGCTGCGTAATTATTCTGAGCTCAAATTTGGTGTATTCATTAACACTCACCAGTAAACTATCAGTCCTTCTTGATCAATAATATGGACTCCCTGACCCATTGACTGCAAGATATTCAAATACTGTTTATTTGTGAAATTTATACTAATCTCACTATGTTCACAACTCTGAACACCAGTACCCGTTCTCCTAGGATTGGAAGATCTTGATTCCTCAGTTACTTTTGACTGAGATTCAAATCCAATCCCTGGACTGTTTGCTTGAAGTATTAGTTGTGACATGCTTTCTTTGAGGTTGTCATCTCCAGCCTCCAGTTCTCGAATCTTTTTCTCTAGTGGAATGTCCATATTACTGGGGCTAGACTTCCTTCCGTATAAGTGGAACTCGTAAAAGATAGATCAAGAATCTAAGATATTTTTATATAGTGGTGCTACTTATGAAAATCATTTTCGACCCTTCATAACCTGAAAAGTTAACGAATCTTAACTCTTTGAAATTCCAAATTTAGGGTTCCAAGATTAGTATCAGCTGGTTTGGACATAGTGTCGGTTTGCCTTATTCATAATGGTTTTTCAACGGGCAGAAACATACAAGTATATAAGTTGACATATATTGCCTGTCTTGCGTGCACTTATATTCATGTATGATGCGACTTTTTGCCAAGAATGCAACCCAAGTATGGTAACATAAGATAAGAACAAATATTAGTTTACATATATAAAGAGAGAGCAAAAACAAAATGTCACAAGATAAGCACCTGTATGCACCGTGCGCCAGCATTTCAGAGAGTCCCCATTGTCTGACCAATGTCTTTTCGGAACCTCATCTGCCACAAACAGAATTTGTATTTCCTAACAATGACACAAAATTGGTTAAAAAGACCAAAACCAATAATTCCTGGATGAAAAGGACACTTAGATTTTGATACTGTTTAAATGGACAAAAATGTAAAAATAGTCAGGATGTAAACAGTTTCATTCTGCCAATTTTCAAATACTTTTTCTTATTTTTTAATTTACACGGGATGCATCCAGTTTCATCCTCACTATTTTTTAAGTTTAAGCCAGGATGAATCCGTTTCATCCTTGTTAAAAAAAATTTGTCCATTTCACCCATACTAATTTTTACTCGTCCATTTGAACCATGTTTTAAATACATTTGGACAAATGGCCCATTTGAACCATGTTTTAAGTATGGTAACATAAGATAAGAACAAATATTAGTTTACATAGATAAAGAGAGAGCAAAAACAAAATGTCACAAGATAAGCACCTGTATGCACCGTGCGCCAGCATTTCAGGGAGTCCCCATTGTCTGACCAATGTCTTTTCGGAACCTCAGCTGCCACAAACAGAATTTGTATTGCCTAATAATAACTATAAAAACCTAACTCCTGACATAAAACATATATATATTAACGCGCGCGTTACAGTCCAAGACTGTCAACATCCGTATAAGATAACTCCACCAAAACAAAAGAGGAATAAAAATCTCAAATTCTAGAACTGTGTACAATACCCCTCCATCTATTCATCCCAGAAACAAACAACAAATCGCCCCCATCAAATCACCTCCATCATATATTCGTCTAATTCTCTTTCTTAATCTCTCAGGAAAAAAAACTAGATCTACGAAACTGATGATTTCCCTTCTGATTTTATTTTCTTCTACTGAAACCTCTTTTTTTTTCCAGATATTGATTGTTAGAAACTAGAAATTATAGATCGATACAAGTTATGATCTAAATTCAAAAAAGTAAAACAAAAATCACAAAAACCGGTTAAAATGGTGAAGAAGAATACTCAACAAGAGAGAAAGAAAGATGAACAACTCAAGAAGACGATTAAAAATCCTCCAAAAGGTAAATTGAATCCTTTGTCTCATGTTGTTTGATCAATAATAAGATCACTATTTATTATTGTTCATATTTTTGGTTGATTATTGTTCATTAATGGTCGGTATGAAAAAATCTTACATTTCCCGTCTGTTAGACTTAATTCCACTAGAACTAGTTCGGTGTTGTTGGTTGATTCTGGTAATTTTGATGAAACAACTTTGGATTCGACATTTTTGCCTTGTCGAATTTGGTTCTACCTGAACTGTTGGTGTGTTGATTTAATTATGGTAGTTTTGATGAAACCATTTTTGGTTACATCATTTTTCTCTTGTCGAATTTGGTTCTACCAGATCTGTCTGTGTGTTGATTAATTCTGGTAGCTTTGATGAAACCATTTTTGGTTTCATCATTTTTCCCTTGTCGAATTTGAGTAAAAAATGAAGACAATTTTCTGTTGGCGTGTTACATTGTCTTCATTTTTTTGATGAAACCATATTTGGTTTCACCATCTCCACTTATGATTACATATATCTGTTAGGTGTGTTTTCTGTTGGATGTTTGCTTGATGTAACCAGATTTGGTTTCACCATTTTTAGTTATGGTTTCATCATTTTTTAGTTATTGGGTTCATCATTTTGTTGGTGCTTATTGTTTACTTTTGGTTTCACAACAGGGGAAAAAAGAGAAACAGAGCCATATAAGTGCTCGTAGCATCATTTGTGCACGGAAGCATCTGCAATAAAGGCTTTGATACAAAAATGAGGGACAACATATGCCGGCTATTTTTTCATCTCCATTTTGGCGCTTTTTCAAACCTTTTTATGAAAATGTATTGAGAGAAGACGAGTTAAAGAAAAAGACGAAAGCCGTCAAGATGATCAACAAGAAAAGATGCAGAATGTGAGATCAAAGATGGCATGTAAGATTCTCCTTGAAAAAAAGAGAACAATACTCGCATGTCGTGCCTAAAAAAGTATTGTTCTTTTGGAAAATTCAGTTTTTGTTGAAGTTTAAACTACTTATAAAATGGTTATCAACTAATTGTAATGGTGACAAATTACAGTTTCTGTAAAAAAAAAAAGATTTAATTGATTTCATTTTTTAGTCCCTTACATCTTATGTCTAAAGAATATGATGTCTATTTTTGTTGGGAACATTGATTGTCACTTAAAAAAACTGGGACAAATTTTCACTAATTCATTACGTTGTAACACTTGATAAGCATGTAAGCAGATCTTTAAAATTCATACATAGTGTATCATATATCCGCGACACAAAAAAAAAAACACTGCTTAGTAATTTTACTTTAGAAAACATTAGACAACATATTATCTTTTATATTGTTAAGATGCGAAAGAAATATAGCAGTAAAAAATGATGAACCCAAAAAGGGTTCAAGCAAAAATATGATGAAACCTATTTTGATTCCAACAAATTGTAAAAGCCCGCAAGCTCTGCCAAACTTAATCTAAAAATGAAACAAACATGACACACCTGCAACAAATTAACATGTTTAAATATATAAAGAATAGAAAAGAGAATAAATGAAAAATAAATCTAAAACAAACATCAAAATGAAATCTGAAAAGTAGATTAAATACATATTGTATGCAGTCTAAACTAAATTGAAACTGAAATTCGAAGAATTGTAATCGAAATGGCTTCACATCTGTCGAGTATGGTATGTCCTTCGGTTATGGGTAGTCAAAATATGGAAGCTACCACAAGTTCTCATCTTCTTCTTGGGAAGTGAACATGTATTAAAAATTCTATTCTTCTTACTTGGAAGACCTGGTTGTGGTGGAGTATCGTGATTAATAATAAGGGATTTTTGGAAACACTATAGCTAGCCTTTCAACTGTGGGAACTTGACTAGTTTCTCTACAGCATTGGTTTCATACAAACACCTCTTCAGCATCTCCACTGAACTAATGTGTACTTGTTGTGTACGTAGAACTCTAGCTGCCATTTTGATCTGCTAACAATGAAAACTCAAAACTACTGATTTATAAACATGGCCAAATTATCAAGTACATTACAATGCTGAAAATGCACTTAAATAAGATAAGAAAAGAAGAAATGAAACAACCCATTCACCACCATCACCACTTACTGACTCAATCACCAACCGCACTACTCATTCAATACTGACCACCTACACCGATCACTCAATCATTCACCATCATATTGTGGTATCGATAGATGAAAAAAATTAAAAACAAAATTAGATGAAACCAAAATATCAACATATGGGTGAAGTATTAAAAAATATAAAACAAAATTAGATGAAACCAAAATCGGTTTCACCAAAATTAGATGAAATCGAAATTGGTTTCATTATTAATGTACTCTTGAGTGTTTCATAATCGATGAAAGATGGTTGAACTAGTTAGGTACAAATCATCTAACTCTTTAAATTGGCATCACTGGTGTATTATAGTTAAAATTAACCTGTGTTGTTTTTCGAAACTAACAATATTTCAACTTGCAGCATACTTGTCAATTTCCAATACCAAAACTACCAACAACTAACCTACTAAATAATCATAATCCATCTTACGAATAAATGGAACTACATAAATTAACTGAAAATCACACCTTCGACATTTGCATATATATCAGGAAGTATGACAGTTCCCTTTTTGTAAAAATTCTTAACTAAAGGAAGACCAAACAACATTCACATCAAGGTTAACAAAATGACTAGTAAAATTACCTTGTTCACTATCAGGATCATTGATTATAAACGAAAAAAACGAAGATCAAGTTTAATTCTCCATTGTTCTTCAATACCCTAGATCTAATTCATCAAATCAGCAAACCAATTAAAATTTGTGATCAATTTTTTTGACGTTCAACTTTAAAATAGATAGATCGAGAAGAAAAATCACATTAATCTTACACTAAAAATCAAATCTCAAGGTTTAGTTTAATTTTTACCTTTTTCTTTTTCCCAATTCGCATTCTCGATCTGTATTTTGTATACGTTGGTATAAAAGTAAAAGGAGGAGGTGTTGTTGTTGGTGGTGGGGAAACAAAGAGACAGAAGATCAGGATATTGTCGTCAATTTGGTGGTGGTGCAGAAGGAAGAAGAGGAAGTGCTGCTAGTAGTTGGAGAAGAGGAGGCGGTAGAAAAAAGAAATTAGATAAAAAGAGGAGGCAACGATAGAAAACAAGAAAAAATAAACTATGAGAGGGTTGTTTTGGAATTATTAGAAAACTTGAATGATTTAATTTAAATTTTATAAAAAAATTGGAATTTTTATATCACTTTCGTGAAAAATGGAGTTCTTGTAACTCTCAACATATTGGTGGAGTTTTTGTACTCCAAATAGGTCACTTTGATTTTTTTTTCTCCTTATTATATATATATATATATTGGTTAGATGTTAAGCGATATCATACCGAGCCCAATAGAGTTAATATGCAGCTCTCGATCAGAGTTCCCATTATTCGTCCACATCTTCCTCCGACGTCTCAACTTAATGCATGGTACACCGTGCATGACCGACACTAACCTTAGGTAAGCAAGAAGATTGGACAAATGCTAATGATGTCGTTGTTGAAAACTACAGAAAATCTCTTAGGCGTGAATGTACACGAGCAAGCCATCACGATAAGCACAACAACCAAATACTTACACCGACTAGCGGTCTCCCAATGCAAGGTATTTGTAAGGTTGCGAGCCCCACAAACCGATTTCTAGGCAGTATATAGTATATACGGATGATTTTTCGGTGACCATCGATTACCTTGAAATAAACTTCCCTAGAAAATTTTTGATGGGGCTAATTTTGGACGGGGCATGAGACCAATAGAAAGCTGCCATCTGTCATTCTTAAACAACTGATGTTACCTAATTAATTTTTTAAGTAAGGGTGTCTAAGAAATTTACCACTAGTTAATCTTCCTCCTACCCCATCATAATCAGGGATCAATCAAATTATATACTCTATATAACCTAATCAGATCTTAATATACAACCAAGAAGGGGAGAAACATGGTTTTTCACATATAGTCTCCATCCATCCCTAACCTATTTAAACATTATCTCGGAGTGTCTCTTGATTTTATTTTTTCTTTTTCAACTTTGCGTTATTAATCATCATCATCTTAATGTCAAAACCCTGCATCCTCAAAATTATGCTAAAACTCGAAACCAAAATTTCCAAAAACCTTTAAGTGAAGAATTTTAATCAGGAGTTGAATAATAATCAGCGTCTGATTTCAAAGACATAAACTTAATTTAATTTTTATATTGTCCGTGAAGAACTAAATCGGGTAAAAGACATAAACTAAATCAGCGTCTGATTTCATAAACTATGGTTGTAAATCAGGTAATAGTTCACTGTGGGTGAAATAAATGGGGATTGGGCAGACGAGGAAGAGAAATTTTTTTAACCGGTCCAGGTGAAGATTAGAAGAAAATGGAAGGAACAACTCTTTCAATCATTGCAATAACATGGATATATATATTTATTTTTTTCTATAGAATTTTCTTCCTCAGTTTTCTTCCATTAGTACAAGAAACAAATAAACTAAAGGCAGATTACATTTCCCTAAACGCCTTTGATATAAAAAACTTAATGACAAATGGCAGTTCGCCCCTATAAAAAAGTTTCTTAAACTTTGGAGGATTAAATTTACAATAATGATAAAAATGTCCTTATCTTGTTACGGATTAACAGGTTTTTCTTTTTTTTTTTATAATCTGACTCGTCTAAATCTAACTCGTCCAGTCTGACTGTAATCAACTGATTTATCAGGGTCTGACTCAATGTGTTTTGTTTTTTAAATCAGATTTGATTCAACTAACTAAAAAACATGTGAGTCACTGACTTGGTTCCATGAGTCACGTGCATTTTATTCCCTGACTCAGATGGGTCCAGCTCAAGGATTAGGTCTGAGTTAGGTTGCGAGTCAGATCTGACTCAAACCAAAAAACAAACGGTCTGACATCTGAATCGTCCCAAGTCAATTCCAGACATCGAGTCAGCAAAAAACAATCACCCACTAAGACTTTGTATTAGTACACTAATAAGATTTATTTTTTGAAGAAGGAAGGATATATTAAAAGAAAAAGAATATTTATAGGACATATACAAAAGGAAGTTGTAGACTTCCAAGCCAAGAAAACTAGAATCTCATTTTTACAGTATATATATTAAAAAATTCTCATTTTTAAAGTTAACCAATTCGTTGTAGTACACTAATTAGATTATTATTAGATTAAATGAAAAAAACTTTAGTGTTAGACCCAATTTTACAAGATTAAATTTTATGTGACAAATAACTAGAATAAGCTAGGTACCAAAAAATAAAAAAAACTTAACCAAACTTCAATTTTATCTTCGTATGCGAAGAGCAAATTAAGATCTTGCTATGTAGAAAAAACGAAAATTCTAGTTAAACCTCAATGTGTTCTTCACACGAAGAACAACACTGATGTTCGACTAGGTCGAAATTTTTTTTCCTAGTGGAATTTCTAGGTTTTTCATTCTCTTAGCCTATCCTCAAGAGGCAAGGTTTTATTCGTTTTTCCTAATGGAATTTATAGGTTTTTCATTCTCTTAGCCTATCCTCAAGAGGCTAGGTTTTATTCCCCGCCGAACCCGACACCGAGAGTAAAGAAAACCATCTACAAACTCAGAATATTGTTAAACTAATCAATCTAAAACAAAATAAATGTGTTTGTAGAGAATTACTATAAAAATAATTAAATAAATCTGGTATGACCTTTTGAACGATAATTAAATCGTTCAAGGTTTGGAACGAAAAGAAAAAAAGGAAGAAAAAGCATAAATTGATTTGATTTTTTTATTTTAAGAAGGAAAGAAAGAGTAGAAACTGATTTGATTTTTTTCCTCTCAAATAGATTAGGTTGGAATAACTTAGTTACCCGTTACCACTACCACTACGATATCCCTTGTACATATTCCTCTATTTTACATGGCCCAACAATTATCAACATATGTTATATATTTCCACGGTCTTTTATCAACTTTCCTATTTAATTAAGACAAAGTATTAAGGGAACGGGAAGGAATATCATGACTAACCTTATTAAATGCTAGATTATTACCAAAATTAAAAAATCGCGTACAAAAAATCGTATAAAAACGTATATATATAAAAAATCGTGTAATTTTATTATATTGGGAAATGTTTAAATAAAATAAAAAAAATATCTTGGTGGAAGCTTTATTACGATTAGATGGAGCTAATCCCTTAATCGTATTAAATTAAAAGGAAAAATAAGATATTTAAAAACGTTCAAACAAATTAATTTACTTTCATACTGATTAAGTTAATCCTCATTTGACTCGTACAAAATTTTGGTTGGTAACCTAGCAACAAGCTGGGCACCAACATCTTTTTGAATAACACCTCCTAACCTATAGAAATAAGATTAATAGGAAAAATATTAAATAGATCCGTTTCTCTATATATGGAGATATTATTTAAGATTTTGGATTTGATTTATATTAAAAATGATTTTATTATTATAAAAAATAAATTGTATATTTGATAGTTCCGAACTCCACGGAGTTTCTCTCACATGGCGATTTCAAAAAACCACAGACTCAGTCTCTCAATCGAATCAATCTTGATTGATTCAGTTTGACAGTGTGCTAACTGAACTTCTCCGCTGTCTAAGAACGGAGTCTTTGATCCTTCCTCTTAGGGCCGGGATTTATTGGTTAGTGGAGTTTGTTTTAGTCGTCATTACTTTAGGGTTTAAAGTTTTTTTTAGGGTTTTAAATAATTAGGGTTTACGGTTTCATTGTTATTGGCTTATGATTACTGGAAGATCGAAAGCTCGATCGTTGAGAATGTTACGTAACAACCAGAGTAAACTAGAAGCAAACAAGGGTTCACAGGATCCGGAAAGAAAATTTTTTCAGTTGGAGCGGAAGACATATACGATGGAAGTTGATTATTATGACAAGATAAGAATTGTGAAGATAACAGAGAGGGGACGGAATGGATACAGGGCATGGCTAGCTTTTCATCCTCAGATGATTGGGTGGTTGAAGACAATCGTCGACAGCATGATGGAAGATGAAATGATAGCAGATACATGGAAGGAGAAGATGGGGGGAGATATTTATCGAGCACAGAAAAAAGTAAATAGTGAGGGAACTTATTTGAGAGTCTCAAGATACAGGAAGAACGAAGAAGGGAGAACTTTTAAACTTTGCTTCCCCTGTGGTGAGAAATACCAGTGCTGGTATACTCTTTCAATTGTTTTGGAAAAGTTTGTAGTTCAAGAGAACTATCAGGCTACAAGAGAAAGCTTGAGAGCTGATGAATTTCCAAGCTTATCTCAGCAAAGTGCAATGAAGGGAGTGGTAAAAGTCTCGAAGAACATAGGGTGGGGAAAAATAGCTGCAATGATCAAAAGGAGACTAGGTTGGAAAAGATACATGAAGTTGGAGGAAGAGAAAAAACTAACAACACTTATTCCTTTGGAAAACAATGAGTGGAGAAGTCTATGGAAGCCAAAAATCTGGGAGGATAATGGAGTAATTATTAAGGTGTACAAGTGGCAAGGAGAAGAATTTACAAAGCTTAATAATATACAGGGTGCAGTCAGAGGAAAAAAGGAAAAAACAATGAAGGAAATGGAAGTCGTTCCTCTACAGATGTTTAGTGAAGCTGAAAAATGGATAAAAGTGCGTGGCTTGCCTGTAAGATTCTGGGGGAGGAAAATTTTAGAAAAATTGCAGACAATCTAGGAGGAATGGACAGAGTTTCAGCTGAAACATTAAACATTAAGAAGAAAGAAAGAATACACTTCTTCAGGATGTCTGTCAGGGGAGAAATTGACAAAATTCCGGCGGCTGTGGTTCAGGAGATAGGTGGAGTTAAGTTGGTATTAACTATTCAGTGGGATGTGTTTTATAAGCCATTACAGGAATGGAGTCAGAAGGAGTACTAAAATAAAGTAGCAGAATTTGAGATGAAAATGGCGGACTTATCTAAAGATGATAATGTAGCTGACAACTGCTCCGGATACGAAGATGGAAGGACGTCCGGAATTGCTGCCAAAACACATGTTCAGGAGAAGGGGCAAACAAGCAGAGTGTATGAGGATGATAAAAACTCACACAATAATGAGAATGAATATGTAAATCTGCAAACTACAGAAGAAAGATGGGGACTTACACCAAGACAACATAATGCGCATTCTAACGTGCATTCAAAAGAGCATTCTAACGCATACTCCAGGAAATGTACTGGTTCAACATCGGGATCCAGATTCTCTCCACTGGAAAACAATGATAACTCTGTAACTTCGGAGAGATCTTTTGTTATAAGGAGAAATAGTCTGGAAGACAGAGTTGTGCAGAATTTGGAGAAGGTGAAGCGAAGTACTGCAGGTGAAGAAGATTGTTTAATAGAGAACACAGTCCTCTCGTTAGTAAAGGTGGCCTGTAGTTACGGCACCATTAATCAACAACAGCGTGATATTTTGAAAAACAACATGACTGAGTTGGTTTATCGTTATCGTCAGCGGACCAGAGGAGTAAAAGTAGAGGAAGACGAAGAGGCGGAAGAGGGAGGACAAGATGTTTATGTGGAAGATGCAGAAAGGGTGGAAAAAGCAAATGAACATGAAGAGGAGAATGTTGCTGCGAATGGTAATGTGGAAGAGGTAAGTAGTGCAGAAGAAATCCGTGCCGCAAGGGAAGAAGTAATCATCAATGGATTTTAAAATTTTATGTTGGAATATAAGAGGAATGAATGACTTTGACAAGCAAGTGTCGGTGAGGAATTTAATTCATTCTCAAAAGTGTGCAGTTTGTTTGATACAGGAGACGAAGATTCAAAACATGACAGATATGTTTGTGCGTCAACTTTGGTATGATGAAAATTTCGACTGGAATTACATTCCGTCGAATGGAAATAGCGGAGGAATCTTAACAATCTGGAATAGCAGCAGATTTGAGAAGATGGACGAGAGACTTGGGTTTAATAATATTACAGTCTCCGTTTCGACAAGAATTAATGGATTCCAGTGGGAAGTCACCAACGTGTACAGCCCTTGTGAACACGAGCCAAGAACGGAGTTCTGGCAGGATATGTACGAGGTGAGGAATTGGTGGACAAGTCCTATATGTATAGCGGGTGACATGAATGCAATTCGATCCAGTGAAGAAAGGAATCGTGGTGATGGCGACAGTCGGAATACAGTAATGCTAAACAAGTATTTACTAGACAATGAGTTAATTGATCAACCTCTAATAGGTGGTGCTTATACGTGGTCGAACAATCAAGTTATCCCTCTGTTGTGCAGGTTGGATCGATTCTTGTTTAGCCATGATTTTGAAGAGGCGTTTCCGAATGAATTGCAGGTGGTTTTGACGAGAACAATTTCAGATCATAATCCAATTTTGGTTATTTCTGAACCGGTCATGCCTTCAAAGCCATATTTCAAGGTAGATAGGGTGTGGATAGAGCACAAGGATTTCGTTCAGAATGTAAAGTTGTGGTGGGATAGCTTGACTTATTCTGGTAGTGTAAGTACTCTTTTTTTCTTAAAACTTCAAAATCTGAAACATTTTATTAAGCCATGGAAGAAGCAGGAGTTCGGCCATTTTTCCATAGTTAAAGACGAGCTCACAACAAGAATTCATGAGCTTAATATAATGGAGGAAATGGTTATGCTAACTCATTCTCAAATGGAGGAGAGAACTTTATGCAAGATGAAGTTGAGAAATATTGAATCAATGGAAGCGAAGAAATGGCATCTGAGATCGAAACAAAATGACTTTAGGTGGGGTGATTTGAATACCAGATATTTCCACAGTATGGCTAGTGCAAGGAAGAAGCGGAATACAATTGCAAAATTACAGATTGATGGACGTGATTGTTTTGATATCAAAATAATTAAGGAAGATATCCGAAATTATTATATTAATCTTTTTACGCAGGGAGATGAGGTGTCTTCGGGTATGGAAAATTTGCACTTTCCGAAAATTACAGAGGTGGAAAGAAGGTGGTTAGAGCGCGAGTTTTCGGAAGATGAAGTTTGGGAGGTGGTAAGGAAAATGGGCAGTAACAAAGCACCCGTTCCGGATGGATTTACTGCTGAATTTTTCAAAAGCTGCTGGAGTACTTTAAAGGATGAATTTATGGGGCTAATCAACGACTTTCACAGGTTTGGTTCAATAGATTGGCGCTTTAATTGTTCTTTTATTACTCTTATTCCAAAAAAGGAGGACTCTTGTACTCCTAAAGATTATATACCACTAAGTCTTATTGGTATGGTGTAAAAGATTGTATCTAAGACTCTTGCAGTTCTCCTGAAGACAGTGATGCCAAGACTGGTCTCTGACTTCCAGGGGGCTTTTATTCATGGCAAACAAATTCTAGATGGTGTTTTAATTGCTAATGAATGTGTTGACAGCAGGCTAAAGGCAAGAAAACAAGGAATTTTGTGTAAGATTGATATGGAGAAAGCTTTTGATAATGTGAATTGGAATGCCTTGTTCACAATTCTTCAGAAGCACGAATTTGGAGGTAAATGGATTTCTTGGATTAAATGGTGTGTAACTACTACTCATCTTTCTATTCTTGTGAATGGTGGTTCTACAGAAAAATTCAAACCAGGTAAGGGTCTTCGGCAAGGTGACTCTTTATCACCGTATCTTTTCCTTCTGGTGGTGGAGATTCTTTCTAAGCTTATTAACGATGCGGTGGAGAGGGGTCAGCTTTCGGGTTTTAAATTGGCGGAAAATGGTTCTATTATTTCTCATCTTCAATTTGCAGATGATACTTTGATTTTTATTGATGCGTCAGTGGAGTAAGTTAGACGTTTGCTGATTATATTGGCTGTATTCGAAACAATTACGGGTCTGAAACTAAACCTAGATAAGAGCACTATGATTAGTGTGGGAGCTGATGGGGTTATAGATGATCTGGCTAGAGAACTAGGTTGTAAGACAGAGAAGCTTCCTTTTTTATATCTTGGGATGCCAATTGGAAACCATTGGCGTAGTACTTCGGTGTGGGATCAAGTGCTGATCAGAATGGAGCAAAAGTTGGCATCATGGAAGAAACGACAACTTAATAAAGCGGGTAAGTTAATTCTTATTAAGAGATCTCTGGCAAGTCTACCTATTTATTATCTCTCGCTTTTTTATCTTCCGGTGAGTGTGGAAAAGAAAATGATTAAGATCATGCGCAATTTCATGTGGGGAGCTGCGGAAGGTAGAAGGAAAATGGTTTGGGTCTCTTGGAAGAAAATTTGCATCCCGAAGGAGAATGGGGGGTTATGAGTGAAGAATCTGAGGAAAACAAATCATTCTTTGTTAATTAAGTGGATTTGGAGATTTTCGAAAAACAAAAATAGTTTATGGAGGAGAATTGTGAATGAAAAATTTTCTTATAATAATAATCTTCTAATTCCCGGTACGGATAATTCTTGTCAAGGAAGGAGTCTTTGGAAGAATGTCACTAATATGGTGCCTCTAATACAAAATATGATGTCTTTCAAGGTAAGGAATGGGAAGGGCATTCGTTTTTGGAAGGATCAATGGTTAGATAGGGGTACACTTCAGGATCTTTTTCCGGTTGTTTTCAAAGCAGCAAGGCTGAAAAACGCTTCAATTTCGGACATGATTGTGAATGGGGAGTTGGTTTGCGATTTTCTGAGACATTTGAACATGAATGATCAACTTGAATAGGATTTACTTAAGCGGGACTTGCATCAGGTGCCTGTTTTGGTGGACGAGGATGACACAATGGAGATTATGGAAAACTTCAGTTCTTTGAATTGTTATAAGAATCTTATAGGTGACTTGGAGGAGTGCAGCTTCAATCAATTCCTTTGGAAATCCAACATTCCTAACAAGGTTAGTTTCATCTTATGGGCTTCCTTTCATGATTCTCTCCCCACTAGAGATATGTTGAGACATCGTGGTGTTCAATTAGAAAGTGATCAATGTGTTCTTTGTAACAACGTAAGGGAATCTGCAAATCACATGTTCCTTCATTGCACATATGCTTTTGATATTTGGAAGTATTTCATTCCGGCCTTCAGAATTGGTTGGCCTTTCCCAAGCACGTTATTGCAATTGTTTGAAGCGCGGACCACTAATGTGCTGCGTGGTAGGGGTAGACAGGTTTGGCAAGTTTTGCATTACGCGGTTTGTTGGGTTTTGTGGAAGGAACGGAACGGCAGGGTTTTCGGAGGTCGTCATAAGTGTGTGCAAGAAAGTATTGATTTGGTCAAACAAGTAGTAATTTTATTGTCATGTGATAATGATACTTTCAAGTTTGTTGTCCCAAATCTTGTCTGGAGTAATTGGGATACTCTTATGTGTTGTAATTGACCTTGTTGGGGTTTTCTTTTCTTTTTTTTTTTTTTTAATATAACCTTTTGTTTCAAAAAAAAAAAAAGAATATGTCTATAAGCAAAGCATACAAACAAAACAAGACAGACTAAAATATAATAAGGGATAGAAAAAAAAGGACAGAGGAAGCATATATCATGAATAACAGTATATCTCATTAGGTCGACTAAAAAGAGGCCTTTTAATTTAACACGATTAGACGGAGCTAATCACTCCTCAAAATTAAAATAATTATAATAATTTGAATCGAATTTTATTGCTATTACATCTAATGCTTTCAGATTATTATACTTTAAGCACTAAATTTTGATAATACACCTACAATTTGGTGCACTCGCCTAAAAAAAATTGAATTTTCAATTTGTTCAATTTTATTCGAATTCTTTTCATCTCTTTCTATTATCCTACAATTTTACCATAGTTTCCTCCAATTTCACTATGTTCTTACTCTAATTTTGTCGCAATATTTATATTTTTCGTCGGCCTTCCACCATGAAAGCGGTCACTTTGGAAAATTCCTATGGGAATCACCAAACCAAAAAAATTATTTAGCTAGGTAGATGGTCAAAATGAATTTTGCACTATGGGAAAAGTAGTTAGCGGCTGACCACGAACCGCGTGGGTGAACTCAACCCGCTGGCGACTTAGCCAAAACTCGGCGGACGAAGGAAACCCGCTGGCGGGTGACCATAAACCTCCAACTGCTAGTTTTTCAAAAGTAAAAACGGTCATATTTTTACCACTATAAATTACCACCATCTTCAAACAACCCACTCACACCAAAATTCAGTTCTCTTGAATTACTTGTCTAAATCTATTTCAAATTTTTAGTTTTATTGTTAAGTGAAATGTAAGAAAAAGCGATTACACTTTTTTGCGATTCAAAACTTGAAGCTGTTGTTTCTAAGATATGTGGAAGTTTTAAAAAGATTGAAAATTGTAAAAGGGAAATGAAAGTTTTAGAAGTGGCTCCAAGAAAATATTCCGCTAAAAGGCAGAGATAAGCTCTAGTTTTATAAATTCACAATTGAAAATTCAAAAACAATGGGGAAACAGTTCAGGAGCGCGTTGAATGGAAAATACTTCAAATCAAGATAAACAGTAGGCCAAATCTTGTACGTGATTTTTATTGAAGTTATTAGTTTTAGTTTACTTCTTATTATTGTCTAAGTTTATTGTTAGAGAACTGCTCGGTCGAACTCGCAACCGTTGCTATCTCAAGCTTGTTTGTCAAGTTTAGTTGATCAAAACTATATACTTGATTTTTGGTCTATTTATAGCTATGTCTCGGATTAGGATACAAGTGTGTAGTTGAGCATTAAACTTGACGGCGTTCACCACTTGAAGAAGAAGATCTACTAAAGAAATTGGAGGAACTTCATCAACAAAAGGTATGTGGAGACTAAAACTTCTCTATTACTCAGAAGTTTATTCTATTTTATCTTCTAATGAGACTAAGTCGTATTGCTATATAGACCTTTACTTTATCCACATTAGATATTTCGAGTCGAGTTTATCTAGCTTATCTATTTCTCGAAATATATGTTGGAAGCTTTTAGCATTAGCTAAGTTCATCCTATTATTGACAAGTTTAGTTGGAGAAAATTTATTTGTTGGTAACTAAATATTAATTCGAAAGATGACCATGTGAAAATTACCTTGAAACATCTTATATGATTTGTGGGAGACATCAAGGGAAGTTTTGTACTGATCGATTAATCACTTGAAAATTACTTGAAGCTAGTGGTATGTGTGAGATTACCATTATTGTCTTCCAAGGATGTTTCAATGATTAAATGAGAGTTTTATAACTACCATGTCTGGATATAATACAGGTTGTATACTAACTGTGGAAGTCTAGTTCAGGTCTGAAACTATTGTTCGCGAACTAGTTTACCTGTGAAAGGTCCGGAACTTTTGTTCGCATATCTAGTCTGCGAACGGACTAGACAAGGACAAGTCTGGAACTCCTGTTTGTGTATACTATTTACGAACGTCTCGACAAAGTCAAAGTCCGAATCTTGTTCACGTACTTAGTTTGAGAACAAAGAGGTTATGTTCTAAAATCGGTAAAGTGTGATTTTCATACTCATGAACTCAGGTTCGTTTGCAAACTGAAGTCCCTAGAACTTTAATGTATTAAGGTATGTGAACTAGTTTTATAAACCGTTGCATTAGGTTGATGAATTGGTTCTTTTATAAGTACTTTTTACAATTACGAACCAAACTGATTTTGCTTCAAATGGTTCATATACATATTCCTATAAGATGATGAACATTTGTACAACTCTCTTGAAACAAGTTTAAATTCATTTGATTATCTATCATGATTGATTGATCATCATATTTTATCTAGAAGTGTTAGATGAATATCACTAAGTTATAAGTGTTAATATGGCTAACTTCGGTCAACTACTATTGAGCCAACCGAGTATACACGTTTGGGTATGGTTCATCCATATTGAAATATAGGTATATTTTATTTGTGCGTATCAAGCTAATACCATATAACAGGATATTGATTACTTAATTTCTAAGAAGACTTAGCTTGAATCTTAAATAAGGAGTTCATCTAACGGTGAATATTGAATGATTTGTTACTAAGCTATCTTAGCTTTGATTGTAAACAATCTTGATTTGAAAGACTATATAAGGGAGATCTATAGCAACTGGAAAACCTAATTCCGACACTTCCGTGTGCATTCCCTAGTTGCAAACTAGAGTCGATCCTCCTTTAACCTAGGTTTTCCAAAACCATTATTAGGTTAACGACTTGAAGATTTCATTTGGGATTCGTGAGGCCATATCCAACTATTTTATTTGTAGTTGTGTATTCTTATCTTACTTATTCTATCTTATTGAGTTTTATCTTCTCTAAGATTTACTCGAGATTTATCTCCGATAGGTAAGATATAAAAAGTAAGCACAACAGTTATTCGTCTCAGACTCTTGTGATTCCGCAATAACTTTTTACGTTAATCAGTTAGGTTATTGTGAGGTTAATTACTAATATTTCTAGGCTGCTCTTTGGGAGTATAAAACCGGATTATTAGCCTGGTCACCTTGATTTCTTTTATAAAAAGACGGAATAAACAAAATAAAGGATAGACATATATGCGGGAGACATATTTTTTTATAATTCTTCGACTTTGGGTCGTAGAAACTCTTAGTTGTGGTTGGGATCATCTAAGGGAATCAAATGCGTAGAATCCGGCGTGGTTCTATAAGCTTAAGGAACGTGACTGTACCTTAATCTGTGTGGGACTTGGTTAAGGATCAACTACATTCCAGTCCGAACTTAACTTGTAGTAGTCTAGAGTCTGTAACTGCTTAATATAGTGTGATGTTCAAATCTGGACTAGGTCCCGAGGTTTTTCTGCATTTGCGGTTTCCTCGTTAACAAAATTTCTGGTGTCTATGTTATTTCTTTTTCGCATTATATTTTTTTATATAATTGAAATATCACAGGTTGTTCGTAGTTCAATCACAGTTGATAAATCCAACCTTGTTTGTTGGATATAACTTGATTGACACTTGGGAATTGGTCTTTGGTACCGTCCAAGTTATTTCTCATATCAAACAGGCTCACGGATTTCTATCTGTTTGATTTGCTGAGTTTATTGAGAAAGAGATAAATCTCTTTTATATATTTCTTGATTGAGTCTCACTTTTAAGTTGGTGCTCTCAGAATTATATTGGAGCTTAGTCTATACAAATTTCCGAACGAATTATTGGGTGTGGTTGTTACACCCCCGCTTTTTCATTTATATCTTGTAAAGAAGTGGAAGTAATATTATTAATAAATGAAAATTACATCAAATACGACAACAATATCATCAAACTACATCAAATACAGCGACATGAACTCTATAGAGCTCACAACATTCATAATGCTTAAACTTTCTTCCATTTACTTTATTAAACTTGGTACGAGTTGGTTTTCTGAAAAATAGATAAACAACAAGTTAGTTAGGATATTATCAGTTATCACAAAGGTATTAAGATATACTTAATAGTTCTTCATTGGAAAATCCTGAATTACTACGGTGAACCATCCACAAAACTGATCTGTATAATATTTGACTTCATTAGTGATGAATGAAAATCTTAATTATAGGCTCTTGATGTCTCTTAAATATTTATTTCGTAGTACCACAAACCTTTGCAACACTCTTTCCCATAAATGGTCATTGTTCATATTTTTCGTTGTACGATGTCTCCAACATCGAACAAGAGTAACATCTTCTACCATAATAAAGATAGGGAGAGCCCTTATGATGTAGTGAAGATGTGATTGAGATGAACCATTTTTAAGAATGATGAAACAAGATTTGTAAAGAAAAGTTTTGTTGTGAGCTTCCTCCTAATTATCTAGAGATGTTTGGATCACTTCAGCTTCAGTTACACCGACAAATTTTTCTCGATTAATTTCCCTTACACGATCAAAGAATGGCATGACAACATGATTTGAATGAAAACGAAGATACAAACCACAAGCAACTCGGTTTTCGGGGTTTTATGTTTGTGAGATGAACATTATGAAAATGTTAGAAGAATCCGACATGTCTTGATCACGCATAACATTTTCTCCTTCCTTATGAAAAACGTAGGCTTTGCATATAGCTAAATCCTCCTCTTCACACTACACCAAATTCTGGGATTAGAAACAGAACTGAGCCGTTAATAAAATGGGTTGTAACGGCTCTTGCCTGCTTCAAAAAGGGGTGCGTTTTTTTTGTAACGACAATGGGGACGTTACGAATTTTGGGTTGTAACGGCGTTTTTAATAGGCTCAAGCCGTTACTACGTGGAGAGTCGTAACAGCCTAGAGCCGTTACGAAATTTTTGTAACCTGACAGTCATAACACTTTTAAGCTGTTACGAATTTATTTGTAACAGCAAAAAAATTACTGCCAGTCAATATTGACCCTGTCAAAATTAGTCAACACTGACCAATTTTGACCAGGGCAATATTGACCGGCAGTTTATTTTCAGCCGGAAAATATGCCGGAATTCAAACAAAACATACTGTATAAATCTTTCATTCAATCTGACCAGATTCTATAATAACATCAACAAAACTTGTTCTATTTTATCATTCACCCAACCAAATTATATGAAATGTTCAACAAGTCATTGTCTTAGAACTTTAATACTTATACAAGTAACTAAGTTTGAGATAATACAATATTTATTCAAGCAGTTTAATACTTGGAATAATTCCTATGTTTGAGAGAATACAATATCTGTTCAGAAACTTAAATAGATAGCATATAACTGTACGAGTAAACTAACAGACGTAGAACTTACATAATAGTCTTTAACTTCTCTTGCGTCCTGTTTGTCTCTCAAATATGCAACAGTTGTGAGTTATGCACCTGAACAAGGTCCTGGTTGTGAGCACCTTCTGCAAGGCAAGAAACCACCATCATCCGATCTACAAGGGAAATGAATTGGAACTATTCAAATAAACCCATGAAAACATGGGGACTGGAAGAAACTTTCACTTCGTCCGTAGGCAAAAATAAAGATGCCAATGTTATTCCTAGAGATGCAAATCAGTATAAATGCCATTAAAGAAAGTAAATGAAGTATAAGAAGTGACTTACGCAAATATATTTCTTCTGTTTGTATTCAGACCTCCACTTTAATTTCTTGTTTTTCTATCTGAAAAGACAAAAATTGACAAGTTATTTACGTAGGTAGCTGAAGAAGTATAATCCAAGTTAACTTAAGAGAGCTAAGTAGTGGTCTGAGACAATTAGATCACAAGTGCAAATATGCATAAATAAAAAAGAAAACTCAGGAAAGATAGATGTGGGTAGAGCTCAAGTGTCATCCATAGAAAATGTGCTAGTGACCAACAAGGGTCCTTAAGTAGAGTTGGAAATTAAAATGTATCTTCTTATTGGATAGTAGGAAACATTAATATACCTACAAATGGTGTGACTTCACTTCCCCCTCCATCACAGATCTGAAAAAAAAAGGTCAAAAAGTAAAAGAAATAAGAAACCAAATTCATAAGACAATAATAACACAAGAAAACTGAATCCAAACGGTTGGCAACCAGGAGTATATACATGTGTCAAATGATAGTGAAGATCATATGAATGTGATACCAAAGTAGGAAGGGATTGTAACAACAACGTTCTTAACTGTAGAACCAAGGTATGCTTCAACAATCTCACGCATCGTAATCAAGACCATGGATGAAATTTCCTCAAATGCTGGACCATATAGAACCTTGAATGGTCA
Organism: Papaver somniferum; assembly: GCF_003573695.1. Taxonomy (NCBI): domain Eukaryota; kingdom Viridiplantae; phylum Streptophyta; class Magnoliopsida; order Ranunculales; family Papaveraceae; genus Papaver; species Papaver somniferum. The sequence goes on along the minus strand of NW_020618825.1, from coordinate 14,345,342 downwards.
GTGCTTGATATCACACTGGAGTGTGGTCTTACTGAATCTCCTACCAATCAAATGCTTGGCATCTGTAAAGACAAACAATCACATTAGCAATAACTCTTGACAACATATTTGGTAAACTTCCATCAAAACAGATGTAACTATATTCATATACTATCAGATCAAACCAACACTCCATGTCATGGATTCATATCATCGATGAATAAATACAAATAAAATGCAAAAGGTCAACTCATCAAAGTTGGAAGCAGCTCCAATGGGGTTTGGAAACGCTTCCTGAATCTGCTTCATGTTCTCAGCATGCTCATTAATCTCATCCATAGTCTTGTCTACATCATCAATGTTTCTGTAATACATATGATTTGAGTAAGAACCCTCTTGAGTTCTCGACTGTTAAAACAGTAGGATATTATTCACAAAAGAAAGTTGAGATGCCTACTTGACAAACTCACATAAACAATAGTTGTATCTCTATCTGTAACTGCATTCACATGCTGTAAATGACTAAAGCTTTAAGTCTAACAATCAAAATTCAGATACTCTATATTAACATACAAGTTTATCATCTTTACTTTAAATAGTTTGAAACGTCCTCCTTGGTAAGTGTACTTTCAGCTAGAAAGGTTAAATAAATCTGTCTAGACCCAGAAACTATTGGATCAACATCATTGCTCTCGCTAGGCGTAGTACGCCTAACGTCAAATATGGATTTTGTAGAAACTTACAGGTAATGGATTTTTTACGGCTTAGTAACAAATCATTCTTAGTTTTAAGTAATACAGGATTAATGATAATACTAATTGGCTTTCTTATGGCTTAGAAACAAATCAAGCTTGGTTTGAGTAGAACAATATCAATGATCATACTAATGTGGGATCACCAATGTGTAATCCAGTTTATTGCTCATCAGGCTACAATGTCAAAGTTAATTGAACTGGAAACACCTAGATTCGAAACACACAGACCAAGGCTTTTCAATTATATACTGAAGAAAAGTTACTTGCCTAAATCCTAACCCATCCATACTTAAATAGAAAACCCTACGAATATACATATCATATGAAAAATATAAGGGTAACATAAGATACAGAAATAAACCAATTGAAATCAAGATAAATACAAGAAGATCAGACACATTATGTTAGAAGTGAAATAATCTTAACCCTTGAATCCTCTTTCAAGTAACATAGCACACAGGTCCTTTAGCCTTCTAGGAACCAAATAAATATTTTCTAGATAGGTGTCCAATTCAGATGCTCTTCCTGTAAAGTGTGAATGAAGAAGTTGTAAGAGGAAATAACATTATAATGAACCTACAAACAACCTTAGCTAGTCTACTAAAGCTAAATAATAGTTCCAACTTTAGCACCCACACATTACCAGATCACCGGTAATAGTAACAACTATGATCTGAGCAAATAATGTATTTGGTTGTGAAGTGGACGTACTAGTTCTTGTCTTGGCTAATAAGACGGATTCTGGCTCTGTAATTGTTTTTTCCCTCTATATTCATTATAATGACGCAATACAATCAGATAACATCCAACCAAAGATATAAGAAATTATATCAGAAATTAAATGAGCATATACCTCTCCTTCGCTTGAATTTGACTTGAAACCTCTTGAAGTAAGCCTACACACAGAAATTTGATTTATATTAAGTGCAAATTCTCGTGAACACAAAAAAAAATGAACAAAATCAAAAGATGATTTCAGTTACAATTCCATACAGCCAAACCAAAACCAGGCAATAATCGGAAATAGATATCAGCAAACCCAAAGAGATATTTATGTTATACAACCCTTTCTCATCTAAGAAATCGATGCATACATACTTAGCCACATAAATAATCATAGAATCTGAACATCATTCTAGCACAAATGAAAACCTATGGAACCCGATCTAGAAAAAAAATCTAGGGTTTATGTTAAGAGCAGCACACATCAAAATCCAATCTACAAATCACTACTTTTACCATCCAGGAATATAAAATCACTACTAGATATACAAACAATCAGTTCTTAAGCATACACTTACAGGCATTTACGAATCAATTATCAAATTAAATAAACCCTAATTAAAGCTTAAGGTTACCTTTTATGCTGATTTTGAATCCACCACTCGAATCAGTATTATTACCAAAAACGATTCTTTGATTAATCCCTTCTGCTCTCGATCACAAAACCTTAATCTTGCCTCTCAAATCACATAGAAAAAAAAAAGCGAGTTTATAATGAAAATCGTTCTCTTCTGGAAAATGAGTTGAGCAACGAACTTGAATTACCAACGACTATTTCTTTTTCCTATAAATACAACAGTAGCTTTGATTCTCAACCAAACCAACAGATTTCTTTGTAGCCAACAATATCCACCATGTTTTCTAAAGAAAAAGCGAAGCAAATATTATGTGTCGAAGGAAAATATGTTTGTCCATACATTTCATGGATAACCACAATATGATGCAATTCCTTTGGATGTATTCAAAGTGTACGCGGGAAGGTTGTTCACGCATCAGAATGGTGATTGAATCACAATGTGAAAGCTCAAGTATTTGCAATGTCCAGATCCCAACTGTCCATAGGAACACATGCTAGATGATGCTATGTAGGTTAAAGAAGAAGAAGAAGTTGTTACACTCTGCAGAAACTTCAAACTTAAAGCCAAATTGAAAAAGAAGTTGTTACACTGCGAGCATTGTGGAGATGAAGATCACGAATACAAACATTGTCCATGGAGAATTAGTGGATGCTAAAAGCTTGATTTTAGGAATTTCTTAAAGACCCGCAAGCTCGTCAACGCTATTAGACCGTTCAGGCATCGATTTAGAGATATCAAGAGACGAATTAGCCGCTAATAACTCGATTAGTTTAACACGAACGTTCATTAATAGAAATTAATCTAACAACAATGTAGATACGAAAGTAGTACCAACTGATAGATCTTGAAAAGTTACGCGGAATGGACTACTTGAACGTGTCAATCGGATACTAGACGAAAAAGAAATATCGGAATTGGGAGAAGGGCAAAATAGTATTTTTTTCAGACACGTTGTGGCTGCCCTTATAAAATCAAGTGGGTGTCCTAGTAATCCCTTTTGTCTTATCATCTACGCAAGCTCGAGGAAATCATTTATTTCTTTTCTTTTCTTCTTCTTTCTTCTTCTTCTTTCTCTTTCTCTCTTCTCTTCTCTGCTTCTTTTGTTCTTCGGCCGAGTGATGATTTTAGAAAACAAATTAGTTATTGGGAGATCAAATAAAGAGGGTAATGATTGTGTAGTAATTGTTGGTGGTGGTATTAATTAGGGTAGATGATTCAGAATCGGTTAAAAAGGTAAATCAGAGAGTTCGAGTTAGGGTTTTCTGAATTTGGTTTATCTTCTGAGTTTGTGTAGAACGAGAACGATATCGAGTTGTAACAACTGAAGATTAAGAGGGAGGATGATGAATTGGTGAGATGAAGCAGTTCTGGTGAAGAATCATAAGGAAGGTAATTTAAATTCGTTTAATTAGGGTTTCATCTATTTGAACATGTGTAAGTAAAATTGGGTAGGAATTGATAAATCTTAACTGGGTTTGTTTCGAATTGAAGTTAGGAAGAATCAATTTTGGTTTTATTGGGATATTGAGAGTCACAGATTAGGTTTCTTTCTATTTTTCCCCAAATTAAGAACTACGGTATCATAAGGAGTTCAAAGAAGAATAGGAAGATGAAGTTGGTGTTCTAGGGGATTTATTTGAGATGGGTCTCATACGAATCAGAATATACAGATCAAAAGTGGTTTGAAATTGATAATTAGGGTTTCCGCAAATTGAATTGGAACTGAATTGAGGGGTTGTGGTCTGGATGTATGTCAAATTACAGGGAATTGGTATATCTGGTTATGCAGGAATGAGTAATTTGAACTGGCTGAGTTGATGATGTTGTTGCTGGGATATGATTGTGAATAAGATTGAAATTGAGATGCTATTCAGTTAGTGGAACTGGAGAAAGAATTGTATTACAGTGAACTGATTATAGAGGCAGTCCAGGCCTAGATGGAGTTTGATTGTGCATGTGAAATGAAAATGGAGTTGAGATTGTTTTACAGGGTATGGTATGAGTTACAGTTAAAGATATGAATGTATGGATTTGTTGTCGCTGCAATTACGGAAATAGAGATAGAAGGTGTATCTGGAATTGGAACTGAAATTGCAGTTGTAGGTTGGGTTCATGTTTTTTTCTAAAGTGAAGTTGAATCACAGAGGACAGGGGTTATAGGATGCAAGAATATGTGTAGCTGAAATTGACCAAGGAAATGTGAAGATATCGTTCTAGGTTAATGGTTCTGTAGTGTTGAAAGAATACATGGTTGACTATTCTGGTGGTGGATGTCAGTGAAGTTGTAAAGATGTTATGAAAAGATGCTGATACAGAGTTGCAGGTGAAAGAGTGGTGGTAGATAGACATGAATCTGTGTTGAGATGAACTTTGAGTGTAGATATAGTGGTGTAGAGTTGATAGTGAAGTTCGTGAAGCTATAATTGTATGTTGAGTTGGGAGAGTAGAAAATATGTGGTAGTGGTGATTGTGTGGTCACAGTTGGTAGCCTCTTTGGAAGCTTGTAGCTACTGCAATTGCAGGTAACCAAAGTTTAAAGTTGTAATTGAATCTGGAGTTTGTTTTTAATGAATGAATTGTTTACAATGTTACTTTTTATAGAAGCAGGTTGGTAGAGGTTGTATCTATATTTGAATTAGGCTTGTTAGTCATCCCAGTCAGTTTAGCTGACTTAACCTTATGGCCTGATTCAGTCAATCTGACTGAGTCGAGTTAACCCTATTAAACTGAGTTGACTCGGTTTGACTCAGTTGACCGAGTTAGACAATAGACCTGACCTTGACCATTTGACTGTTGGTTTGACTTTGGACTAGTTTCCTATTTTGTTGAATTGGACCGTTCTGGTCTGAATTAGACTTTGGTTTCTTCTACAAAGTTGTAGATATTCATAAGATTTAGTTAATGGACTATATAATCAAGTAACCTAATTGAATTAGTAAACCTTATCTATGCTAAAGATAGTGAACGAAAAGGTGTAGAATCGTAAATGGGCTTAGAACCATTAGATAAATTTGTATGATTCTTGTATGAGACATCTTGGCTACATTCTTAGAGTTCTTGTGTGATTAACAGTTAGTCTTTATTAATAACGATCGATTCAAAGGATGAACCAGTGAATCGTGGATCTCGAGGTAGGCGTGTCTTGGCATCACAAGAGTTGAGAATCTATATTTAACTCTTATGTAACCATTGTTGTTTGTTTTACAAAAGTTCATGTTTAACAAACTCATGCATTGTCTGGTTGTGATTTCCATGCATTGTTTAACTTTGAATTATGAAAGTTCTGTTATTTCTTTTAATCTTTCCATTGGTTGGAAAGGAGTTGGAATGCTTTGTTTGTCTTCATGAATTGTTTGGGAAATAAGAATTTCCATTTGAATGTTTGGAAATAAGAATTTCCATCTGTGGTATATAGGATACTGCTCCTTCTTTTATACCTACTTACTTTCGAGCTTTTATGCAATGTCTAGGGCGATACACCACAATATTATTATCTAGGTGCTGGAATTTCGCATTGAATATTATACATTGTTTGACGAAGGAGTTAGTTCCATATACATGATTGTTTATTTCTGTGAATTGGTTGCCATTTAATGTTTAGGAAAAACATGTACTGTTTTATAGACCATTCTAGTGATTACTTGAAAGTTAAATGTTATTCCTACTGGGCACCCTTTTTAGGGATGATATGCTCACCCATACCCACTTTCAGTTTCATAGATAAAGTAGAGTTGCGCAACGGAAGTTTCGGGAAGTTGAGTCCGTTAGTTGGTTAACTTTGGTTATGTTTATTATGTTGTTTATTCTTTGTAAACCAAATGACTATTGTATATGTATCATTTGAGAGGAGTTCTTGTATATATGTATATTTCAGAACGGAGCTAGTTTTTGGGTTAAGTTTTGTAGCCGAATTTCTTAATTGATTGTTTAAGTAAATGATTTAGATTTTTAGTGCCTCTTTATTTAGTTAATCTCTTGAATTATTCAGCTGCTAACTTTGGGGGCGCTATAAATTTCATACATTTATACACTTCTACAGAAGAAGACACATACGGAAGGCATTTCTGGAAATGTCTTGGGTGTTTTTTTGGTGGAGTGGGCTGATTAAACTGTGGGATAATCGATTCACGATGGTATTATGTTTTTAGTTTGGTGTTATGTTGTGTTATGATTATCTAATCAAACCAAAATTTCTTCACATTTGCACTATTAATATCATTAATAATTTCAACCTTTCTTATAAATAAGAACATACTAGATTGGACTAAACCAACTACATCAGATTAAAGCAAATACATTACATTAAAGCCACTGCGACATAACACTCGATTAAAATCCTCATTTAATAGCCGTCTTCTAGAATTCCTAAGATGCTGAAGGGGTTGAATCTGTTGAGCACCCTAAGAATGTTGAAACAAGCTTGGAAGGCGAAAGGGCTGCCGTGGGATACTTTCCACATCGCTAGTGTTCTCGATTCCACTTCATTTACACCTTCACAGTCCAGTTTATTTTAGTGATTGTCAACAAGTTGACCTATGAATTCTGATATTTCCCACTAATTACACTAAAACGATGCGACAATCCGGAGGTGTCTCGCGAATAAATATTCCCCGTTTCAGCGACGAACGTTATAAAAAATTTCTCCTAGAGAGTGAGCATCGATTCAGATATCGTCTCATTGATAGCATCTTGTGTCATGTGTGAAAAATATAGACTCTACAAATAGTTAAATCCTCTTGTTGACGGTATTTAGTACCAAAAACTCTAGTAGACACTCTGTGGGGAATTTTTATAGATGATTTGTGAGTGAAGAGATTTAGATTGTGTAGAATGTGTGGAGTTGAAATGAAGAGTATTTATAAAACTCAAAATTCTAATCGTTGGATGAACAGTTTTTCTAGCCGTTCAGATTTAGCCGTTGGAGGTTGAATATTTCCGCTAGAGGTTTACTGTCGCCCGCTAACGAGTTGTCACAATCATCGCGGTTTCAATACCCCGCCAGCGGGTTTCCTTGATACGCGCGACTACTGTACGTCCGCAGTGAACAAACCAACAAATTTGTTGGTTTGTCCATCCATTTTTCATGTTTGTTAAGTTCATAGTGGGAGTAAAATAAACAAATTCTTAATTTGTTCATTCTATAGGAACTGCGTTTAGCGTATTAGTGTTTTTAGGTGGTTATGCAAGTGGGGACAACTGAGATTAGGCATGCTTAGCCGCGACAAATTGATTTCCAAAATTCTGTTACCGTGAAAAGAATGATGGTTAATGAAAGGAACTGGCTTGACAAACTGTGTTGTGAGACTGTTGTGCTGAGTCTTAGTTTTTTTTTTATTCATCACTTTTGACTAGGTCAATGGCTTTGACAAAAGTAAGTGTTCATTTTTGGGACAAACTTTCTTAATTAATTCGGAAAATGGGTCATTTGTCCAAATATTTTTAAAACATGGTTCTAATGGACGAGTAAAAAATTAATATGGGTGAAATTGACACGGAAAAAATAGCAAGAATGAAACTGAATTCATCCTGGATTAAACTTAAAAAAGAGCGAGGATGAAACTGGATGCATCCTGATGTAAATTATAAATAAGAAAAAATGTTTGAAAATGGGCAGGATGAAACTGTTTACATCCTGGCTATTTTTACATTTTTGTCCATTTAAACAGTATCAAATTTTACATGTCTTTTTCATCCAGGCATTGTCATTAGTGAATTAATTGACCAATTTTGTGTAATTAATTGTCGTTTGCGAATAATTCATTTTTTTTTAATAATAAAGTCTTTATCATGATCAAACACAAAAATTGGGATTAAGACAAATAATTCAAATAAAATAAAGATCAAGTACAAAAATATAAAATTGAAGTCAAACATTTAATTTGGATCAAGATTAAGTACAAAATCAACTCAAAATCAAAATCCAAGCTATATCAAGATCAAATACAAAAGTCAGGTCAATATCAAACATTTAAACTGAATTGAGATCAAACATCCGCATAAAATAAAGATTAAATGAAAAAAAAAATTAAATTAAGATGAAACCTTCAAACACAATCAAAATCCTATAAAAAATTTAAATTAAGATCTAACATCCAAATTGAATCAAGATAAGTAAAAAAGTTAACTCTCTTAAAGTTGGGACTTATTTGGTCAAATACGTTGACCAATTCTCCCACGGTGAAAAGTATGGTGAGGATCCAGAAAATGTAGAATTTTGCACGTATAGCCCTGCCAGTACGTGGTGTAGTGTAATGCTTACCAATTCGATCCAATATTTAAAAAATAAGTTGATGAAACTTAATTATCTTCAATATAAACAAATGGCAGGATCTTTCAATTGTATATATCTTTTTCAACTTCATATTCAAATATTAAGTTGAAACTTGATTAGTTCAATAATTTTTGATACAGTTGACTTCCATCATTCATCTCCCCCTTTGGTGTCATGAACTCCATACACTGGTTTCTCTGATCTCTAAATCATTTTTCTTCATCGTGTCATCGTACGTCTTGTTACATTAGGTCTCTATCATTGCAGTCATGGCTGAGATTTCAATGTCTAATACTAACAACACCAATGGATCTTATTCAAACCGGACGAATTCTTCTGTACCAAGCGCTATTGTTCCTATCAACGATCTAAACTCGTCCGGAAACAACAACGATCACCCCGTACCGTCAACAACCAACAAAGAATCCAGCTCTTGTTTCTCTTTACCATTCTTCCAGAAGGTATATTCATTTAAATTTCCACCTCTTTTTTCCATGTTTTTTTGTTTTGTTTTTTTGACATACTGATGTTTAAATATAGAGAAGCTTTACAACTCTGATAATTACTAAATTTAATTTAACGAATGACTGACGGACGCAGTTGATTGCCGAAGGAATTGGAACATTTTTCATGATATTCGCTGGATGTGCTGCGGTGAACGTGAATTTAAACAATGATAAGGTTGTGACTTTGCCTGGAATTGCTCTAACTTGGGGGCTTGCTGTGATGGTGATGATTTATGCTCTTGGATATATTTCTGGTGCCCACTTTAATCCTGCTGTTACTATCGCCTTTGCCACTTGTGGTTGCGGAAAGTTTCCATGGAAACAGGTACCCCGCATTTGCAATTCGCCACTTTTTTCAGAAGTTTCAAGTCATGCATATATGATATATCTTGTTTGCATATTTTCTTTTAGGTACCTGGCTATGTATTAGCTCAAGTTGCTGGTTCAACACTTGCAATTGGAACCTTAAGACTATTATTCCAAGGGAATCAAGACCATTTCCTGGGAACAGTACCGGATGGATCAAATATGCAGTCTTTAGTTCTTGAGTTTATCACAACTTTCTACCTCATGCTTGTAATTTGTAGTGTCGCTACAGATAGTAGAGCAGTAGGAAAATTTTCCTTTAACCACTTCATTCTACATTTTTCATCGCCTATAATTAGAAAGTGAATTATTAACTTGACCAAATTTAGCAATAAGAGCGTCTTTTATGTATTGGTTTTGTGCAGGTAGGAGAACTTGCTGGCCTTGCTATAGGATCTACCGTAATCGTAAACATACTTTTCTCTGGGTAATTTTATTCATTCACAATTTAATATAGAAATTCTTAACATGTCAAACTTCCATACATCCCTTGGGGACAACAAAACGACCAAAAACTTCGAAAACTTGAGACTTCATTGTGATATCATTTCCCTAATCTTTTCAATTAATCTCTACAGGCCAATTAGCGGAGCATCGTTGAATCCTGCGAGGAGTTTGGGGCCAGCCCTCGTATTTAACCGCTATGAAGGGCTATGGATATACATAATCGGCCCCATTTGTGGAGCTGTAGCAGGTTCTTGGACTTACAGCTTCATCAAGAATGACTGTGCCATACGAAAACTAGGATCAAAATTCTATTGAAACATGAAATCTTGTGTAAATCTAAAACTGTAGTCGTTCGTTCGTCATTTTGCTGGTTCAAAATATATTTGCAGCTTTACTACTGTTTGCAACGGGCGATAAACTGCTAATTGTAAGACATTCATTACTGTTTGCAACAGGCAATAAGCCCCAATAACAGCGGAAGAAGACACTAGATATATAACACTGTAATCAAGACACACGACCAGCCATGTATGTAAAGACATATATATAATACAAGTTTGAATACCCTATCCCTTAATAGCAATGCACAGTTTATCACAACATTAGTTAATTGAAGACAAGCTACATATCGTGATCTTCTAGGATTCAGTTGAGCAGAGCAGTTCGAGCTTTATTAGTAGGTAGGACTCCTACAACATCAATACCATTCTTCTCTGAGATTTTAATATGAATACCGTAAAACTGCCATCTGAACCTTGGCAAAGTCGGTTCCGGCACAAAATCTCATGCCACCTCCAAAAGCCATGAAATCCTTAGATGCGCCTAAGTCCGCTCCCTGTAACTAACATATTATGATGAGAGAGAGGGATAGAGTACATCTTTCGTAGCCTATGGTTTAAAAAGGTTTGAGAAAATAGAAAACTATACTGACATCCCATCTCTTGGGACAGAACTCCAACGGATCTTTGTATGCCACAGGATTCAAATGCACTGCAGGAGGGCTGACCATAACAGTCCAGCCTGCTGGACTTAAGTGTCCTGCCATGAGTCATTTGGCTGATATCAAGGCACTGAAAAACTGATACTTATGTTATCTTTTATAGTTACCGGTAGGATATAGCTGGTAATCAACCTTTTATTTCTATGTCTGTCAATGATTTCCTGAAAATGAATGGGCGATGTTCGCTAGTCTGACTGTTTCATTTATAACCTGCAATTTTTGGTGGATTGGTGCTCAAATATCACGGTCTAAGCAGTTATCAGCTACAAGTACAATTACATCTAGCAGCTCGTAATTAAAAGGTCAGATAACTTTAAAACCTGAGCTGTGAAAGTCATTGACTTATATTTTTTCCATGTTAGTTCTAAATCCATGTTTTCTCTGTTTCGAATAATGGCCTCATGTTCGTCTTGAGTCTCCTGACAAGTGATGACTGATCAAGTTAGAATTTCAAAACTAGAAATTTGGAAACTGGAATAACTACAGAAATATAATAAGCCAAGTAGGCTGAAGTTTTAATTTCACGTACAGTTAATTCCTTAAGAACAGCAGGATGCTCGTTCAGAAATTTGACCGACATCGTTACTGCCAAGGTAGTTGTCTCAAAGCTTGCAAAGAGAAGCAGAAATATTAAGTCTAAAGCAATTTCTTCGGTTACTATTGATCCTTGTTTCTTCAGTTCTTCAAGAACATAATCAAAGAAATCTCCTTTGCTCTCTTCAGGTGCGGCTCGTCTATTCTGTAGCATATCTTTCAAAATTTCCATTGCCTTCCTACGTCCCTAATTAAGCCCAAGTAGACCAACAACTGACAATTAGCAATCTTATAATCATACTGCAAATATAGGATTCCAGATGAAAGTATAGGACCACAGAAGCTTCTAGTTACGTACCTGTAAACATTTGTGGTACGCAGTACCAGGAAAGTCAATGGGGAAAGACATCAATCCTTGTATAAATGCAACAAAATTTTCTTTTAGATTCTCGTTGGACTTGGTTGGATCATATTAATAAGTGATGAGCTTCTTTGCAGTCAGATCAAATATCATCCGCAAAAGACCAAAATAAGCTGCAGTCCAGGTAAGTCTGCACAAGACCCGGTCCGATTTACCTGTACCGACCCGGACCCGAAAGACCCGGTCTCGAACCGACCTGGACCCGGAGTTACCGGTACATGTACCGGTTCTGAATGTTGATACCCGGTATAGACCGGTACAGGTACCGGTTCTGGGCTATTCCCGGTCTGTACCGAACCGAAAAACCCGGTAAATTAGAGCCATTGATATTTTTTAAGATATTACATCCTAGCCGTCCCTTTTAGGTTTAGTCTCATCTTCAACTCCAGGTACAGGTACTGGTCCTGGTCTTGGTACAGGTACAGATACAGGTACAGGTACCTTCGTTATTTTGAACTTAAGTTGTAATGTTGAACTTTATATGTTAAGTTAGTTTGTTGTTAGCCTTTGTGTTTCAAAATTTGGGTAAAAAACCCAGTACCGGTCTGAAACCGGACCGGTCTTACCAGTACAGGTACAAGTCCAGGTACAGGTACACAAATTGAGGAACCGGTCAACTCCGTGTACAGGTACCGGTTCCACCAAAAACCCGGTCCGAACCGGTCCATGTGCAGCTCTAAGTCCAGGAGTTGATAAAGGTTTTTGAAGTTAATATACTTAGGATGAAATACAGATGTACCCCTGTTTTTATATGCACTTTCAAATGTACCCCGTTTTCTTGGATTTATCAGATGTACTCGTGTTTTGACCATTTATTTCGGTAAACGAAATGTTATCCTCATGTCATCGGTTAAGTCGTGAAGGACAACACTGTTTTTTGGCCTAACTTTCAACATGAAGCCAACAATTTAACCACAAATTATATATATATATATATAAAATATATATACAAAATTCAAAAACGTCATGAGTGGTTTATTTTATCAAGTCACTGTCTGTTACGTCGATAAAGATCCGATCATCTTTTATATTTCATTATTGCAGTTTGCAAATAAGAAGGAACCTTCCATTATTATATATATAAAAATAAAAGCATATGCATCTTTAGTTGCAAAAAATGTGCATGCGTTTCATATGAAACATTATTTCATTTTCATAATTGATTGCCAAGTTCAAACTTGAAACAGTATCATCGATCCGATAACCAAATACATGAGGTTACTGAAACTACAATGTCGACATTAAACTACGTCCACTGGTTTCATTAGGTAACAAGGACAGCTTAATTAGTGTTTTCCACTTGCAATGTGAAACCAAACAATATTTTTTGCCTCATCCAAACTGCATTATTAAGTGTATGATTAACCTTTTTAATCTATATATAAGTTTTCGCACATAAGACATTTTATCGTTTTGAACTTAAAATTGTCCCTTGGGCTTTCCAGAGATCAACCAAAGACTATGCAAATAAAAACAATTAATTGATTATCTGACACACTAACTTAACTTAGCCGATGTCAGCAGGAAAAGGTAATTAACGTTCTAATGTTCTAGCTTTGAGTTTCATTTGAATTAGCTTTATCTTTCTCCACAATGCCTTTCAGATACTACTCTATCTGTTCCAAAGACGACTACAGATAAAAATCTTTCGAGGGCGTGTTCGAGATGAAATTTCAAGATTTGAAAGAACTTCACGCGGTATTCAAGCTGTGTTATAACTGAGAGAGCCAGCAAGTAGATAAAGTTTTTTATTTTCCTGTATGTACTTCTTTTTCAATTAATTCATTAACCATATTATATTTGCTCGTATCTTCTTCAACCTCTTTTATTTTATTCATTAACCACTTCACTCTTTAGTCTTTTGTTTGGGGTTGACTAATCCTAGCTCTAGCCCCAAAAAAATCATAAACTTCATCTAAAAACCATTATATTTATTGTATATTTCGTATTTAGTCCACCAAGTACTATGAATTTAGTCCACACATTTATATAGAAATTTTTTAGCCCCCTTCCTTCTATTTTCCGGCTCCGCCCCTCCGCCTAGCTCCCAAATTTATTTTGTTACTAGAGTTTCACGCGGGAGGAAAACTTGGGAGAGGGAAATCCATCTTGTCTCCCAAATTTTCATGCGGGATGAAATGGCACAATAATATTTAATCATTTTTTTCTAATAATTTTTCCTTTATGATCATTCAGCAATAATATTACTGGCCAACGTAACTATTTACTAATTATAGAAAGGGAAAAAAAATCGATCGGCTTCTTCCTGTAGTGTTGGAAAATCCAATCTGATATAAAATAGGAATAATAAAATATAATAAACCTGTAACACGGTGTGATGGTAAGAGTTTAAATATCAATTCTGTAATTTATATCAGTTGGTTTCGTACAAACTGAGTATTAGTTGGGCTATATATAGTATTCTTCATCATCTTCTCCTCTCCATCGCAACCCATTTCTCAGATTTCTCAAACTCTCTATCTTTCTCTCAGATAATGGATTTCTAAGTCGGTTCTTCTCTTGATACATACAAACCCACAAGTGGTGACATGGGTTGTTTAGCTACAACTCATGTATCGACCATAAAATGCACAAAACTAACACCATTATGTTCAGCTGAAGCAACACTAGGAAGATACTTAGCAAGACGTTTAGTGCAGATTGGTGTGAGTGATGTGTTTGGAGTACCTGGTGATTTTAATCTATCATTACTTGATGATCTTATTGCTGAACCTGGACTGAAATTTGTGGGTTGTTGCAATGAACTTAATGCTGGTTATGCTGCGGATGGTTATGCAAGATCACGCGGTGTCAGTGCTTGTGCTGTAACTTTTACTGTTGGTGGGTTAAGTATTTTAAATGCTATTGCTGGTGCTTATAGTGAGAATTTGCCTATAATCTGTATTGTTGGTGGTTCTAATTTTAATGATTATGGTACTAATCGTATCTTACATCATACGATTGGTTTGCCAGATTTTAGTCAAGAACTTCGTTGTTTCCAGACCGTCACTTGTTATCAGGTATGAATTATCTTGTTTTTTGCTATGTTTTTCGGCTGTGTATGATTTGTTGATGATACAATATTTGTGGGTTTTTTATGGTTATTGTTGTTTTTTATCTAGGCGGTTATTAATATCTTGGAAGATGCACATGAAAAAATTGATACCGCCATATCAACGGCTTTGAAAGAAAGCAAACCTGTCTATATCAGTATCAGTTGCAATTTGTCTGCCATACCACATCCTACGTTCAGTCAAGAGCCTATTCCATATTGCTTAGTTCCCAGGTAATAATCTCTAATTACTTGTAGCAACAGTTCATTTTTGTTAGTTACTAGTGCATTCGAATCTGGGGTTGGTTTTACTAGGTTTATGTTTTCTGGATTTGCAGGTTAAGTAATGACATGGGTTTGGAAGCAGCAGTGAATGCTGCAGCAGAGTTCCTGAATAGGGCAGTAAAGCCAGTGATGGTGGCAGGGCCAAAACTAAGGGTTGCCAAGTCTAGCAATGCGTTTCTTGAATTGGCGGATGCTTGTGGTTATGCAGTTGGGGTGATGCCATCAGCGAAAGGACTAATGAAGGAGACTCATCCACATTTCATAGGGACCTACTGGGGTGCAGTCAGCACTGCTTTCTGTGCGGAAATTATCGAATCAGCTGATGCGTATATTTTTGCAGGTCCAATTTTTAATGACTATAGCTCTGTGGGGTACTCACTACTTCTCAAGAAGGAGAAGGCGATTATTGTGCAACCTGACCGGGTTGTGATTGCCAATGGACCTGTGTTTGGATGTGTTTTGATGAAGGAATTCTTAACAGCATTAGCTAAGAAACTTAAGCGAAATACAACTGCTTATGAAAATTACCACAGAATTTATGTCCAAGAAGGGCTTCCACTTCAGGGTTACCCAAAAGAGCCACTGAGGGTCAATATATTGTTCCAACATATTCAAAAGATGCTATCAGGTGACAGTGCTATGATTGTGGAAACAGGTGATTCCTGGTTTAATTGCCAAAAATTGAAATTACCCGAAGGATGCGGGTGAGAAATTTTCATGAATATCATATTCTTCTTATTTTCTCTCTAATAAGCATATATACTTAAATTGGGTTGTCATTGCAGGTATGAATTCCAAATGCAGTACGGGTCCATTGGCTGGTCAGTTGGTGCAACACTTGGATATGCACAGGCTGCAAAGGATAAGCGAGTGATTGCTTGTATTGGTGATGGATGTTTCCAGGTAACTGCACAAGATATATCAACAATGTTGAGGTGTGAGCAGAACCCCATCATCTTTCTGATAAATAATGGTGGCTACACCATCGAAGTTGAGATCCATGACGGACCTTACAATGTGATCAAGAACTGGAACTACACTGCGCTTGTTGATGCTATTCATAACGGCGATGGAAATTGCTGGACTGCCAAGGTACGTGTATTGGCTTTACATTGGGATATCAACTTTATAGTTCGCTTGTGTTGATATAAAAAGTGCGTGGCTGTTAATAGAGTATTAACTTGTTACTTACATACCTGTTTGATGACTACAGGTTCAATGTGAGGAAGATCTGGTGGAAGCTATTGAGACTGTAACTGAAGTTCAGAAGGATTGCCTGTGTTTCATTGAGGTTATAGTTCACAAGGATGATACAAGCAAAGAGTTGCTGGAATGGGGTTCAAGGGTTTCTTCTGCAAACAGTCGCCCACAAATCCTCAGTAAACACATTCCAGGCTTACTGCTTGCACCATTAAGTAATACACACAGTCCAAATTACACAGCTCAGTGTTCGCTTCATCACAGACGCGTCTGTTATTCATTTGTCAAGTCTGTTGTTACTGTTGTGACTCTTTGTCTCCCTCTTGTTTGTTTGCTCTATAGAATCTGTAAGAAATCTCTCTGTGTAAGCACGATTGAGCGTTCTCATTTCAATAAATCAGGTTTTAAGTTCTAAGGAACTCTATCATATAGTATCATACTTAATACGGAGCTAAGTGTAGTTCAGGGGTAGCCCCCGCCTCCCCTGTTTCTGGTTAATTCATTATGAATCCTTGCTGTATTTTTCAGTTTCTATCCTGTAACAGCCATCTCCTTGAAAAATGAAATAAATATGTGTCGTTTGGAAAGTACGAAATCGATTATTTGCTTGACCCTGAGAAAGGGGAATCAAGAGAAAAAGTTTCTGCATCAAATCAGAATCAAGAGAAAGAGGCAGTGACATATACTAATAACTGGAATCAAGCTTTAATAATTGAATCATCAGATTTGTGGGTTCTTGGAGCAGATTGGGAAAAGAAATATCTTGTCGTTTTGCTTTGCCAACTTATTTTGATATCTTTCCCTTTGAGGGAGCAACAATATATCAGATTAAGTCGTTGTTGGCCATCTGTCAATACAGTCCCTATGTCAAGTAAAATTTCAGAGGGTTCTTGGGTTGAAGTCAAAGGTGTTCCATTTCATTATTGGGACATGGATATTTTTGAAAACACTGGTTTCAAGTTTGGTGATTTATTTGAGGTCCATACATCATTTTTATCATGGTCGGATGCATCCGCCATTGGTATTAAGGTGCAAAGCTTTGATCAAAAGTTTCAGTTGGTGCCTTGTGTTCAAACATTTAGAGTCACCTAGCTTTAATGATGTAATGGCATATTGGCCAAAACTTTATTTTGATCACTTCTTTCTTTCTGTTTTTCTTTGTATTCCTTGAGGGTGGTACAAGCCTTTTATACCCTTTTTTTTGATCAATAAGTCTCTTTACCGATCAAAAAACTAATTAAAAATAAACCCTCACAACTTAAGTTTATTATGGCGATATATTGCTTGACACCAATATTAACACGATCTAACTTCAGAGACATATATAGACATTTCTAATAACGTACGATAACTCAGACATACAATGAACCTGACCTATATTATTAATGAGATGCCAAATGCGTTTACTGCTAGTTATTAACTTACTATACAATACATCTTGCTGTTTATGCTCATACTCCGAAGATCTTTAGAGACCTACCATCTCCTATATAAACCACCTTCTAAAGCAATGTACCTACACAAAGAAAATTTTAGTATAGACCAGGTTATACAAAATCTGAGCATTATGAGCAATGACAAGAACCACAATCAGAACAATGGTGGTATTCCTAACAGTAACGGAATGAGTAATGGAGGAGTCGCACGTGATCTCGAAAGGGATCGACGCACAATGCTGTTTACTTTCTCAATGGGACACCCAATTCCTGAGGCAGACCTTGAAACCGTCTTGAATGAGTATGTACTGTATGTGTTTCTTAAAGTTGATATTAATTTGTTCGTTCACTATTTGACTCTCTTTTTCATTCTTCGGTTACTACAGATTTCTTGGCAGTGACGCTGTAGAGACGATTATGATGCAGGAGGTACCCCGTGGAGAACAACCAATGTACGCCTATATTGTTTTTCGTTCTGCGAGTTCCATTGACACCATACTCCATGGGAATGAAGTAGTAATGTTTATCATCGAAGGGAACCATGTCTGGTCAAGGAGATACCTCAGTTGAGGACTCAAGAGTAGAGCGATTCTGGACTGATCAATGATCATAGTCATTGCCGTCCAATTGCTGTAATTTTTTTATTTCTGTCATGGATTATCTCTCTGCTTGAAAAATGAAATAAAGTTGTGTTGTTTGGAAGTTAAAGTTTACGAACAATTATTTTCTTAACGCTATGGTTTACATTTGCTGATTGGTTTGACATGATATATGTTCTTGTCCAAAAACGCAAAAAATAAACATAACTCTTCGTCTTGTCAGAACGATAAGAAATCCTTCGAAGGTCTTTTGTTCTGTAACAAAAAAAAAGTTGGTGACCGTGTCCAATGGTTGTTAGATGACAGACATGCAAGATTGAATACTAGTCTCCACTACCAAATCTTCTAGGGCTAATTATCGTTTAAAACAGTATCTACCAAATAATGCTCAATTTTATGGATCTACCAGATGAACTTCTATATGTAAATCCTAAAATCTTCTAAGGCTAGTTATCGTTTAAAACAGTATCTACCAAATGCTCAACTTCTCTATTAATCTATAAGAAAAATCTTTTATATTAATAGTACATGCTTACATTACAAGTTTTCGTAAGCAATTATGGCAGTATTAATTGATGAGTGTATATTTTTGCAAGACAGGACAGCCTAGATTGGGAATAGATAATACATATACCAGTATAATAAAAAAATAAAAATTATTCATAAAACTAAGTACGTCGCAAGACAAGTCGTGTTAGATCCTACATTAAGATATGTTAGAACAGAACACAATATCTTCATACCAGTTCATTACATATAACCAAATTGATAATATGGCAAATCCGTCAACTGGACAATTTGGCTTCCGTTTTGCTCACCTAGATCAGTAATCTACATAATTAATTTGTTTTATCATACTTTTAAATGCAAAGAATTAATGTTAAAGATACGGGTGCACTTCAAGGAATCATAATTGCAGTGATTCATTTATTCATGAACTTCTACATATAAACCTATTAATGAAGGCTTTATCATCACTAAGAAAAATATTGTACTAAAGTATGATTTCTTTACAAGTATGCTCTCTAAGCAATTACCGCAGTATCAATGATCAGTGTATAAGTTGCACACCATGGTGCGGATTGGGATTAAAAAATATAACCGTTACCGCCTCATTCAAAATTAATTTTAGGTTTCTCTTAGTAGGCAAAGTAACGTACCAAGACAAGTGTATGACCTAATCTAAAATCTGATAAAGTGTCTGTGAATGTTGATCATAAAACGGAATTAACGATATCGAAAATCCGTTTACCCGTAAGCTGCACCTCCAATTTTCCAACCTTATCATACATTGTATGTGCAATTAAAGTAATTACTTTGTGTTATCGCAGTATTAAAATCCTCGTACTATATAGCATGACTATTCTAATTAATATTCTTGTCATCATTATTAAATCTGTAAATGTGCAAAATCTTTGTAAAATAATATTTGAAATTGCTTGTTGTAATACATTCAGCATACAATGAATGTGTAAGAACTCCTACATTATATATACCTTGTTAGGTTTCACCTTCATGGCATCAAAAAAAGAATTGGTTTGTCTAGATTTGTACAAAAAAAACTATGAACGCAATTCCAGCAGTACAATCTCCATTCTGCTATTTATACAAACGTCTAGTCATTGAGTTACGTTGTGACATACTGCTATCCATGAAAGCTATTGCTTTCTGGGTAAGGCTTGAAAATGTCGGGTTCCAAAACATTGTTCCGGTCTGCTAAATATAGACGCTAGTGCATTATTACTAATATTTCAAGAAGCTGTTGGCTGCCTCAACTGCATCGAATCTCCAATAGCTCCATTCTTTTCTCTAACAGGAAATATCATTCAGATTCCATTAACCAAAAGTATGATGTCTCCGAAGGATATCAACTACACATCTCTATACAAAAACAGATCTAGCGCATTGAGACGAATCGCATACGCTGTTAATAAAGTTTATGTCAAGGCATTTGGCGATATAATTCATCATGTGTCTCCAAACATTCCGCCTCCATCAATACCCACAACTCCTCTTCTTCCGAATGAAAATCATTATAAACCTGCAGTTCAAGTTCAAAAGTCTGTTTGGCATGAGGGTTCATCGGTTGAGGATTCATCCCTTTTGGGAAATCCTTTTATTTGGAAGCCTTAAAACAATTATTTTCCTTATGTACGCATAGAATACATTTATTTACATTCATGATTTTTTTTTCTTTATGATATGTGTATCTCTGATCCGGAATGATTTTAGGGGTTCTTATAGACATGCATAAGAAAACCTTTTCTGTAATAAAAATCATTGGAATTTTTTTTCAAAGTTATGCTTTTGATTAGTCAAAGTCTATAATAAGTTCATTTTGCTTTACACCTTTGTTATTCTTTTGGGATGTGAGTGAAATTTTCGAGAGACCAACAAACTTCGATTTATATTTAAACGTGTGCTATGAAATATGAGAGTTAGACCTTTTTTTGAGATTGTTGTTTTGAATTATTTTAGTTTTTAAAGCAACAGTGGTGTCTGACTATCATGTATCACATGATCTCTGCTGGGGAAATGAAATAAAAACGCTGTTCTTTTGGAAAGTTACATTTGTTTAACAAGTGGTTTACATTACTGTTAGGTATGAAATATTCGTCGGTAAAGTTGTTCTGATACAGGTTGTGTTCAATTCTTTATTAACACCGTTAAATATGCTGTTCATCACATAGCAGAAATGATACTAAGGCATATCCGTCTACTGGACAGTTTCATCCCTTCCATTTTGCCCACCTTTATCAGAAATTACCTTAATCACTTTGTGTTAGCGTACTCTTAAATGCATGAACAACGGACGATTTAGGGTCACATGTTATTAGTATACTCATGGTCTATCAGTTTAAAATCTCTTTTAATGCAATTTTCAAAAAAAATAAAAATAAAAATAAAATCTCTTTTGTAGTTCTTCCTCTGCCAAATGAAAATCAAGGAAGTACTAATGTTCCATCTGTTAAAAACATAAGTAATTTGTGACTATTCTAGAAAGCCCAATAAGTAAAGCCCAATAATCATCTGCACTAAATAAAATCCAATACATGCTAGAGTCTTCTAGGCCTTCTTTACATCAAGTATTATCTAGAGAATTCTTTTCTCTAGAATTTTCTTGTAATATCTAAGTTAAGAGTGTAAAGAAGAGTCTAGATAGAACTATCTAGAGAAGTAAGTAGTTGGTCATGAAGCCTATAAATAGGCATAGGATGGATGCATTTGGGATCATCCAACAACAATCAAAAACTCAAGTGAGTAAACAAGAGTTAGAGTGAGAGTTAGAGTTTAGAGTAAGAGCCAAAGTGCCTCTTTGTAAACAACTAGTGGAAGCCAAAGTTGCTACACAAGCCTCTTGTAATATTTTCATTTTCATATTAATATAAGCCTCACCTTTCAATTAACCAACCTCTCTTCCTAAATTCATTTCCATAAACCCATCACATTTCCGCATTGCGCCAACAAATTTGGTATCAGAGCAAACCTAACCCAGTAATCCTAAAACTTTATCCATGGAAATTAACCAAAGTATTCAAGGTTTCAATTATGCTCAAAGTCTAATTCCAATTTTTGATGGTGAGAGTTACGATTATTGGAGTCTACAAACGAAGACATTATTCATTTCACAAGACCTATGGGATTTTGTAGAAGAAGGTTATAAAGTACCAGAGTCAGCAGAAACTCTGTCGTCATGGACGGACGCAGAAAAAAAGGAGTATAAGGAAAATAAGAAGAAAGATGCTAAAGCACTACTGTTTCTACAACATGGCGTAAGCAAAGCTATTTTTCCTCGAATTTCGGTGGAGAAAACTTCAAAGGAGGCCTGGAATATTCTCAAAGTAGCATTCCAAGGATCAGAAAAGATAATCTCCATTAAACTACAAAATTTATGGCGCGATTTTGATAATTTACTTATGAAAGAAAATGAAACTATCCAGAACTTCTTCTCAAGAGTTACTGGCATAGTAAATCAAATCTGTAGTTATGGAGATGCCACTGAAAATAAAAGAGTGGTAGAAAAGATATTAAGAACCTTAACATTCAAATTTGATCATATCGTCGCTGCCATTGAAGAATCAATGGGTTCACTCGAGGCGCACGAGAAAAGAATAAATAGGTTCGCGGAGCAACCATTGGAGCAGGCATTTCAATCAAAAATAAATTTCAGTGAGAAGAAAAATACAGAAGCCAGAAAAGAAAGCTCCAGAGGGGGATCGTCATCCAACTCGCAGTACGAGAAAGGGTCGACGTCAACTCAAGGACCCATAAATTTCTACCGCGGACGTGGAAAAGGAAAAGGAGGTTATAGAAACAACAATCAAAGGTACGGAAAAAATAACTCCTCAAATTTCCGATGCAATGTTTGCAAAAAGTTTGGACATGTAACTGAAGATTGCAAGTATAAGAGCACCAAGTGTGATAAATTAAATCACATGGAGAAAGATTGTTGGCTAAATGAAGCAAACTATTCCGAGAAAAACAATTCTCAAAATCAAGTATTCCTGCCTCACCTCGCAACAAGAATCACAAGGTATATGGTACGTCGATAGCGGATGCAGCAGCCATATGACAGGAAACAAAGAATATTTCGTAAAATTGGAGGAACAAGAGATTCCACCGGTCAAGCTCGGAGATGGAAAGTTCCAGAATGTTGAAGGAAGAGGAGTTATATCCGTACGTACAAAGTCAGGTAAAACTCGATACATATCTGATGTTCTTTATGTTCCTGGCCTAGCTCAAAATTTATTAAGTGTTGGACAACTTATAAGAAAGGGTACTCACTACATTTCGAAGACGGAGAATGCAAAATTTATGATAAAATTAACAAGCAATTGGTGGCAAAAGTAAAAATGTCAGGAAATTTTGTCTTTCCTCTATCTATGTCATCAATTGAAAATTGTGCAATGAGTACCAATCATATTGATGAATGCAAGTTATGGCATTTGAGGTACGGGCATCTCAACTATAGATCCTTGAAGGTTCTAAAATCAAAGAACATGGTAATTGGTCTTCCCAATATCAGCGGTGGAGATAAAATATGTGAAGGTTGTATTCTTGGAAAGTTCCATAGATTTCCATTTACAAATAAATCGTGGAGAGCAAGAAAGCCCCTCGAATTGGTGCACGCCGATATTTGCGGTCCGACAAGAACAACTTCACTCAACAACAGAAGATATTTTTTCCTATTCGTGGATGATTATACCAGGATGATGTGGGTGTATATTCTCGAGCAAAAGTCCGAGGCATTCCCTAAATTCCTAGATTTCAAGGCGCTAGCAGAGAAGCAAAGTGGTCACCAACTAAAGGTTTTCCGTACAGACCGTGGTGGAGAATTTACCTCAAATGAGTTTATCAACTACTGCAAAGAAAATGGTATTAAGAAGGAGCTTACCGTCTGATACACTCCACAACAAAACGGCGTCGCGGAAAGAAAAAATCGTACGATCGTGGAAATGGCTCGTAGCATGTTGAAAGCAAGGAAGCTACCCAACAGTTACTGGGCAGAAGCAGTCAACACGGCGGTCTACATCCTTAATCGTTCGCCAACAAAAGCAGTTCTCAACAAAACTCCATATGAAGCTTGGCATAAGAAAAAGCCCGAGGTAACTTTTTTCAGAATTTTTGGTTGCGTAGCATACTCACATATTCCATCCCAACATAGAGAAAAGTTCGATGAAAAAGGAGAAAAGCCAATATTCATCGGATACAACGAAGAGTCTAAAGCCAATATCCAGCAACCAGGAATTGACTACTACGAGATATTCGCCCCAGTCGCTCGCATGGAAACAATCCGAATGGTGTTAGCTTTGGCAGCTCAACTAAAAATGAAGGTCTACCAATTGGATGTAAAGTCGGCGTTCCTAAACGGAGAACTTGAAGAAGAGGTGTACGTCGAACAGCCTCAAGGATATGTCCGCAAAGGAAAAGAAAAAATGGTATATCGTCTCCGCAAAGCACCATATGGTCTCAAGCAAGCACCGCGTGCATGGAACAACAAAATCGACAAGTATTTCCGAGATAACGGATTCGAGAAGAGTCCAAGTGAGCCATCCCTTTACATTAAACAAGGTAAGGATTTCCTAATCGTCTGTCTCTACGTTGATGATTTAATTTACGCCAGCACAAAACAAGAAATGGAAGAAAAATTTAAGAAGGAGATGATGAAAGAATATGAGATGACAGACTTAGGACTTATGCGATATTTTCTTGGTATTCAAGTAAAACAATCTCCATAAGGAATATTCATTTCCCAAGAAAAATATGCAGAAGACTTACTGAAAAGGTTCAACATGATGGATTGCAAACCAATTGCAACTCCAATGGGTACCAATGAGAAATTTGTAAAAAATGATGGAGCGACAAAAGTTGATCCAACCTTATTCAGAAGTCTAGTCGGCTCACTGATCTACTTAACAAATACAAGGCCAGACATCGTCAATGCAACCAGTATTTTTTCTCGGTTTATGAGCGAGCCAAGCAAGTTACACTATGCAGCCGCAAAGAGAATTCTTCGGTATATCAAGGGAACGAAGGATTTTGGCATCAAGTATACAAGAGAAAAAGATAATGATTTAATTGGCTTCACAGATAGCGATTGGGCAGGTTTTATTGAAAGACCGAAAGAGCACATCAGGCTATGTTTTCTGTATGGGAATAAAAGTTATCTCTTGGAGTTCTAAATAACAAAGTACGGTGGCACTATCGTCAGCCTAAGCAGAGTACATAGCATCAACAAGTGCAGCATGTGAGGCAGTATGGTTGAGAAGAATAATGACCGACCTACAACAAAGGCAAAAGCAGCCGACGACTATCTATACTGTGACAATATGTCTACAATTGCTATGACAAAAAATCCAGTCTTCCACGGACGGACGAAGCATATAGATCTACGACACCACTTCATCAGAGAACTGGTAGAAAACAAGGAAATTGAGCTCAAATTTTGTCCAACACAAGAACAAAATGCCGACATCTTCACAAAAGCAGTCACAGTGGACTAATTCAATCATTTTAGAGAAAAGCTTAACATCACAAATTAAGAGGGGGTGTTAAAAACATAAGTAATTTGTGACTATTCTAGAAAGCCCAATAAGTAAAGCCCAGTAATCATCTACACTAAATAAAACCCAATACATGCTAGAATCTTCCGGGCCTTCTTTACATCAAATATTATCTAGAGAATTCTTTTCTCTAGAATTTTCTTGTAATATCTAAGTTGAGAGTGTAAAGAAGAGTCTAGATAGAACTATCTAGAGAAGTAAGTAGTTGGTCATGAAGCCTATAAATAGGCATAGGATGGATTCATTTGGGATCATCCAACAACAATCAAAAACTCAAGTGAGTAAACAAGAGTTAGAGTGAGAGCTAGAGTTTAGAGTAAGAGCCAAAGTGCCTCTTTGTAAACAACTAGTGTAAGCCAAAGTTGCTACACAAGCCTCTTGTAATATTTTCATTTTCATATTAATATTAGCCTCACCTTTCAATTAACCAACCTCTCTTCCTAAATTCATTTCTATAAACCCATCACATTTTCGCATTGCGCCAACACCATCTGCTACAGCGCAGGAGGATTCGTCAGCTTTGGAAAGTTCATCTGTTTGGGGATATCCATCTTATACTTGGAGTTCTAAGATGTCCATTTACTGTAACCAATATTAGTACACATATTATGAGATATGTAAAATCGGCTGCTTGTATTAAACTAAACGAAGAGTTTTATGGCTCTGTTTATGCAAGGGAACCATTATACAATAAACATTGGAAGCTTTATTTGATTTCTGATTTGGTTATGTTTTGTAATATCAAAACTGTTTATGGGATGCCAATCCAATTTTTTTCAAGAAAATTCACCACTCTGTGCAGAAGCCTACGGTTACATATATGTGTTGAAATATGTCATAGAGAAGAGAGTGGATAACTGTATTGTGGAACGAGATGCCCAAGCGATAATCAACCTCATAAACACTAATGGCCAAGACCCTCCCTAGAGAATAAGGTACCATCTAGCCGAGATCCGCAGACTAGTCAAGTATTTTAGATCTATTCAATTTCAGTTTATCAATGGTAGTGGAATGATGTTGCCCATAATCTAGCAGACTATGCTAGAATCAACCATCTTAGTAAGAATTGGTTGCTCTCCCCCCTCTTGTATTCTGGCTGCTTTGGCAGCTGATACACCTCCTAGTTAGTTTGTTTTCTTTCTTTGCCGTGTTTGTGCTTCCGGCCAGCAGAAAAAAAAATGCTCGATTTGTAGATTGTTTTGTTTCGAATTCTACCCATTTTACACGGTGTTAACGGTAATCTTGATCAATTTTGATCATTATATGGAAAGGAGTGGATTAAAACTAATGATGCAGGGAAACAATTGTTTGATATATCCAACAAATAAATGAGAATTAAACGACAATCATGGTGCATTAGTTACTTTAATTGATACCAGTCTTGACTCTTGAGTATGGATATATCTTTTGGTATGTAAGCACCTGCTCAGCCATACATATCCTCTATCTTCCCTTGGTCATCTGTTAATATGTATTGCATCTACGACGGGGTGAACTGGAATTGCATCAGTCGAAAGATTGAATGATGTCAATTGCACATGCTTGACAATGCAAACTGCCATAGGCTTATCGATTTTAACGTAGAACCACATTTGGTAAGATTGAATTAATTTGCAGATAAGGATGCACTTTGAGGAATAATATTAGCAAGGATTCATCTATTGGTGCGCTTCTATATATAAACCTAGAAATGAATTGGCGCATTATTAAGAAAGAATCTCAGACTAAGTTATGATTTCTTTACAAG
The DNA here is from genome assembly GCF_003573695.1 of Papaver somniferum. Lineage (NCBI taxonomy): Eukaryota > Viridiplantae > Streptophyta > Magnoliopsida > Ranunculales > Papaveraceae > Papaver > Papaver somniferum. Next base: position 14,318,319 of record NW_020618825.1, on the reverse strand, counting down.
GATATATGTTCCAAGCAATTATTGCCGTATTAATGTTTGTATTGTAAGCTGCACAAGCGCTGACTGGGATTCAAAAATATAACCGGTACGGCGTTACAGACTCAATTAAATCTAGTTCAAGATTTTTAATCAACATGAAACCATGAACATATTGAGACTAGTGTATGGCCTAATTTAACATCCGATGAAGTGTCTGTGCGTTAATAACAAAACGGAACTAACGATATGGAAAATCCGTTAACCGGTTAGCTTCGCCTTCAATTAACATATTTACCACCTTATTATACCGTGCATCTGCAATTAACATATTTACTTCGTGTTATCATAGTCTTAAATCCTTGTACTAATTCGGAAGACCCTTGTAATTTGTATACCTGTCACCACTTTCAAATCTCTTAAATGTGCAATATCTGTGTAAAATTCCATTTTTAATTTGCTTGCTGTAATACATTCAGCTTACAATGAATATGTAAGAACTCCAACATTATATATAGCCTGTTAGGTTCACCTTCAAGGCATTAACAAATTAGTTTATCTAAATTACAAAAAAAAAGAAAAAAAATGAATACAATTCCAGCGGAATCATCTCTCCACCCCCAACCTGCGAAACACTCAAATCTTTCCAAGCCATGCATCGTTGTTTATACAAACGACTGGTCATAGAATTACGCCGAGACATACGTATATGCATGAAAGCTATAGCCTTCTGGGTATGGCTAGAATAGGTTGGGTTTCCAACTACTGCTTCTGGTCTGCTAAATGTAGACGCTAGTGCACCAGAAGTACTATTGGATGAAGCTATTTTATGCATCCTTTGCATAGAATCTCCAGACCCTCCTTTCTTTTTCCCGGCAGGAGATAGCATTCAGATTCAAATGCCTAAAAGTATGATGTTTCTCGTGGAAATCAACTATACACATCTATACAAAAATAGGGAAAGCGCACTCAGAAGAATTATAAACATTGTGAACGAAGTTTTCTTTAAGTCATTTGACGATATAATTCAGCATGTGTCGCCAAACAATCCGCCACCATTGATTCCCACGGCTCCTCATGTGCCTCACGAAAATCAAAATCAAAATCGACCCGGTGTTGAAGTTCATGTTCCAACCTCTACTTGGCAGGAGAATTCTGTTATATAATGATTCATCTCTTTGGGGAAATCTATCGATTTGAAACAACTATGCCTGATGATATGTATTCCACAGGAAGCGTTTTAGAGATTTAAGTTGAGTTTTACATGAGAAAACCTCTATGTAATAAGAAAACATTGGAATTTTAATTTGAGTTATATTCACTAGTTTTGCGTTGCACGGAATGTTATGGTTATAACTACTGTTATTGAGAAACAATCTTTCACACACATTGCCCAGAAAATAAATGAAAATTTTAGGACGATCATGGTGAATTAGTTACTCCACGTCTGTGTAATCAACAACTATTGTCCCTGGCAACATAATCCTAGCAGAGCCTTAGGGATGATGCATCTTCTCATCAGCAAAGCAGTCCCCCTTTACATTCCTAAATGCACTTTCTCTAGCACCGGTCGCGAGAATGCATATGCCTTCTGGTATGTGACTCTCCTCGATATGAGAGCTTTAGGCATACCAACGACCACCTGCTTAGACATCCATGTCTTCTGTCTTCCCTTGGTCCATTGTTAATATGTATTGCATTGTAGATTTGGATTAGGATATTTGCTTCAGTGGAAACATAAATGATGAATTAATGTTACAGATATGGATTCAAGGAATAGTAATAGCAAAGATTCATTTATTCATGAGCTTCCATATATAAATCTTGCAGTGAATTACCACATTACTAATGAAGAAGAATCTTGGACTAAGTAAAGATTTCTTTACAAGTATGTTCCTTGCCATTATCGCAGTATTAATGAGTGTATATGTTTCACAAGCCGATGCATATTGGGATTATAAAAAAAAAAACAGTTACGGACTCGATCAGAATTATTTCATGATTTCTAATTATCATACGTATTGAGAGTTTGAGACAAGTGTATGGCCTAATTTAACTTCTGATAAAGTGTCTGTGCTGTTCATCACAAAACGGAAATACCGATATGAAAAATCCGTTTACCGGTAAGTTCTGCTCGAATTCACCCGCCCCACTAAGTTAATATCTTTGTGTATTGTAGTCTTAAATCCGCATACTAATTAAGATGACTCTTCTAATTAATATATTGTCATCACTTTTAAATCTCTTAAATGTGCAGTATCTTTGTAAAATACCATTTGAATACATTCATCATAAAATGAATGTGTAAGAAGTCCTACATTATATAAGAACGGCGAAATACCAAAGCCTATTACTCACCTTCACGGCATCAACATAGAATTGGTTTGTCAAGAGAATTATACAAAAAAATATGAATACATCTCCAGTACCATCTCCCAGAAGATTTTGGCATGGGGGACTAGTAGAAACGACTGGTCGAACTCCGTGAGTGCGATCAATCCCTTGTTGGCATGTCAGGTAGTCCCCCAAAATTGAAAACGACTGATCGAATTCCGTTGGTGGCCGGTCGGATCAGCAGTTCGATGGATCAAGCCTGGGCGGCTGCTCCGGACTGGACAACTCCGGTAGGGTGGGATGTACTTGGCAGGGGTGTCATTGGGGAAGTAGATTAATGCGGAGGATAAAGTGACGGAAAGCCGAACTATCGGCATCGGGAAGGATCGAGCGAAGAGTGTTCCCCTTGGCAACAAGGACGCTTAGGCGGTCTGCCACGCCGGCGGGACATCTAATGTCTGCAGCACTCACGGTCTAAACGGTGCGATTAGCTCACGCCCAAAATCACCCAACCCGAATAAAGGGAACAAAGGGTCATTTTCATCGGGACTAGTAGAAAACTGCCATGTGTCAATAAGTTTTTTAACTAATTAATCTTCTGATTTTTATAACAAGGGTGTTTATGGAAGTATAGGTTGTTTTTTTTTAATGCTAATGAGAGAAATACGAAGGAAGAAAACCCGTGAGCTTTGTTCCGTCAAGAAGAGATTATTAGGTATCATTACTGCTTTCTTCTTGTTAATGGATGCTTAAATCTATTAATCCGTTATTAAAAATTAGTGTTACTGATCAACATTCGTCAATAGTGAAGAAAGCAGCACTCTTTGAAAACCCTTGTCAATGATTAATGATCTTGATCCAAAATTAATGATCAAGACCAAATTAATTTTGGTCGTCATTATTGCTTCCCTCTTGCTATGAAAGAGTATACCCGTGATATTTGTTTCCCTCAAAAGATTGAAATATCTATTCATCTCAAGGCGCCACTGGTATTTTCAATTTTCTCCATTTTACCAAGGTCTGTAACTATTTTTAATCAAATTTTTGATAAATTTTTAACCTTTTAAACCTTTCCGATCCTAATTTTTCTCATAATATGATCTTAATTTTTCTCATGATATTTTACAGAATTTCAGGTATACAAGTAGATTAACTAGTGCTATATTCCTAAGATATTTCTTTTTGAAAAATTTACTACCTAAAATCGGTTAATTACAGTTGACAAGTGGCAGTTTTCTACTGGTCCCCCATAGCCTCATCTAAAATCGCCCCCATTAAAAAAATTCTCTAACATATCCACTCCCAACCCACAAAGTACTCAAATCATTTCATGCCATGGATCGTTGTTTATATAAACGACTAGTCGTTGAATTACATCAAGATATATTTCTGTGCAGGAAGGCAATTGCTTTCTGGATGTGGTTGGAAGAAGTAGGTTTTGTTAGGTCAGAATCGTCTAGTTAGTTTAATATCAATCTCACACACAAAATATCACCAGCAAATAATGAACCAAAACAAGAGAATATCAAACAGAACAAGACACAGAATTTTATAGTGGTTCGTCGTACCTACGTCCACTGTAGAATGATGATACTTCTTATTAAAAGATCTGAAGAACAATTACGAGAACCCTTAGACCCTTATGTTTCTCTAGTCGCACAACCCTTGCAAGAATAAAACACTCTCCTTGTTGTGTAAACCTCCGACTAAAGAAAGACTCTCGACTGTGTATATTCCTCTACAGAAAACCAACCTATTTATAGGTTACAGAACTTGCAGGCCAAGAATATAGTCTTGCCGATCACGTTCTACTAGTTTCCTAATTCTGGAACTCTACCGGTTTCCTAACTTGAGAAATACTTGAATACCAAGTTTTGGTTACCTGCTGGACACGATTCTTTACCTAGAAGATTATTAACAAATATTACAAATCTCCACCTTTGTTGATAATCTTCAGTTTACCTTCTTTGTTCTTCACTTCACGTACATCATTCCACCTTCTTGCACCTTACGGTGCCTACAGTGATAAAGTATTTATTAAGTTCAAAAAATGTTTGAACTTACTCAATGGTACCACCTTTGTCAGCATGTCTGCAGGATTATCCTCCGTGTGAATTTTTGGTAATGAAAATTCTCCACCATCTATATTTTCTTGCGCATAATGATACCGAATATTGATATGCTTTGACCTTCCGTGAAAATCTTCATGCTTCAACAATGCTATAGCACTTTGACTGTCACAATGCACGTTTATGCATTTTTGTTCGACTCCAAAATCCTTAACCAATCCTTTAAGTCAAATTGCTTCCTTTATGGCCTCATTTATAGCTATCAGTTCATCCTCCGTTATTGATTGAGCTACAACTGTTTGTAAACAAGACCTCCAGCTTATAGGACTGCCAGCCAAAGTAAAAACATACCCGGTTGTTGATCTGTAACGATCAATATCTCCTCCATAATCAGCATCTACATACCCACAGACTTGAGGATATTTACCAGCAACCTGTTGATAAACCAAACCAATGTTTACTGTTTGCTTTAGGTACCTTAGTATGCCCTACACAGCTTGCCAATGTTGCTTCCATGGATTTGCCATAAACCTACTAACAACACCAACTTCATGTGCAATGTCTGGTCGAGTACAAACCATTGCATAAATTAAACTGCCAACCGCATTCGCATATGGAACACGAAACATGTACTCTTCATCAGCTGCAGTACTTGGTTTGATCTTCACGGACAACTTCAAATGCGCACCTAACGGTAAACTCATCGGCTTTAAATCTTTTACTCCAAACCTCTCTAGAACTTTTTCTAGATATTGTCTTTGTGTAAGACACAATCTTCCATTTTTCCTGTCTCTTTGAATTTCCATTCCAAGTATCTTCTTAGCAGCCCCAAATCCTTCATTTCAAACTCCTTACTTAATTGGGATTTTAACTTCTCAATATCCACCATCCTCTTCGCAGCAATGAGCATATCGTCCACATAAAGGAGTAGAAAAATCAAAGAACTATCTTGTAGTTTCTTTGTATACACACAACTGTCATAAAGACTATGTGTGAACCCTTGTTCCTTCATGAATGTATCAAATCTTTTATACCATTTTCTAGGCGACTGCTTGAGCCCGTACAATGATTTATTTAATTTGCATGCATATTCTTCTTTACCTGCAACAACATATCCTTCGGTCTGTGACATATAAATGTCTTCTTCCAATGTACCATGTAAGAACGATGTTTTGACATCGAGTTATTCTAAATCCAGGTCACAGGATCCCACTATAGCTAACAAGGTACGGATTGAAGTATGTCTTACAACTGGAGAGTATATTTCATTGTAATCAACACCTTCCCTTTGTTCATAACCTTTAGCTACCAAATGTGCCTTATACCGTATGTTATTTGTACCTGGAATTGCTTCTTTATTCACAAACACCCACTTGCAACCAATTGCTTTACTACCCTTAGGCAACTTTACTAGTTCCCAAGTTCCATTCTTATGTAAAGAATTTATTTCTTCTTCCGTAACTGCTAGGTAATTTTCAACATTGGAATCTTTCATCGCCTCTTGAAAAGTACATGGCTCATCACCATAATCCATAAAAGAAAATGCTACATAATCATCCATCCATGCTGGTGGCTTCCTGTTGCGTTGTTCTCTATTGTTTGCTAAATAAATAACATCTTGTTGTTATTGAGATTCTTCATCTTGAACCTCCTCCTCAACTGCATCTTCTTGAGATGTAAAATCAATCTGAGGAATTTATTTTTCCTCCCCAGACTCACCATAATGTAACTCCACCTGAGTATCTACCTCCACCTGAGTTATAGTTTCTTTGCTAGGGTGCAACAAATATTTTTCGTCAAAAGTAATATCCCTGCTAATAACAACCTTGTGACTTTATTCACACCACAACTTGTAACCCTTGACTCCATCTTCAACTCCAATGTATATAGCCTTCTTTTCCCTAGGATCTAACTTACTTTCTCTAACGTGATAGTAAGTTGTGCATCCAAAAACTTTAACGGAATCATAATTAGCAGGTGTACCTCACCATACCTCCATAGGTGTATTTAACTCAATATCAACTGATGGTGATCTATTAATGAGATAGCACGCCATATTTACTGCTTCAGCCCAAAATTCTTTACCCAAACCAGCGTTGGATAACATGCACCGCGCTCTCCATAAGGGTTCGATTCATTCGTTCAGCAACCTCGTTTTGTTGAGGTGTCTTTATCACTGTCCAATGTCTAACTATGCCTCCACTAGACAATACTCCTTTAGTGGGTATTTCTTGTATTTCCCACCATTATCAGACCGTAGTCGCTTCACCTTCTTGCTTGTCTAGGTTTCTATCATAGTTTTCCATATCTTGAAAATTTCGACAACTTCATCCTTTATCGGCATAGCATATAACCACACTCTCCTTGATAAATCGTCGATAAAAGTGACAAATTACCTCCTTCCTCCTTTGGATACTTCCTTAGAAGGAACCCATACATCAATATGTATGTAATCCACAATACTCTTAGTACGATGGATTGCTTTACCAAACTTCACCCTATGTTGTTTTCGATAAACACAGTGTTCACAGAAATCAAGTTTGGCTTTCTTCAGTTTGTCAAGCAAACCTTGCTTGCACAAAATATCTAGTCCTTTCTCACTTATATGCCCCAGCCGCATATGCCAAAGTTTCGAAATACTAGAATCTTCATTATTTTCGACTCCAACATAAACTCCATCTACCACAGTTCCTCCTTGTAAGAAATATAAATTTCTTTCTCTCTTAGCTTGAATTACTACTTTAGAATCTGAATTTAAAAACTTTTTAAATCCACCTTCCATTACGATACGATAACCCTTGGACTCTAAAGTACCAAGTGATATCAAATTTTTCTTCAATTCAGGAATATGCCTTACCCCAGATAAAGTGTGTACTTTACCTTCATGATTTTTGATCTTAATTGTTCCAATCTTGACTACACCACAAGCATAATTATTACCAAGTAGTATAGTACCACCTCCTACAGATTCATAAGAGGTAAACCAGTCCTTGTTTGGACTCATATGATAAGAAGAGGCATAATCAAAAATCCATACTTCATGATGATCACCACATGTAACCGTCAGCACCTCTCCTGTTTCAGAACCTTCTTCAGCTATTGCTGCTTGTGAATTTGTCTCGCGTTTCTCCTTAGCTTTGAGCTTCGGAAAATCTCTCTTCCAGTTCCCTTTGTCATGGCACCAATAACAATCAGACTTCCCTTTGGTTTTTCCCCTAAACTTAGATTTATTCTTTCTAGGTTTTGGTCCATTCTTCCCATTGTTTACATATAACCCTACATCTTGATCACTTTTCATTGCATCCTTCTTATGGAACTCATCACTTAATAAAGCAACAATTACGTCATCTAGTTTGATAGTATCCTTTGATGTCAGTGTACTTTGTATTTATGTATCATATGTATCTGTAAAGAACACAGTAGTAGCATGGCTTGATCTTCGTCTTTAACAACTTCTCCAACATTAGTTAATTATGTCATCAACTTATTGAAACTGTTGATATGCTCGTTAACAGACGTACCTTCTTTGAATCGAAATCGATACATTTGTTTCTTGCGAAACAATCTACCTGTGAGAGACTTTGTCATGTACAAACCCTCCAATTTTGTCCATAAAGATTTCGCAGATTTTTCGGACATAACATTGTACATGACCTCCTTGGATAAACACGAACGAATTGCAGCACAAGCCTGCAAATTATATTCTTCCCATTCATCATCATCTGTCATATCTGCCGGCCTATTTTCTTTCAAGGCTTTATGCAAACCCTGTTTAATCAGCGCATCCTTAATTTGAACTTGCCAAAGTCCAAAATCTGTCCTCCCATTAAACTTCTCCACATCGATCCTCATGGTTGCATACTTTGCTGTTGATGTTTTTGGTGCAGATGGACCTTCTCCCGTTGGATATACCATCTCTAACCGTCTACTTGATCTTTGAGTAAACAAAACTAGACGAATCTCACTTTGATACCAATTGTTAGGTCGGAATCGTCTAGTTAGTTTAATATCAATCTCACACACAGAATATCACCAGCAAATAATGAACCAAACAAGAGAATATCAAACAGAACAAGACACAGAATTTTATAGTGGTTCGGCGTACCTACGTCCACTGTAGAACGATGATACTTCTTATTAAAATATATGAAGAACAATTACAAGAACCCTTAGCCCCTTATGTTTCTCTCTAGTCACACAGCCCTTGCAAGAATAAAACACTCTCCTTGTTGTGTAAACCTCCGACTAAAGAAAGACTCTCGACTGTGTATATTCCTATTTATAGGTTACAGAACTTGCAGACCAAGAATATAGTTTTGCGGACCAAGTTCTACTAGTTTCTTAAGTCTGGAACTCTACCGGTTTCCTAACTTGATAAATACTTGAATACCAAGTCTTGGTTACCTGCTGGACACGGTTCTTTACCTAGAAGATTATCAACAAATATTACAGGTTTCCCACAAATAGTTTCGGGTCTGCTAAATATAGACGCTAGTGCTCTATTCCTCATATTTAAAGAAGTTGTTTGCTTCCTGAACTGCATCGAATCACCAGTTCCTCCATTCTTTTCTCAGGAAGGAAATATCCTTCAGATCCCGTTAACCAAAATTATGATGTCTCCCATGGGTATCGACTACACATCTCTACACAAAAACAGGTCAAGTGCACTGAGGCGAGTAACCAACACAGTGAACAAAGTTTTTGTCAAGGCATTTGACGATATCATTCAGCAGGTGTAGCCAAACAATCCACATACTCCTTCTCCATCGGTTCCCTTAGCTCCTCATCTCCCAAACGGAAATCAAAGTCTACCCCCAGTTGAAGTTCAAACCTCTATTTGGCAGGAGGGTTCATCTGTTATATAGGATTCATCTCTTTGGGGAAATCCATCTATTTGGAAGTACTGAAACAATTATTTGCCTTATGTACGCGCAAAATACATTTATTTCATGATATAAGTTGTAAGGGTTGGTATTCATGAAAACCGTACCTTTGTTATGTATATGTAATAAAAAACATTGGAAATATTATTTGAGTTATACTTTCGATCAAGTTCATTTTAAAAAAATACGAGTAACTTTTTTCGTATTTGGAGTTGTGAGTGAAATTTTGAGAGCCCGCACTACGGGAAAAATATACATCTACAACTGGAGATTTACAACTCTTCGTTAAACATCGTAGAAATTCATATGTTTTACAACTGGTTTCAAAGGAAGAGTTGTCGTATATCATCACTGCCAACCCTTAGAAACAAGGGGTTGCGCTAAGAAAACAAACGAAAACTCCTTAAGCAAAAACGTTGTGACGACATTTAGCTATAACAACTCTGTTCCATAACCTATCACAATTTTCACAAGAGTTGTTGAAGAACACCAAAATATGATGATGAAAAATAGTGTTAGAGGGGAGATTCGAACATGAACCTACTGCATGGAAGTCTGGCTCATCAACCATCCTTACAGTTCACAAGTTTTGTTTTTTTTTTCTTTTTTTTTAATAAAAACGTATAACAACACTTATAAGTGTTGTTGAAGTAAAAATATAGAATGTTGGAAAAAATGAGATTAGAAGGGAGATTCGAACATGAATCTACTGCATGGAAGTCTAGCTCATCAACCATCCTTACCGTTCACAAGTTTTGGTTGTTTTTTTTTCTTAATAAAAATGCATAACAACACTTATAAGTGTTGTTGAAGTAAAAATATAGAACGTTGGCAGAAATGAGGATGGGGGATTTGATCCTCAGCCTCCTGCATGAAAGTCTACACTACTAACCATTCCTACACTATCACAAGTTCTATCAAGTTTTTGGTTCTTTAATATACTAATTTTAAGATAACCCTTTATAAGAGTTGTGAAACAAAATATAATGTCCAAAAAAAATGCTCAGGTGACTAAGCCGCAAAATATTCTGAAGGAATCTTACTTGTAAATGGATGGATTCGTCGTTCTTACCAAGTTTCCGACTTAGAGTAGTCCACTCACGGCCAGGTTTCGATATCGGAGCCTGGTTGCATACAATATGGAGAAATAGGGTTTGTTTAAGGTTTCGTAGAATATTCCGAAGGAATCTTACCTGTAAATTGATGGATTCGTCGTTCTTACCAAGTTTCTGACTTAGGGTAGTCAACTCGCAGCCAGGTTTCGATCTCCGAGCCTGGTTTGTATGCAATATTCATAAATAGGGTTTTTTTTAAGGTTTCGTAGATTATTCCGAAAGAATATTACCTGTAAATGAATTGGTCGTTCGTAAAAAGTTTCTGACTTAGAGTAGTCCACTCCTGGCCAGGTTTCGATCTCGGAGCCTGATATGCATACAATATGCAGAAATATGGTTTGTTTAAGGTTTCGTAGAATATTCCGAAGGAATATTATCTGTAAATGGATGAATTCGTCGTTCTTACCAAGTTTCTGACTTATAGTAGTCTACTCCCGGCCAGGTTTCGATCTCGGAGTCTGGTTTGCATACAATATGCAAAAATACGGTTTGTTTAAGGTTTCGTAGAATATGACGAATGAATCTTACCTGTAAATAGATGGATTCGTCGTTCTTACCAAGTTTCTGACTTATAGTAGTCTACTCCCGGCCAGGTTTCGATCTCGGAGTCTGGTTTGCATACAATATGCAGAAATACGGTTTGTTTAAGGTTTCGTAGAATATGACGAATGAATCTTACCTGTAAATAGATGGATTCGTCGTTCTTACCAAGTTTCTGACTTATAGTAGTCAACTCACGGCCAGGTTTCGATCTCTGATCCTGGTTTGCATACAATATGCAGAAATAGGGTTTGTTTAAGGTTTCGTAGAATATTCTGATGGAATCTTACCTGTAGATCGATGGATTCGTCGTTCTTACCAAGTTTCTGACTTAGTAGTCCACTCGCGGCCAGGTTTCGATCTTGGAGCCTGTTTTGCATCCAATATGCATAAATAGGGTTTGTTTAAGGTTTCGTAGAATATTCCGAAGGAATCTTACCTGTAAATGGGTGGATTTTCGTCGTTCTTACCAAGTTTCTGACTTAGAGTAGCCCACTCGCGGCCAGGTTTCGATATCGGAGCCTGGTTTGCATCTAATATGCAGAAATAGGGTTTGTATAAGGTTTCGTAGAATATTCCGAAGGAATCTTACCTGTAAATGGATGGATTCGTCGTTCTTACCAAGTTTCTGACTTATAGTAGTCCACTCCCGGCCAGATTTCGATCTCGGAGCCTGGTTTGCATACAATATAGAGAAATAGGGTTTGTTTAAGGTTTTGTAGAATACTCCCAAGGAATATTACCTGTAAATGGATGGATTCGTCGTTCTTACCAAGTTTCTGACTTAGAGTAGCCCACTCGCGGCCAGGTTTCGATCTCGGAGCCTGGTTTGCATCTAATATGCAGAAATAGGGTTTGTATAAGGTTTCGTAGAATATTCCGAAAGAATCTTACCTGTAAATGGATGGATTCGTCGTTCTTACCAAGTTTCTGACTTAGAGTAGTCAACTCACGGCCAGGTTTCGAACTCGGAGCCTTGTATGCATACAATATGTAGAAATAGGGTTTGTTTAAGGTTTCGTAGAATATTCCGAAGGAATCTTACCTGTAAATCGATGGATTCGTCGTTCTTACCAAGTTTCTGACTTAGAGTAGTCCACTCGCTGCCAGGTTTTGATCTCGGAGCCTTGTATGCATACAGTATGTAGAAATAGGGTTTGTTTAAGGTTTCTTAGAATATTCCGAAGGAATCTTACCTGTAAAGCGATGGATTCGTCGTTCTTACCAAGTTTCTGACTTAGAGTAGTCCACTCGCTGCCAGGTTTCGATCTCGGAGTCTGGTTTGCATCCAATGTGCAGAAATAGGGTTTGTTTAAGGTTTCATAGAATATTCCGAAGGAATCTTACCTGTAAATGGATGGATTCATCGTTCTTACAAAGTTTTGTGTGTGTTTAAGGTTTCGTAGAATATTTCCATGGAATCTTACCAGTAAAATGGTTGGATTCATCGTTTTTGTGGACTTTCAGACTTGTTGTTCATAGTTTGTAAGTCGTTATACCGAACTTGAAGTTTGGATCGACACTGAGCTTCATATTCATCAATTTCGATGATGTATCATGCTAATTTTTGAAGTCAGAACCCTCTCAGAGCTTCGTGGTTCAGATTATAGGCCATTATAACAAGTTTGAAGTTCGAATCGTCAACTGAGCTTCATATTTATCGATTTTGATGATGTATATGCTAAGTTTGAAGTCAGAACCCTCTCAAGCTTCTTGGTTCATAGTTTGTATGTCATTATACCACATTTGAAGTTTGAATCGACATTGAGCTTCATTTTATCGATTTCGATGATATATCATGCTATTAATGTGAACTAAAGCTACTCATGACATGTATGACTAGTCAAAATTACTTCATGACCTATGTAACTAGTCGAAATTCAAACCGGAAGCACAAGAGAAAGCACAAAAGCACAAAGGAAACACACCAATTATCGGATTGATTTCTTATTTTTCAACTTTAATCTTATACATTTTTGGATTTTTTTATATCAAAATGTCGATAAAAATGTGCTACATTTATTCATATTTTTTTTGGATTTTTTTCGTGTCGAAGGTTGATAATCAAACCGAATACATGCTCGTATTAGCACAAAATGAAACACATACTTCTCAATCCGCATGAGCATCCTAAATACAATCTCAAACCGTCAAGATCTTTTCTAATCCATATGAGCATCTCAAATACAATCTCAACCGTCCACCATTTTCATTCGGATTCACTCTTTTCTTCTTTCTTTTTTTTCCGAAGCATAACCCTCCTTCAACCACTCGAACCCAATTCCTATCTGTTTTTCTCTCAATCACCACCGCTGAAGAACACCTCTACTCCACAGATGACGCGGCGCTCCATCACCACCGCTGCTCTTCTCTCGACCCCTCTTCTTCATCATCTTCCTCTCCAATCTCTCTCTTTAACCCCCTTTCTCTCATCCGCAACAGTCAATAGTAGCAGCTCATCAAATCCAGATCTGAACCAAATTCTAATCAACCCCATCACTGATTCAAGTTACACAAAACCAAATTTACTCGGTAACAATCAACGGCGGCCCTAACTAAGTTTCCTTCAAATCTTCATCACATAACTCAATTCTTCCATCTCTAGAAGTTCTCGATTCATCAAAATCTCTCTCAAAGAAGTAGGAGGTGATGTGTAACATTTTTCAGGGAAACTTCAAAGAAGTAGGAGATATTTTCTTCATTTCTTTGTTTATCTTTAGTTTAAGTCTATCTTGCTTATGGAGTCTGGTTGGATTGCAGGCCGTTTGGACGCCTTTTTGGGGGATGATATTGTATCTACTGTTTGTGGGAAGGTCTGAGATCCAAACCAGGTGAACCAACTTTTATGTTTCTGTAAATCTTCTTCTGGATGCAGTGATTAAGCTTATATATAATAAGTACTATAACTGGATTCAAAATCAGAATTCTTCGTCTCTAACAAAAATCAGGTGAAGGTTATGCTTCATCAAATCAGAATCAAGGGTTAATTAGGTTCAGTAAGAGGTGTTCTTGCATGTTTAAAGCTTCAATTTTTCGAATCTGTTAGAAAAAAATTGTTGGAGATGAAAAAAGAGAATGGTTCAGATTTATGGTTTTCTATTGAATCCGAGAAGAAATTGAGCTTAGCAGAGGCATGGTGATTATCATAGGTTTGAGATGAGAGCGGGTGATAAGCACGAAAGCACAAGGTTATGGATCAAGACGAAGAAGATGCAAGAGATGTAAGTAAGATGGAGAGATGAAAATGGAGGATTTAAAAGATGGGTTTGTTTGCTGATTGAGATGTTCATCTCTTCATCCCACTCCTAACATCATCTTTTCAGTAGGAGAGAAAACATGTTGGACTCAATCAATTTCGAACTCACCAACGTTCCTTTATTACTCTTCCTCCGCTCAGAGTTTCTGCAGCAGCATCTGTACAAGAAGAAGCATCTCTGTCTCTCCTGGTAATCTCAACACTGTGCTTTTATTTAATTGTTTTGATCTCTGAATTCGAATTGAATTTGAATTTTTGGAGATAAGTTAAAGTGTTGTGTGTTTTGGTGTACAGATACATATGGGGGTGTGGAAAATTGGTGATTATAGGTTCTGGTCACAGCTGGATATACTGCTGGGATTTATGCAGCTCGTGCCAATTTGAAACCTGTTGTGTTTGAAGGGTATCAAGTTGGGGGTGTCCTGTGGACAGTTGATGACTACCACTGAAGTCGAGAATTTTCCGGGTTTCCTGATGGAATTACTGGTCCAGATTGATAGATAAGTAAGTAGACTCAAGTATAGAATGTTGGAGTTGTTTGCTGATGGATAAGTAAGTAGACTCAATATAGATGTCCATTTAAAATTTATAGCCATTTCGGAGTCCTTAAAATTGAGCCTCCCACGCATTTCAGAAAATTGAGTCTTTTTCTATTTTAATTTTTTGCAGATACCATTTGCAGATACCTGAGGATGTTCTGTATTGGATTCACCAAGAGGAGAGAGAAACAAGTCAAGAGAACCTGTAATGCTCAATCTAGCCAGATCCGACAGGTGAGTTTATATATTTCAATTTCAATGTTTTCTTATATTTTTCATGTTATTCATTTGTGTAAATAGGTAACATCTGTACTTTGTTTTGTTAGATTCGTCGCAAGATGGTTGAAGTCATGGTAAACCAGGCCCTTCGTGTGATCTTAAGAGTTGGTGGCAAAATTCATGAAATGATTGGAAAGGAGATTGAGAAGGCTACATCAAGCATTTATCTATATGTAGAATGTGTTTATTAGGAAGGTCAAGATCTTGGCTCTAAAGTTTGATCTTGGAAAGTTGATGGAGGTATATCTCACTCTTGTTTTATGCTTTCTTAGAAGATGCTTTAACTTAAATCTTTACGTGATTTATGGTATTTGGGAGTGGTTGTTTAAGTTTCCGTACGACGAACTTTTTTAGCACATATATATTATATGGAAGTTTAGAAAAATTGTGAAAGTTGTGAAAGAATAGACGGCCTCGTAACTTGTAAAGAGCTTTTGAATAATATTTGAAAGTATCCAGTAAAATAGAAGTTTACGGAAGCACCTGAAGTTTTAAAACTTCAGTTCTCACTCTGAACTCTCTGTGAAGGTTGCAAAGCAAAGATGATGTGTATGCGGTGATTGTTTTATTTTCTAGGTTCATGTTGACTACTCTGAGGATGTTGGTGTGAAGGTGGATAGGCCTGCTGAGGAAACAGTACCAGAGGCTGAAACTGAAGTTGTTGGAGCTTAGGTTCATGGTAACTTGTGCAATAACATTTTGATTAAGACAAGTAAGTTTAAGCAATAACAGTACATGAATGGTGATTGCTTTGTCAAACATTTCTAAGAGCCGGGTTCGATGGGAATGGTAAGAAACAATCCACCACTTGTGAAATCTACGTGAATGTATTACCTACATGCCGACATAAACTTGTAAGAGCTGAAGGAAGTGGTCACTGACCTGTTTTCTAGTTCTATGTGAATGCATTGTGAGAATATATTTGGCGATTAGCAACACTGAAAATAATCTAGTGTATTTGGTGAATAATTACATTGTAAATTGTTGAATTTTTGTTGTTTATTAAGATAGTTCAAACTGGTGGAATATATTTGTTTATTTGGTTCAATCCTTTAATGGGTGTGGCTTGTCTTGTTCTAATTTTTAGCTGGAGCGATTGATCATGAAGTTCGTGGATCTCTTGCGTTTCCTATAATCAACCCTGAAGACCAATCTTGTCGCATTTTCCTTGAGCTTGTCACTGTGAAGGAGAAGCCTAATTTGATCCTGAGTTTGATAATGTTTGCCGCGCTCTTCAGGTCTGTTATGCTTTCCTTACATTTATGTATCTAGTTTTTCTTATTTGTAGTGATGTTTATCTTTATTTTGTCTGGGTCATTGATTTAAAGTCTATCCAATAACAGATTCTAGATTTATTAGGGTTAATCTACTAGTTAACTTGGAAAGATCAGAACTATAATTGTATTGGTCTGTCCTCGAGATAGTGAAAATATGGTGTCATTTGATTTGGCGTTTCACTAAGATCATTCTCCTATGTTCCTTTTGCAGAAAACTTGAAAAACTTTCCCCAGAACCAGCGCTTTCCCCGGAGGACAAACGCTGCTACATCTGGGCATCAAAGAAAGCCCTGCCGAGGCTGTCGTAGCAAAGAAATCCCTGCACCTGCAGCCAAAAAGAAAGAAGAGCCCAGTGATGATAGCTCTGATGAGAGTGATTCCAAGGGTCTTATTGTTTTAATGCAAAAATCTGATTAGGTATTTTGATTCAATTAAACATGAAGTGAGAGGGATAGTCTTGAAACTTCTGATGGACATGTATTTGAGGAGAGGTTTCTGAGGTTTGAAACCAAACATCTATATCACTGCCATTTTTTGAATGTGTGTTTAACACTGGCAGGTTAACTTGAATGAATGTAAATGTATTACACTGGTAGGTTAATGTGAAAGTGAATTATTTTCTGAAATTCCATTTCAGCTATGATCTTTTTTTTTTCAAAATAGTTTTATGCACACAACTTCTAACAAATGTCGTTACTTCAAATATTACAACCTCTAGGGATTTTGTGTTAGATATTATGACTACACAAGACAAAGGTTGTGACAGAATGTTCTACAACTCTAGCAAGTGTAGTGACACTAGTATACACAATATTAATAGATGTTGTCTTTCAGTTTTCAACTATACAAGCCAGATATTGTGAAAAGGTTTTCATTTACTTTACAACATAAGTTTGTGTTGTCCAAGATAGTTCGACAATTCATACAAGTGTTGTGCAAATATTATTCATAATACTGGTAATTGTTGTTGTATATGTTTCTACGATATGCTACTTATGTTGTCCACGATTGTTCTACAATACAAGCAAGAGTTGTGTTAGGTTATCAAAAAAAATCGAAAGAGAATCACAACATTGACAAACTATTGTCGAACCATGAATCACATCACCCTTTACAACACTTGTCATCCATTGTAGAAAAACTTGGACTTTCTACAATACCCCCGTTCCACAATGCATGAAACGGAGTTGTCGTAGGGGTACTGCAACTCTTATCTTGTGTCGTCAATGATGATTTTTCCCGTAGTGCCAACAATCTCCGGTCTGGACTTAAACCTGTAATCTTAACACAAAATTGGTTAAAAAGACCAAAATCAACAACTCCTGGGTGAAAAAGACATTTAGATTTTGATACTGTTTAAATGGACAAAAATGTAAAAATAACCAGGATGTAAACAATTTCATCCTACCCATTTTCAAATACTCTTTCTTATTTTTAATTTATATCAGGATGCATCCAGTTTCATTCTTGCTATTTTTTAAGTTTAAGTCAAGATGAATCCAGTTTCATCCTGGTTATTTTTTTGGTGTCCATTTCACCCATACTAATTTTTACTCGTTCATTTGAACCATGGTATAAAAATATTTGGACAAATGATCCATTTTCCGTAATCTTAAACGATAGTCAGGACCTTTTGTTTTGTGTTTTTTTTTTTCGAAAATTATTGTTTTGAGCTTTTTTTTTTGTTGATAGGAAGAAAAGAAAAGAGATGTTATTGCAGAGAGATCAAGTTACTAACTACAAAGAATTTACAGAGAAAACCATGAGAAATGGACATGAAAAGGTACAAGATTAAAGTTAAAAGGTGTATAGAAAAGGCATCAACGGAAAATGGCATCCCAGTTGAATACAACATTTACCCCTTGTTAGGCCCGTCCCTGATTCATGTAGCATAGTTCCCGTCTCCTTACCTCAGTTCTTCCTCTGCCAACTGACAAATCAGCCCAGTAACACCCACTAGTCGTCCTCACATTCCCTCATTTATTCCACTGCCAAATGAAAATCAACCAAGTGTTGATATTCTATCCACTACTCCAGTCATGGATTGGTATTCGTTCATGGCAGTTTCTCTTTACATTCATAAATAAATGTGTTTTCTGTAGCACCAGTCTCGAGAACGCATGTCTTCTGGTATGTAACTATCCTTAGTATGGGGATATACCAAAAGCTTCAAGGGGGCCTACAACCACCTCCTTGGCCGTCCATGTCCTCTGTCTTCCCTTGGTCCACTGTTGATATGTATTGCATATATGATGATCTGGATTGGAATTGCATGAGTCAAAAGGTAAATGAAGTGCATTTTCATGCTTGATAATGCAAAACTGCAATAAGCTCATCGATTTTTAGGTAGAACCGTAGAACCATATTTGGAAAGATAGATTTAATGCTAAAGATACTGGTGCACTTAAAGGAATAATAATAGCAATGATTCGTCTATTCATGAACTTCTATATGTAAACTTAGCAATGATTAATAAGTAGAATATATATTGACTAATTAAATTATGATTTGTTTACAAGTATGCTCTCTAAGCAATTCCCACAATATTAATGGTCAGTGTACACGCTGATGCAGATTGGGATTCAAAAATACAACCCTTACCGACTTAAGTATTTTATTGTCAATGCTTTTTAAAAATAGTCGCGCGCCAACTTAAGTATATTATGGGACGATGACTCAGACATTTTACTGGATACGGATGAACAAGACCTGTATAATTAATTTAATGAAAAATGCTTTTATTGCTAATTACTATATTCAATCAATCTAGATTTCTTTCTGTTTATGTTCATGCTATAAAGAGCTTTAGAGATCTATTTTCTCCTATATAAAAACCATTGCATTGCAGCAACCCTTGGTGGAATTCGCAACAACAACAGGATGAGCAATGGGGAAGTCGCAAGTGATCTAGAAAGGGATCGATGCACAATGGTTTTTACCTTCTCAAAGGGAAACCCAATCTCTGAGACTAACCTTCTGTTTGAGGGTGAAAACGATTTCTGTTGATTTTGATAATTTCGGATGTGTGGGTGAGAAACGAGTTTAAACCCTAAACAATATACTGCAAGGGAGTACTTTAGATTCGAGAGATCAATCTGTACAAATCCGATCTAAACCAAGAAATGGTCGTTAAAGACTTACTTCGGTCACAAATTGAAGGAGAAGGGTTGGTTTTGGGAAGGGAAGCGAGAGAGTGTTGAGACCAGAATAGTTGATTCTGGAAAAGTAGTTGTTTCACGACTTGTATCAGAAAGTGGGAAGCAAACAGATGGAAAGCTAGCAAATATTTTCTGAGTGTTGTATCCTCCTGACCTGAACTTGTTGTTCGGTGGAAATAGGTAAGACCTATTTATACAAGTCGAAGTGAAACGTACTCTGGTCTCGTAAGAAATGGAAAACGGATGAGTAAATGGGAGGAGGTGGTAACCGGTAACGCCTGGAATTGATGTTCCATAATAGAAAGCGTTTCACCATTACTCCCTGTGTTTACTAACCGCCTCATCCTTATGACACTTTCTTATAACGGGCGTAGTGTCGCCGCACGCTGTAAACCGCCAAACCAATACCCAATGAGCATCCCCCAGTTTGTGACATGTGTTGATTCTCGAGTGTTTTCGTGGAAAACATGTAGCATGTTTTTGTTTGGCAAGTTGAGCTTGGGAGACTTGTCGGCTCGGTGGTGACCTTCGACGGTCGAGATTTTGCAACTTGAGAGGAAGGGAAACCGTTGATTATTGCAACCCTTCGTTTGGTAGCCAGTGGCATGAAAGCATGGCCGGTACGGCTTTAATATGTCCTAGTTTAGGCGCGACCAAAAGTTAAGGTTTTGGCTTTGTTTGGGCGCGACCAAACTAGGGCTTGGCGTCGGGCCAAAGGTTACCATGCGTTAGATGGTAACCTTGGACGGCTAAGATCTACATCTTAGATGTAAAAGTGGCCGTTGATCTTCGGAAGCCTTTGTTTTGGTAGCCGCACTGGGAAGGTAGGAATAGTATGGCGCGGCAAGGTGGTTGGCATGCCATTGGCACATGTGGCATGGCTGGCATGTCGTGGCGCGGTTTGGGCATGGCCAAAACAAATGTTTTGGCGTTGGGCCAAAGGTTACCATGCGTTGGTTGGCGACCTTGGACGGCTAAGATTTTAATCTTAGATGTAAGGATGGTCGTTGATCGTCACCAGCCTATGTTTTGGTAACCGCATAGGGAAGGCCGGCATGGTATGGCGCGGAAAGGTGGCTGGCATGCCATTGGCACATGTGGCATGGCCGTCATGCCTTGACGCGGTTTGGGCATGACCAAAACTAGGGTTTTGGGCCAAAGGTTACCATGCATTGGTTGGAGACCTTGGACGACTAAGATTTGTATCTTAGATGGAAGGATGGTCGTTGATCGTCGCAAGCATTTGTTTTGGTAACCGCATAGGGAAGGCCGACATGGTATGGCGCGGCCAGGTGGCTGGCATGCCATTGGCACATCTGGCATGGCCGGCATGCCTTGGCGCGGTTTGGGCGTGACTAAAACTAGGGTTTTGGGCCAAAGGTTACCATGCGTTGGTTGGCGACCTTGGACGGCTAAGATTTGCATCTTAGATGGAAGGATGGCCATTGATCATCGCAAGCCTTTGTTTTGGTAACTGTATAGGGAAGGCCGGCATGGTATGGCGCGGTAAGGTGGATGGCATGCCATTGGCACATGTGGCATGACCGGCATGCCTTGGCGCGGTTTGGGCGTTACCAAAACTAGGTTTTTGGCGTTGGGCCAAAGGTTACCATGTGTTGGTTGGTGACCTTGGATGGCTGAGATTTGCATCTAAGATGGAAGGGTGGTCGTTGATTGTCGCACGCCTTCGTTTTGGCATCCGTGAAGGGAAGGCCGGCATGGCATGGATTAGGAGCGGCATGTCATTGGCACACGTGGCATGGTCGGCATGCTTGGCGTGGTTTAGGTGCGGCCAAACTAGGGTTTTGGCGTCGAGCCAAAAGTTACCATGCGTTGGTTAGTGACCTTGGATGGCTGAGATTTGCATCTAAGATGGAAGGGTGGTCGTTGATTGTCGCATGCCTTCGTTTTGGCATCCGTGAAGGGAAGGCCGGCATGGCATGTCTTAGGCGCGGCATGCCACTGGCACATGTGGCATGGTCGGCATGCTTGGCGTGGTTTAGGCGCGGCCAAACTAGGGTTTTGGCGTTGAGCCAAAAGTTACCATGCGTTGGTTAGTGACCTTGGACGGCTGAGATTTGCATCTAAGATGGAAGGATGGCCGTTGATTGTCGCACGCCTTCATTTTGGCAGCCGTGAACGGAAGGCCGGAATGGTATGGTGCGGCAAGGTGGTTGGCATGTCATTGGCACATGTGGTATGGCATGCCTTGGCGCGGTTTGGCGTGGCCAAAAATAAGGTTTGGGCCAAAGGTTACCATGCGTTGTTTGGAGACCTTGGACGGCTAAGATTTGCATCTAAGATACGAGGTGGCCGTTGATCATCGCACGCCTTTGTTTTGGCAGCCTTGAAGGGAAGGCTATCATGGCATGGCTTAGGCGCGACAAGGTGGATGGCGCGGCATGCCATTGGCACATGGGGCATGGTCGCCATACCTTGGCGTGGTTTAGGCGCGGCCAAAATCGGGTTTTGGCGTTGGGCCAAAGGTTACCATGCGTTGTTTGGCGACCTTGGACGGCTAAAATTTGTATTTAAGATGGAAGGGTGGCCATTGATCATCGCACGCCTTCGTTTTGGTAGCCGCATAAGGAAGGCCGACCTGGTATGGCGCAGCAAGGTGGTTGGCATGTCATTGGCATAGTGGTGTGGCTGGCATGGTTGGCATGCCTTAGCGCGGAGGTGCGGATGGCATGGTTGGCATGCCTTGGCGCGGAGGTACGGCTGGCATGGCATGCCATTGGCGCGGGAGGTACGGCTGGCATGGCATGCCATTGGCGCAGTGGTGCGGCTGGCATGGCATGCCATTGGCGCAGTGGTGTGGCTGGTATGGTTGGAATGCCGTGGCGCGGAGGTGCGGCTGACATGGCATGCCATTGGCGCAGTGGTTCGGCTGGCATGGTTGGCATGCCTTGGCGCAGAGATGTGGCTGACATGGTATGCCATTGGCACAGTGGTGTGTATGGAATGGTTGGCATGCCTTGGCGCGGTGACGTGGCTGGCATGGTCTGACATTGGTATAGTGGTGCGGCTGGCATGGTTGGCATGCCTTGGCGCGGTAGCATGAGAATTAAGGTTTGGCATAGATGATGTTAGTCAGTGTTAAGGGTTCTGCCGTGGAACATGACCCATGTAAAAAAAAAGGGCACCCCGGTAATTCTTACATAGGCATGCTGATTGATTCAATAAATGTGCTAATGGTCATAGTGACGTCATGTCAGATGTATAGTTTTACGATTTTGACCTTAAGCTAAAAACCACCATCAACATTAAGTCCCCTGCTTAGCTCGGAACAGGAGCATTGTTGCGAGGTAAGCATAAGATGGTGACAGGAGAGGACAAAAATCAATCACAGGTCGTGAAAAGATGGTCAGGAAAGTCCGACTAACCTTTTTCGAGAGGTAAGGAGAGTTCATGATCCTCATGTTTGGCGGCCTTGCGTAGATTCTATTTATGGTGTAGACCGTGAAGTGGTGAGATGAAGATCGTCGGCTTAGTCTGGCCATGTATCACCTTGCATGGGTTATGGAACATCATGCCGCTGGCTTGGAGAGTTGTTGGTGTTGGCGCGGACGGCTTGGCATAGTGGGGCCAAGGTAATGGCACGGACGTCTTGGCATGGTGGGTCCAAGGAAATGGCGCGGACGGCTTGGCATGGTGGGTCCAAGGCAAGGCGTGGTTTGTTGAATCAAAGCATGCGCGTAAGGCTTGGCATGGTGATTTGTCTTCGCGCGCCCGGTTGCCTCTTTTCCTTACTTGACTCAAAAAGGAAGTCATTTCCTTATTCAAACTCCCAAGTACCGCGCCTATGAAAGGGGGTCGGCCTCTCCTTTTATTTCACACCTTTATATTTTTTTTATATTCTAGCCGTGTGGTAACAGTAAAGCGGACGAGCGAATCCCAGGTATGTCTTCCAGCACTTCCTCTTTAACTTGTTTTTCTTATTTTCTTGTGTTAGTGCAAACCCTAGCTGTAGGCGTACCTTTTCATGAACTTGTTAAAAATATTGTTCTTTTGTGTTGGTATGAATCCTAGCCGTAAATATGCTTTGCGTGAACTTGTAGTAACATTTAGGCGTGAATACCGTAGTAAGGTTGGCCGCCTCAATTACTGTGCAAAGTAGGCATGCATGAGCTAGTAACTGTCATCCCTTCCGTGAAAACCTAACTCCTAGGGTTTCCTCCCTTTTCCTGGTGTGTCCGTGTGTATTGTTCCAATGGTGGGGCGTGCCTACTCGTCCGGGCGCTAATTTCTGCTACAGGGTACGGCCTTGGCATGAGGTGGTGATGCAGGGTCTATCAGTCCCCATTTCTTTGCTCATGTACATTATGACTTTGCAACAAATTGGTTTGCGTCCAGGATGGATCTCCTGTGTCTGATAAAATAATTTCCATGCACTTTTCGTAATAATTTCTCTTCGTATTGTTCCATTGCAGTTATTTCGAAGGTGAAAGTAGCGTGAGAGAATTTCGTTAGGATGTCATTTGAGAAAAGTTATGCTGTACTGAAAGATGTTGGCAATTCCAAGCCAAACATAGAAGATGAGTTCTTTAAAACATCCGCCACAATTAGGAAAAATCATCCCAAGTATGTATCGATTCTTCTGACAGGTCCGGAAAGTGAAAGAGAGGCCCGGTCAGTTCGTCCTGGAGGTGTAATAAGGTTTTGTCTTCAGAGGAAAGAGTATTCTGCTTCTCCCATTAAATTTAAAATATGTGTGAGTTCGTTTCTTCCCTTTGAGAAATTGATGCGATTCATGATGAGTAAGGAATGTGTAAAAGTAAGTTTGACCAAGGCGCAGATTATTGATACTGTCGCGGCTTCCGGAGTGCTTCAAATTAGGAAAGATATTCCAATCTTGGTTGGTTTTATTTCTAAATGGTGTCCGGACACTCACACGGCCATATGTAGGTGGGGTGAAATGACTATCTCTTTAGAGACCGTAGCCGTCTTCCTGAACCTTCCCTTAGTAGGAAACCTCGATGTCAAATTATCTGTAGATGAAGAAGAAATGTGCGCCGCTCTGGTTGCAAAATCAAAAGGATTCGTTCGGAAAGAAAATGAGACGAGGTGCTTCTATGGATGGTAAGTGTCTCAATGGTTTCCTGATGAGTTGGAGCCAAATCAGAAAAATAGTACACTTCATGTCGCAGCGTTCTTGGCTCTTTGGTTATCCAGAGGTATTTTCGATGTCGGCTCTGGTAAGAAGGAGATAAGACAGGAACTTATCAAGTTTGTCATAAAATTGGCAAAAGGTGTTGTTTTCCCTATTGGCGGCTTGTTTCTTGGTTCTCTTTACACACACTTGGATCATCTGGTCGCGGACATGTGCGCTTCAAATGGCTACATGAAAGTGGATTCGTATATATGCCGCTTTTCTCCAAGCGTGGCTGTGGGAGCACTTCGAAAGGTATGCTCCAAAACATTTGGTCATACTTCCCGAGTCTTGGGGTGGTTCTAGGATACTGCGCTGGTCTAATAGGCGCCCAAATATTGGTTCGAACCTGGTTGGATTCCTTGACAACTCGCACACGGTCAATTTTCGTCCATGGGCTCCGGTGCATGCATCCATAACTCAGATCAATACCTTTGCTCCTGCTTCGAGCAAGTCTTTGTCTTCTGATAAAGAGGGTATGAGTGTTGGAGAGATGGTGTTCAAGCAAAGCTGCACGCCCGGTCATGTGTCGTCTTTCTTTCGAGGATCTTGCAAAGCAGTTTCTTACAATATCGATAGGGCGGCTCGGCATATGGGTTTTGACCAAGGGGTCCCACTCGTTCGTCAGCCGGTTGTTCAAGAAGACTCGTTGCCAAATTTTCTCGATGCTAGTGTTCTTTTGTCGTGTAAAAGTCTCCCTTTTTCGCTCTCGGAACGAAATCCATCAACAGCCTCCAAATATAACATATTTTGGCAGGATGAGTTTCTCGATATCCATGGATTCGTGAATGATGTGGTAGGAAACCGTCGCGGTAAGCCTTCTCCTGCGGTTTTAGCGGAGCACCCACTGCTGAGGGATCCTTCTTCGACCAAGCGAAAATCCGTTAGCCCGAATGCAGATAGTCCCCAAGTGAAGGAGCGAAGGTCTAAAAGTCGTACAGACGATTCCACTTCATATTCGACATCCCTACCTACTTTCAGTTCGTCTAATATGCGGGTACGTATGCTTTTCCTCTTGATTTTAGTTGGATCGCATATTTCTTATTTCTTTTCTGAGTATCCATCTTTGTATCAGCAGCGTGAACACATTTACCAAACTTGCAAGTAGTCAGAAAACATCGTTTCTCGAGACGGAGGGTGGCGGTGCTGAGCCTATCCATGGTGATGGGGAACCCGAGAAGGATGAAAGTTCAGAGTCCAGTGATTGCGAGAGTAGTTCTTCCGACAGCAGTGTTGAATCTTCCTCTAGTCGGTCTGAAAGCGAATCAGTGAGTCTCCCGCATGTTTTTTCTTCTTTCCTATCTTCCTTTCTCTTTGGAAAATATCTAATCCGTGATATCATAGGGGGAAGCCGTTTTTGAAGATGGCCCTGAGATGGAGACTGGCGGAGATACATCTTTGTCTCCAACTGTGACAGCCGCACCGGGCGACCTTGAAATGGATGTTGATCGAGATGAAAACGTCGTTGTGACTCAGACAATGGAGAGTACTCCAGTGGACGCAGGTTCAATTGCCGTTAGGAATCCCTTCCCGGTTGCTGATGCAGTCGGGAGCGCCACTTTCAACCCTCCATATCTGGTTCCTCATCCAGATCATGTGTTGATCGGGGGATTTAGCGTGCCAGCCAAACACGCGGCGCTATACACCAGGATATGGGAAAGCTACGGACATATCTCCATGACAAAGAAAATTACTAGTCGATTTGTTTTGGTTAAGCGCGTGGAGGAAGCTTTGTCTTCGATTGACGACATGTGCAATGTGACTGGTAATACTGTTTCTGAGGATGTAGTCTCGAGCTGTAGGTTCCATCGTGTAACATGTGTAAACTTCGAGTTAAATGTTCCTTGGTTCGTTGAAGGTTTCTCTGAGGTTGAAAAGTTGCTGGCCGAAACAGTCGAAGGTCCTTCTGCGGATATGGTGAAGAAGCAGGAAGCGGAAGTCGAAAAGTTGTCCAGGATGCTGAAGTTGAAGAGGGAGGCTCTCCAAAGCACGAAAGAGGCTTTTTCCAAGAATAGAAAGCCATTGTTTAAAAACTTTCCTTGAACGCATTTCTGTCTTCTGAACTTCGTATTTTAGGGTTTTTTTTTTGAAAGGTAAATGAAACGCCTAGTTTACGGCTTTGATTTCCTGGATTTTTGGTTTGACATACAAATGTTATCTTGAGGGTATTGGATTATTATTTGGAACGAACTGTTTTTAGAATAACGATGTTTTTTGGTTATGATTGTGAATGGTGCAAACATCCCGGGAAAGCCACTGAATCGTGAGCATTGCTTGTCGACAGAGAGCATGAGATGAAACATAACATGGCTATTGGTTTCATAATTCCCGTGAAAACCTAAAGTAGTAAACCACGTATTTTGTCTAGGCGAGACTTACTCGGTTTTTGGATCTTCTGGTGAAAAAGGAATCTCCCGGATGTAAGACCTAGTTTTGTGTGAAACATCGCCGTGACTGTGGAAAGTCCCCAGTCATTCCTTGTCGTGTTGCATATCCCTGGGCGGATCGTTTGCTTCTAACCCCTCGGATGTCCCCAGTCGTCCCTTGCCGTATCACGACTGGTAATAGAGCCTCCTAGTAACTGAGTCGTCGATTCCTGAACGGATCGTTTGATTTTAATGTCCTGACGTCTGGGTCGAGGTATGAGATCGAGGATTGAAAATTGACATCATGACCGAAAGATCAACCTCCCACTGTGGTCTCCAATTGTTTGAAGGTGAAAACGATTTCTGCTGATTTTGATCATTTAGGGTGTGTGGTTGAGAAACGAGTTTAAACCCTACACAATGTACTGCAAGGGAGTACTTTAGATTCGAGAGATAAATCTGTACAAATCTGGCCTAAACCAACAAATGGTTGTTCCATACTTGTTACGGTCACAAAGTGAAGGAGAAGAGTTGGTTTTGGGGAGGGAAACGAAGAGAGTGTTGAGACCAGAATAGTTGATTCTGGAAGAGTAGTTGTTTCACGACTTGTATCAGAAAGTGGGAAGCTAACAGATGGAAAGCTAGCAAATATTTTCTGAGTGTTGTATCCTCCTGACCTGAACTTTTTTTCGGTGGAAATAGGTAAGACCTATTTATACAAGTCGAAGTGAAACGTACTCTGGTCTCGTAAGAAATGGAAAACGAATGATTAAATGAGAGGAGGTGGTAACCGGTAATGCCTGGAATTGATGTTCCATAAAAGAAAGAAGTTCACCATTAATCCCTGTATTTACTAACCGCCTCATCCTTATGACATTGTCTTATAACGGGCATAGTGTACTCCGCACGCTGTAAACCGCCAAACCAATACCCAATGAGCATCCCCCAGTTTGTGACATTTGTTGATGTCTCGAGTGTTTTCGTGGAAAACATGTAGCATGTTGTTGTTCGGAAAGTTGAGCTTGGGAGACTTGCCGGCTCGGTGGTGACCTTCGAAGGTCAAAATTTTGCATCTTGAGAGGAAGGGTAGCCGTTGATTATTGCAACCCTTCGTTTGGTATCCAGTGGCATGAAAGCATGGCAGGTACGGCTTTAATCTGTCCTAGTTTAGGCACAGCCAAAAGTTAGGGTTTTGTCTTTGTTTGGGCGCGACCAAACTAGGGCTTGGCGTCCGTCCAAAGGTCGCCATGCGTTAGCTGGTAACCTTGGACGGCTAAGATCTGCATCTTAGATGGAAAAGTTGTCATTGATCTTCGCAAGACTTTGTTTTGGTAGCCGAATAGGGAAGGCCGGCATGGTATGGTGCGACAAGTTGGTTGGAATGCAATTGGCACATGTGGCATGGCCGGCATGCCTTGACGCGGTATGGGCGTGGCCAAAACAAAGGTTTTGGCGTTGGGCCAAAGGTTACCATGCGTTGTTTGGCGACCTTGGACGGCTAAAATTTGCATCTTAGATGGAAGGATGGTCGTTGATCGTCGCAAGCCTTTGTTTTGGTAAACGCATAGGGAAAGCCGGCATGGTATGGCGCGGCAAGGTGGCTAGCATGCCATTGGCACATGTGTTATGGCCGGCATGCCTTAGAGCGGTTTAGGCGTGACCAAAACTAGGGTTTTGTTCCAAAGGTTACCATGCGTTGGTCGGCGACCTTGGAAGGCTAAAATTTGCATCTTAGATGGAAGGATGGTCGTTGATCGTCGCAAGCCTTTGATTTGGTAACCGCATAGGGAAGGCCGGCATGGTATGGTGCGGCAAGGTGGTTGGCATGCCATTGGCACATGTGGCATGGTTGGCATGCCTTGGCGCGGTTTAGGAGTGACCAAAACTAGGGTTTTGTTCTTAAGGTTACCATGCGTTGGTCGGCGACCTTGGACGGCTAAAATTTGCATCTTAGATGGAAGGATGGTCGTTGATCATCGCAAGCCTTTGATTTGGTAACCGCATAGGGAAGGCCGGCATGGTATGGTGCGGCAAGGTGGCTGGCATGCCATTGGCGCATGTGGCATGGCCGGCATGCCTTGACGCGGTTTGGGCGTGACCAAAACTAGGATTTTGGCGATGTGCCAAAGGTTACCATGTGTTGGTTTGTGACCTTGGACGGCTGAGATTTGCATCTAAGATGGAAGGGTGGCCGTTGATTGTCGTACGCTTTCGTTTTGGAAGCCGCGAAGGTAAGGCCGACATGGAATGGCTTAGGCGCGGCAAGGTGGATGGTGCGGCATGCCATTGTCACATGTGGCATTTTCGGCATGCCTTGGCGTGGTTTAGGCGCGGCCAAACTAGGGTTTTGGCGTTGGGCCAAAGGTTACCATGCGTTGGTTAGTGACCATGGACGGCTGAGATTTGCATCTAAGATGGAAGGGTGGCCGTTGATCATCGCACGCCTTCGTTTTGGTAGCCGTGACGGGAAGGTCGGCATGGCATGGCTTGGGCGCGGCTAGGTGGATGGCGCAGCATGCCATTGGCACATGTGGCATGGTCGGCATGCCTTGGCGTGGTTTAGGCGCGACCAAACTAGGGTTTTGGCGTTGGGCCAAAGGTTACTGTACCTTATTTTGGGACCTTGGACGGCTAAGATTTGCATCTAAAATGGAAGCTTGACCATTGATCATCGCACGCCTTCGTTTTGGTAGCCGCATAGGGAAGGCCGGCATGGTATGGCGCGACAAGGTGGTTGGCATGCCATTGGCATATGTGGCATGGCATGCCTTGGCGCGGTTTGGCGTGGCCAAAACTAGGGTTTTGGCCAAAGGTTACCATGCATTATTTGGCGACCTTGTACGGCTAAGATTTGCATCTAAGATGGAAGGGTGGTTGTTGATCATTGCGCGCCTTCGTTTTGGCAGCCGTGAAGCGAAGGCCGACATGACATGGCTTAGGCGCGGCAAGGTGCATGGCGCGGCATGCCATTGGCACATGTGGCATGGTCGGCATGCCTTGGCGTGGTTTAGGCGCGACCAAACAAGGGTTTTGGCGTTGGGCCAAAGGTTACCATGCGTTATTTTGGGACCGTGGACGGCTAAGATTTGCATCTAAAATGGTATGGTGGTCGTTGATCATTGCACGCCTTCGTTTTGGTAGCCGTGACGGGAAGGTCGGCATGGCATGGCTTAGGCGCCGCAAGGTGGATGGAGCAGCATGGCATTGGCACATGTGGCATGGTCGGCATGCCTTGGCGTGGTTTAGGCGCGACCAAACTAGGGTTTTGGCGTTGGGCCAAAGGTTACTGTACGTTATTTTGGGACCTTGGACGGCTAAGATTTGCATCTAAAATGGAAGGTTGACCGTTGATCATCGCACGCCTTCGTTTTGGTAGCCGCAGAGGGAAGGCCGGTATGGCATAGCGCGGCAAGGTGGTTGGCATGCCATTGGCACATGTGGCATGGCATGCCTTGGCGCGGTTTGGCGTGGCTAAAACTAGGGTTTGGGCCAAAGGTTACCATGCGTTGTTTGGCGACCTTGGATGGCTAAGATTTGCATATAAGATGGAAGGGTGGTCGTTGATCATCGCACGCCTTCGTTTTGGCAGCCGTGAAGGGAAGGATGGCATGTCATGGCTTAGGCGCGGCAAGGTGGATGGCGCGGCATGCCATTGGCACATGTGGCATGGTCAGCATGCCTTGGCGTGGTTTAGGCGCGACCAAACTAGGGTTTTCTCGTTGGGCCAAAGGTTACCATGCGTTGTTTGGCGACCTTGGACGGCTAAGATTTGCATCGAAGATAGAAGGGTGGTCGTTGATCATCGCACGCCTTCGTTTTGGTATCCGCATAGGGAAGGCCGGCACGGTATGGCGCGGCAAGGTGGTTGGCATGCCATTGGCACATGTGGCATTTCATGCCTTCGCGCGGTTTGGCGTGGCCAAAACTAGGGTTTGAGAAAAAGGTTACATGCGTTGTTTGGCGACCTTGGACGACTAAGTTTTGCATCTAAGATGGAAGGGTGGTCGTTGATCATTGCACGTCTTCGTTTTGGTAGCCGCATAGGGAAGGCCGGCATGGTATGGCGCAACAAGGTGGTTGGCATGCCATTGGCACATGTGGTGCGGCTGGCATGGTTGGCATGCCTTGGCGCGGAGGTGCGGCTGGCATGGCATGCCATTGGCACAGTGGTGCAGCTGGAATGGCATGCCATTGGCACAGTGGTGCGGCTGGAATGGCATGCCATTGGCGCAGTGGTGCAGCTGGCATGGTTGGCATGCCTTGGCGCGGAGGTGCGGCTGGAATGGCATGCCATTGGCGCAGTGGTGCGGCTGGCATGGTTGGCATGCTTTGGCGCGGAGCTGGCATGGTATGCCATTGGCATAATGGTGTGGTTGGCATGCCTTGGCGCGCTGAAGTGGCTGGCATGGTCTTCCATTGGCACAGTGGTGCGGATTGCATGGTTGGCATGCCTTGGGGCGGTAGCACGAGAATTAGGGTTTGGCATAGATGATGTCAGTCAGTGTTAAGGGTTCTGCCGTGGAACATGACCCATGTAAAAAAAAAAAAAGGTACCCCGACAATTCTTACGTAGGCATGATGATTGATCAATAAATAAGCTAATGGTCATAGTGACGTCATGTCAGATGTATAGTTTTACGATTTTGAACCTAAGCTAAAAACCACCATCAACACCTTCGTATGGTTTTAGATGCGTATGTATCTTATGTGTTCTGAAATTTGATATATATATATATATTATTATTATTATTAGTTCACTAATTGATTCTTTGGTTATTGCAGATTACATGGCAGTGACGCTGTAGAAACGATTAAGATGCAGGATGTTCCAGGTGGAGGACAACCAACCTACGCCTATGTTGTATTTGGTTCTAAGAATTCAATATACAGCATACTCCAGGGGAATGAAACAGTAAAGTTTCCCATCAATGAGAACCGTTTTTTGTCCGGCAGATATTTAGTTGAGGACTCGAAATTAGACCAATTCTGGACCGATTGTTGATGATATTCATTGTCATTTAATTGCTGCATATTTTTGATTTCTATCATGTATCATCTGATGTCTGTTTGAATGAAAAATAAAGAAGGTGTTGTTTGGAAAGTAAAGAATAAGAACTTTTAGTTAACATGTGGTTTGCATTCTGGTTTGGGTAGGAAATAGTCTAGCGCACTGAACAAATCCCAAACACATTGAACATAGTGTTTTTCAAGCCATTTGACAATCTGATATCATTCAGCAGGTGTCCCCAGACAATCCTCCTCCTTCGGTTCCCACAGCTCCTCTTGTTCCGAATGAAAATCAAAATGGATCACTAGTTGAAGTTCAACCTTCTATTTGGTAGGAGGATTCATCTGTTATGGAGGATTCTTCTATATGGGGAAATCCATCTATTTGGAAGTATTGAAACAATTATTCCCCTTATGTACCCCTTGAATACATAAATGTATTCATGTTATGAGTTTTAAGGGTTCTGATTCATGCATAAGAATACCTTATATTTAATAAAAATATTTGGTAACTTTATTTGAGATATATTTCGAGTAGTCAAAGTCTTTGATTAGTTCCTTACATTTTCGTGGGAATTAAAGGAAAGTGTCCCTCCGCTAATATGTTAATTACAGAAGTGTCCCTCTTCAAGGATTTTCCGTCTAAACGGAGTGAATTCACCGTTAACTTCACCGAAAAATATAAAATAAGCAGAGGGAATTACCAATATATCCATATCAACTTTTGTAATTCCATAAATAACCTCGAGTTAATCTGACTCTGATCCATCTCGAGAATAATCCAACGACTATTACATTACACATATGTGATCCATCTCGAGAATGATCTAACGACTCTTAGTAGAGACATGTGTCAATGGTTTGGACATATTCAGAAATCGAAACCCTAAAATCACTACAACTCATTTATCGCCTCTGTTTTCTCTCGGTTCTTTCTTCCTTCTTTTATTCTCTTTAAGGTCTGTTGATGAAGAGCTTGAAGAACTGATTGAAGTAAACCGAAACCCGTTTAATCACTAAAAGCTGCTCATTTGCCAACTCTATTTGCACACAGTTTTTTCTTCCCTCTCTTCTTTTGTTCAAGGTCTATTGATGAAGAACATGAAGAACTGATTGAAGTAAGAAGTTCTACAAGATGAGTGGTGATGATAATGATTCGAAAAAAATTAGGTAAGAAGTTTTTCAACTCTTTTTTGATTCTCAAAAGGGTTATGTAGTTTTAGGGTTTTTATGTTGGGTTGTCGAACTGTTTCTGGTGCTTTAGGTTTTATAATTTTTTTGATTCGAACAATCATGTATTTGTAGTGTTAGGGTTTGATAGATTTATCCTTTTTTGATTACTGATTTTCATTTTTGGGGATTTTCCAGAAACCCTAATTTTGAAATTTAGGGATTTTTCAGAAACCCTAGTTTTGAAATTTTGGGATTTTAAATTTCTCTATTTATGGATGTTTTTGAATGATAAATGTTCAGAATGGTGACTGTGTATATATTATGAGTATGGTTATTGAACTGTTTATACGGTTTTTTGTTTGTTGTATGTGCAGAAGATTTGTTAGGTACCCTAAAAGGAGCTTTAGGGTTGAATTATTCAACACAAATAAATGGACTGTTTACCATGATTTGGATGTGAACTATGTTGGTCTTGACATGTTGACTGATATGATTATGTGGGAGATGAAGATTAGTGAATCCAAAAAACTTAATTTGTTTTGGTTTACTCCAGATAACATACCAGAACTGATTGTTGCATTGCGGGTAACATAAATGGTGGTTGTGTTTATTTCTATAAAATTTTAGCATGTATTTTCCACTGCATTTCTTCTTACAAGGTTGATTTTGGAATGGACAGGCATTGAACTGGTGGTTTATGTCACAACAAGCAAAGCAACACTTATTGGCAGGAAGCTGAATATCCAAAGCTTTAACAACATCTATTGCATCTACAAACCATTCAAAATAGTTGCAGATGGAGCAGTTGAAGAACTTCTCACCTGGATGCTCAGGAGTTTGATACAGCAACATTCTCCTAACACCATTGCAAGGTACATTATTGCACCTAGAGTAGATGAACCTGTGTTTCTTCCCTCATCAATTTGTTCGTGGTAGAGTTGTTTGATACTGTTCTTTATATTTATTGTTTGATACATCTGACGTTTTCTTCAACTGTTGCAAGATTCCAACAATCTTAACACATTATTATTCCTTGTAACAATGGGAAAGAATGATGTTGAAAGACCACAGAAGTTTAACGGAAAGGATTTCAAGAGATAGCAATCCAAGATGCTATTTTATCTAAGCCATCATGAACTGGATTATGTACTTGTTCCACATGCTGAATTGATGAATGCTGAAGGTTTAACTGAGGAGGCGATCGAGTATAACAAGAGGTGTAATTTTCTGGCGAAAAATCATATCATGAATGGTTTGGAAGATGCGATGTATGATTTTTACAATGCTAAAGAAAATTTCAGTGCTTATGATTTGTGGACTGCGTTAGAAGCAAAGTATCAAGCGGAGACTGCAGGGAGCAAGAAATTTCTGGTGCGAAGTTTATGGACTTCAAGATGACGAATGATAAACCTGTTGTTGATCAATTTCTCGAATTTCAACAGATCATTAATGAGATTCTTGCTGAAGGTATGGTCATTGATGAGACGTTTCAAGTATCTGCGGTAATTGAGAAGTTACCATCTTCTTGGTCTGAATACAAGAAAAAGCTAAGACATGAAACTGGCGAGATCAACATGGTTGAATTAGGAAAGAAAATTCAAGTGGAAGAGATGATGTGCACCAAGGATAAGAACGTATCTTCTGCAAGGGACATGAGTAACAAAGCTCATATGACTGAACACAGATCTTCCAAAGCTGGAAAAGGTGAGAGTAACAATCGTAACTCTAAGCGTGGTCCTCCCAAGAAAGGTATGTTTCGAAAACCAGAGTCTAGCATTACTAAAATTAAGGGTGCTTGTTATGCGTGTGGAGTTACTGGACATATGGCAGTTCACTGTAGACATCGTAAGGACAAAAAGGATAGTGCTAACTTGGTTGAAAAGAACAAGGACGAGTTTTCTGCAGTAGTGTCTGAAGTTAATTTGGTGACCAATGTGATGGACTGGTGGGTAGACTCTGGAGCTACCAAGCATGTTTGTGGGAACAGAGACCTGTTCACCTCCTACCAGAGGGTAGGGGAAGGCGAGAAACTCTATATGGGTAACTCATCTGCATCAGAGGTTGCAGGAAAAGGAAAGGTCGGTCTGAAGCTCACATCTGGCAAGACTCTCACATTTAATGAAGTTCTTCATGTTCCAGACATCTGCAAAAATCTTGTTTCTTGTTCTGTTTTAGATGATAAGGGTTTTAAAGTTTCAATTGAGTCTGGAAAACTTATAGTAACTAAGGGCAATGATTATGTGGGTAAGGGTTATAAGACTGGGAGTCTTTACAAACTTAATGTAACCTGTCCTGAAGTGAAATTGAATGATTCTTCTGCTTACATGTGTGTGTCATCGAATGTTTGGCATGGTAGACTTGGTCATGTAAATTACAAATCAATGCATAAACTGGCTAGCGTAGGCTGCATACCCAAATTCACTTTAGATAAAAGTCATAAGTGTGAGATTTGCGTAGAATCTAAGCATGCTAAGAAATCATTCAGGAAGAATGTCCAGAGAAACACTAAACCCTTAGAATTGATTCATTCAGACGTAGTTGACATGAAGTCAGTTCAAACTAGAGGTGGTAAGAAATGGTTTGTCACTTTTATAGATGATTGTACGAGGTACTGTCAGGTTTATTTGCTTAGAGGGAATGACAACGCCTTACAAGCCTATAAGATATATAAACGTGAAGTTGAAAACCAATTGAATGCTACCATTAAAACTTTTAGGTCTGACCGTGGTGGTGAGTATCTAATTCCTATTGGAGATTTCTGTGAAGAACATGGCATAATACATGAAACTACAGCCCCTTATTCACCTCAATCCAATGGTGTAGCTGAACGAAAGAACCGTACCCTTAAGGATATGATGAATGCCATGTTGATTAGTTCAGGATTACCTTCGAATTTGTGGGGGGAGGCTATCCTCTCAGCCAATTACATCCTGAACAGAGTACCCTTTAAAGGATCAGATAAAAGTCCATATGAGTTATGGAAAGGTAAACAACCATCTTATGATTACTTCAAAGTGTGGGGGTGCTTGGAAAAGGTGGCCATCCCTCCTCCTAAGACAAATAAGATAGGACCCAAAACCGTTGATTGTGTTTTATAGGGTATCCTGAGCATTCTAGTGCTCATAGGTTTATGGTTGTGAGTTCTGAAATTTCTGACATAGGGTTGAATACTATCATGGAGTCTAGGAATGCTGAGTTTTTTGAGAATGTTTTTCCTATGAAACGTGATTCTCGAAAGAGATGTTTATATGATCCCCTAGAATTTACATCATCCAGTCAGTCATTACCTTTAGAGGAAGATGAACCAGAAATAGAACCTAGAAGAGGTAAAAGGGTTAAAACTATGAAAACCTATCCTGGTTGCATTACATACCTAGCCGAGTCTGATCCTCAGACTTATAAAGAAGCCATGACTTGTCCTGAAGCTCCGTGGTGGAAAGAAGCTTCAATTAGTGAAATGGATTCCATTCGAGAAAACGGTACTTTTGAACTTGTAGATTTACCTCCAGGGTCTAAGGTCATAGGTTGTAAATGGATTTTCAAGAGAAAACGTAATATAAATGGAACTATTGAAAAATACAAGGCTAGGTTGGTAGCGAAAGGCTATAAACAGATAGAAGGTATAGACTTCTTTGATACATATTCACCAGTAAGTAGAATTAGCTCCATTAGGATGTTAATTGCTATAGCTTCTGTCCATAACCTACAGATACATCAAATGGATGTAAAGACAGCGTTTTTGAATGGTGAATTAGATGAAGAAATTTATATGGAACAACCCGAAGGATTTGTAGTTAAAGGTTGTGAGA
Source organism: Papaver somniferum (assembly GCF_003573695.1). Lineage (NCBI taxonomy): Eukaryota > Viridiplantae > Streptophyta > Magnoliopsida > Ranunculales > Papaveraceae > Papaver > Papaver somniferum. Next base: position 14,281,386 of record NW_020618825.1, on the reverse strand, counting down.
AGAAGGTTTGTAAACTGAAGAAATCTTTGTATGGATTGAAACAAGCACCTAAACAGTGGCATGAGAAATTTGATCATGTGATGATTTCTAGTGGTTTTAGAATTAATGAATCTGATAAGTGTGTTTATACTAAACTTGTCAAGGATGCCTGTGTGATTGTATGCTTGTATGTTGATGATATGCTTATACTAGGTACAAACATGGATGTTATTAATACCACTAAGAAAATGTTGAATGAGAACTTTGACATGAAAGACTTAGGCCCCGTTGATGTCATATTAGGGATGAAGATTAGAAAAACTTCTAATGGCTATAGTGTGAGTCAGTCTCATTATGTTGAATCCATACTTAAGAAATATAATCAGTTTGACTGTAAACCTGTTTGCACTCCATATGATTCTTCTTGCAAACTCATGAAGAATAAGGGTGTAGGTGTTAACCAACTTGAATACTCGAGAGTCATAGGAAGTCTGATGTATTTGATGAATTGTACGAGACCAAACATTGCTTATGCTGTGAGTATGTTAAGCAGGTATACTTGTAACCCAGGGCAGAAACATTGGGATGCACTTAATAGAGTGCTAAAGTACTTGAAGTACACAATGACCTTTTGTTTGAATTACGAAGGGTATCCGGCCGTCCTTGAGGGATTTTACGATGCGAACTGGATAGCAGACTCAGAGGAGTCTAAGTCTACGAGTGGATATGTATTCACTCTAGCAGGTGCGTCTGTATCTTGGAAGAGTTCCAAACAGACATGTATAGCTCGCTCAACTATGGAGTCGGAGTTTATTTTGTTAGATAAAGCAGGAGAGGAGGCTGAATGGCTAAGAAACTTTTTAGAAGATATTCCTCTCTGGCATAGGCCTGTGCCAGCTATATCTATACATTGTGACAGCAAATCTGCAATAGGTAGAGCTAAAAATAGCTTCTACAATGGAAAGTCTATACATATGCGTAGAAGACATGATTCTTTGAAATTACTAATCTCAACAGGCGTTATTTCCATAGATTGGACAAGGTCCAAGGAGAATATCGCGGACCCTTTGACGAAAGGTTTGTCCAAGGAGATAGTTAGTAAAGCATCGAAGGGGATGGGGCTTAGGCTCAAATAATTAAACTTGCCATGAAGGATACTCAACCTTGCTGACTGGAGATTCCAAGATCAAGGTTTCGAATGAGACAACTAATTTGTGGTAGTTAAAGGTAAACACTATCAGATAATTTTATTATCTGTCCCTTCCCTATGGTGTTGATGTGATAGTGTAACTGCATGTGGAGGATGACTTTTAATTAAGTCTTAATGAGTTCTATAGTTTCAATTTAAGATTGAAGTGGGGTGTAGCAGTAAACACTCTTGATGGAACTCACCTATCTGAATGAGGAAGTGGGTCGCTTCCTATGAGAATGGAGCCAATTCTTTAGAGAATTCTGAGAAACAGGATATGTCCAGGGCCAAAATAGACAAAACGGCACGAACTTAGCAACACTTGGAGTATATCATGCGTGGATATTATTTGAACTACACCAAACGCTAGCAGTTCAAGACATCGTGTTCACTGTTTAGCTAGTAGTTCCGGTAACTTCTCACTAAGCAAGGTTCAAGACCTCATGGACACCTTTGCCTAAATGGTATTTTCCTTACTCTGATTTTTTCGTTTTCCGACATTTCACTCATGTGGGGGATTGTTGGAGAAAATGAGTTTTAATTAAAAAGATTTTATGGTCTTGGTATGGTTTGATCTAATGACCTAAGGGTCTAAGGATACTCACTCATTTTTGGGTGAATGAAGTGGAACCTTTAGTCCCACATTGTGGAAAACTAAAGAGGAGCTCCACTATATAATCATACACTTATGTATGAATTGTAAAACGTGGGTGGAGCGAGTGGGCAAAAATACATATTTTGACCCATGCGATATACGCGTATACCATACACCAAGTCCCTTTCCTACACGGATTTATTTTTGGGAGAATTTTTTCTTTAGGAATTTAATTCCAAAATTATTTTTTAAGAGTTTTATTTGTGGGAAATTCCTTTTACGAGTTTTACTTGTTTTTGAAGAAAACAAAAAACCTAACTTGATTTGCAAGTATCTCATCCTATAAATATGACTCGAAATTCTGTTTTAAAAGCACACAAGCAGCGACTATCTCTAGGTCTACTTTTCTTCTTCTTCTTATATTTTGTGCGGCGTTTTGCTTCCATCCCTGTTGCTGAGTTCAAGAGTGTGTAACTTGCGTTGTGCTAACTCAAGTTATATCGGGCAGTCTTATCCTGGACACATCTTCGCACGTTGGGGTTTAGCATTACTTCAGAGTATACCCGCGAACTAATGTGTTAAGGACAGCTTGTTGAACCTGTGTTTCTTCCCTCATCAAAATTTGTTCGTGGTAGAGTTGTTTGATACTGTTCTTTATATTTATTGTTTGATACATCTGACGTTTTTTTCAATTGTTGCAAGATTCCAACATCCGTAACCATGGCGCGTTTATCATCCTGTTGCAAACGAGATCGATTGGTGATTGTTTAGTTCCATTGTTACATATTGCCCAATCTTTATGAAGTTTTCCCCAATTTTCTGGTCCATTTGGGCTCCCAAGTATGTAACTAAATTCTGTCCGGTCTTCTGCAAGGATGCAACATAGACAATAAGATTCACGATACATAAAATTTTATTTCTATACAACTAAGTATGAGAAATAGAAGAAAACAAGAACTTACCAACTTCTAACCAAGATGAGGTTGGCCTGGAATTTAAAACAAGAACTCCAATCACCAGGAGAAATACCAAGGTTGGTGAACTTAGAAAACTCTTCATATTTAAACAACTGAGTAGAGTTTAAATTTTCTGTATTGATATTATAAAATAGCTAATGAAACCCTCTATATATAGAGAGAGCAATCAAGATCTGTGAATTCTCAAATGAAGTACTTGCGTTTCATAGGAAGTTGCTGCAACGCCCTTCTAGTAAATAAGTATATCAACTGAAGTAATATATTTCTCGAAATTGAGTATGAGGAAGCTACCAGACAAATTATCTGGAGTAGTATTTGAGGCATGACTGGCATGTAAAACAAAAAAAAAATGCATTCCACATGGCTAAAATATATCTCGAAACATTTTTATATGAGGCATGTCAGTGGTGCGCCCCCCTATGTGCAGCTCCCTGCTGTAAATTTGTCATTTTTCCAACTACTTACAACCATGTAATACTAAAGAATTGTAAAGCTCAAACAATTGGCATGTGTTTTTTTATTTTTAAAGCATATGGTAGTCCTGTTGCCGTGTATCTCTTTTATGGACTTCCGACCGTTGGATGATTAGCTAGGCTGCCTGCCGCCGGCCTGATTTAATTCCCCTGTCAGTGTGGTCAATTGTATGTTGTGTAACCGACTGTTGCATGATCGTTCCAGGGATCAAATTTGTTAAGTGTCCTTGTGCATAATCATATACATGAATAATGTAGCATTATCAACCATTCTAAGTACTAGCAGGAGGCATAGGTTATCTCGGGATACTTTTACTTTCTCTTGCTTTCCCTTAAAAGAAGTTTGTAAACCAATGATATTGGAATTCTCCTAAGGCTGCCATAGAAGAACTCGTTTGATATATAAAATGTCAATTTCAATATATATTTGTTTAAACCCAATGTCCATGTGCTTATAATAATTTCAGTCAACAAAATTGACCAGAAGTGGAAAATTTCATTGTAAAGTGAAGTGACATGGGAGGGAATCAATTCAAGTTTATTTTAGTTTCTTAACAACTGATATTTATTTATTTTAATACGAAAATTGGATTCATTCAAATAGAATAACAAGTAATTTCACAACTAACAGCAAGCCAACAAAGTGTCAAAATGTGACAACTATTTTGTGATTTACCAAACTAATCAAACTCTAATCAATAAATTAGCTAAGTATGGAAAACAAGCTTAATTATCTAGCGGATCATGGATGTTGGTGATCCTAGCTGCAACGTGTAGGAGGTAGTTTGGCCAGATTATAATGATTCCTCATGTTTGTGACATATATGAAACACCATGAAAGTTCCTTCAAATAAATACTTATTCCCAAAGGGTATAGACATGGAGTTGTCAGAAAATATGTATTCTGCCTACTAATTTTCGTTTATGCAGCATCCATTTGAGATCAAAGGTTTTTAACGGAATTTATAATGAGACGGTGAATGTAGGCTGTTTGACTACCATTACCACGTACTATACATTCTATAACAAAACAAGGAAGCTAATTAAGCAAGAAAAAATTGCACAATAATTTATAAAACTGTCTTTCAAAACAAAGCATTCAGTACACAGCCAGACATTTGAAACATCAAGCAAAGCAAAGTATTGGCAAATCAAAACATAAGAGATGTAATACTAGATTTCGGTGTTGGCAAATCAAACCAGTCCTAACCCTATTTTCGGTTTGTTTCCTTTTGTAAGGGAGTGTATCCTTGCATACTTCCCAAGTCTTTTGTGATCATATTTTTCCTCTTCTGCTTCTGCTCCCGCTGTCATCAAATAAGTACCTCTGCGAAGCGAATGTAGGCTTTCTACGTAGATGCTAGTTGAAGGAGAATACGAAGTCATATCACCATAGACCTTAAGTGCCTCATATGTTTGATGCTCTGAACTGTACAAACCTGTATGAAAGCCACCATCCCTATCAAATCCTAAAAGAATCTCACCGTTCTCAAAACGCCACAAGGATATCAGATATCCAATGTACCCAAACTGTTTAATGTCAATGTTGAAGAGCTTAGTCCAAGAATTTTCCATTCCAAAGTTCTTCAGTTCCCATAAATCGACTTGGACCCCATAAATATGACCAAATAAGCAAAGAGATCCTTCTAAGATGCACAAGTTTGTTTTATACTCCCTCCGTCCCTGTTATAAAGGCGGGGTTGTAAAAATTTGTAGTCCCATTAGATAGGCAGACTTTCAATTCCAAGATGGATTTATCCATATATTACCCTTATTTATTATAGGTAGTTATCACCACAATTAAGTTAATGTTTCTAGTGTTGGAAATTGTACAAAGGATAAAACAGGAAAAAGGTGGAAATGTAGAAAATCAAAAAAAAATCTTATTCTAAGAGAAATTCACTTCTCCGCCTATATAATGGGGACGGAGGGAGTAACATTTGTTGAAAACTTCAGGAAATTGCATCTCTTTGAATTCTTCGTTCTCCAGATTAAAAGATAGAATAACTTGAGAGGTGATTCCTTTTCCTGCTCTACGAGATGATATCCAATGAAGAGCTCCATTAACAGGGAGCCGCCACATATCACGTACTTCAAGAGATGGTACATTATAAGGTGTCTTCTCCATTGGAATCCATGCATTTGATCTGAGTGTAAATACATGAACATGACACCAATTGTTTTCATATTCGTCGCCCATTAAAGACACTGCTTTGAAATTATCAATCTTGGAATCATAACCAAATCCATAGTGTAGAAAATCTGATATCAAATATTTAAAAGAACACAGAACTAAACTCAAACAAATATTTCTCTTAATTGATGTAATTCGACTCATGGCTCAACAACCTATTTATATGATTAACAAACTTGACTCTCAAGTAAAAAGACTTTCCTAACATAATCAAACTCTAACAAAGAAACTTCTAGACAATTCTCACGTAAACAAACTCTTAAAACTTGTAATACTTGTAACCCAAGTAAACTTCTAAATATCGCACCATTGTATCAACAATACTTGTTGATCCATTCACATCGTGTCAACTGTACCAGTTGATCCAACCACATTATGTTAACTCTCATAGTTGATCCACACTACTGGATCAACAACACTTGTTGATCCCTTCTGTATTCTTCATAGTATCTTGGTTTATTCTTCAACATCCTCCCTTAAACCAAGATACTCTTTTCTAATCATTCCCAATTTTCCACTCAAGTAAATGAAAGTGTTAGACTTCAAAGACTTGGTGAAAATATCATCCACTTGCTATTTACTTTCAACAAACTCCACAACTATCTCCTTGTTATTTACAAGCTCTCTGATGTAACGATACTTAATACAATGTGTTTACTTCTCCCATGAAGCACAGGATTCTTGTATCCCTATTCCTAGATCCAAAACCACTAAATTACTCTCCAAGTAATTCTAGAAGAAGAGTTCCATTCTTAGAAGGAACAGTAAACTTTTATTTCTAGAAGGTTACAAATATGAGCGTCTTTCCTAATCTGTGTATTACTAGTTTTATCGTAGGATTAAACCTATAAATAGGCACCTAGAATGCTTGTAGAAGATACGACAGAAAACTAGAGGAATACTGGCAGGAAACAAGCAAGAAGAAGAAGCAATACCTAGGAAAGAAAATTAACCTAAAAGGTAAACATTGTAAGTTCTTCACTATAGCAATAAAATCATAACATTCTATTGCAGAAAAATACTTGTGTTTTTATTCTTTTGGTAGATACTTCTATATCTATATCATATAAGGGTCAAAAAACTGATCAGTGGTATCTAGAGCTAGAAGGTAATTAAGCAATGTTTCCGGCGATGAATGGAAGGGCTTCGATCCAAGGGTAACAAGGTATTATCATTAGATCCTGATATAGATAGAATAAAAAGAACATCAGTTTCGTCATCCTCAAATCCACAAGGCAAGACTATGGAAAAATTAGAGGAAGATATGAAAATCATGAAGAGAGATCTGGCAGAGATGAAATCAATGAAGGATGATGTGGTTGCTTTAACAGAGATGTTAAAAGGATTACAACCTACACAATCCAAATCAAAGGATGGTTCTGATTCAACACATAATAGGGTAACACAACCAAGTTTTACTGATAATACGCCATTCAAAGTAGAGGCAAGAATCGAAATTCCTGCATACAACGGGGATTTAAACCCAGAAAAGTTGGATGGTTGGATCAAATCCTTAGAGGTTTATTTCAGCACCAAGGGGTTCACCGAGGAGCAAAGGGTAAGTTTCGCTAGACTTAGACTTGATGGTCATGCTCTTATTTGGTGGGAGGCATATACGTCAGTTTTAGATACTCCAGTGACAACATGGCAGTAGTTTACGACTGCTATCCAAAATTAGTTTTACCCAATTGGTTATAAAGAAAGACTGTGCGAACAATGGCAATTCTTGCGACAAGTGAAAGAGCAAAACGTGCAAGAATACACTACTGAATTTCGCAAGCAAGCTATAGCATTGAATGTGAACCTGAGAGATCCAGAAACCCTTGAGAAGTATAAATAGGGGTTACCTTTTGCTATACGGACAGAACTTGCGTTATTTTCAGTAACAGACATTGACGATGCTTGCAAGAAAGCTATGTATATCGAGATGAAGAGTCAACCCTATGGAGCAAGGCAATCAAGAAACGAAGGAGAGATTGTGAAAACTTCTCATAAAGAGGGAAAGACGTATCATGTTATGTCAAACAAAACTGACCAATACTGTGCGAACTGTAAAACTGATCGACACTCGAAGGAAGGATATTGGAAAGTGCATCCGAATTTGAAGCCAGCGTGGTGGAAAGATCGAAAGCAAGCTGTTAGACACATTTTTGTGTCTACTTTGTCCTCAATGTCTGTATTGTTGGAACTCTATTTTTGTACTAATATTTTGTTTTTATGTATTTTTAGGAAATAAACATTTTTGAAAATTTCGGCTCGAAAAGTTGATTTTGGCACCCGGAGGACAAGTGTTATTCGGACTCTCGCTTTTGGATAAGGGGTAACCTAATTACTAAGGGGAACCTCTAGGTCACCCCCAAGGAAGCTTCTATTCGCAGCCCTACTCTGGATAAGGGGCTACCAGTTTCTTCCCCATTTGAAACGATTTTGGCGGGAAATTTCTAAACAGTTCTGGCAGAATTTCGATCGTCAAAATGAAGGGGTTATGGGTCGATTCAATGGCTGAAATTTGGTATAGAGATGTGATATAGGTTAAGGAACATAGTATGGGTGACATGATCGATCAAATTTGGACGGAATTTTCGGTATGATTCACACACCCAAAACAGAGCACGTGTACTGTAACACGAGCAAAATTAAAGTTCTTGTGTGCATTGAGGAGTTCTGCTAGCGTTGGAAGAGTGTTGAGGCGTGAATAAGTCGAATTGGAGCGTGCTGGACCAGAGAAAACGCGTGAAAAGCTAAAACAGGAAAGAAAATATCCGAAAATATTTTTCTTTCACTGCCGAGGATTTGTGGAGTTATGGAGGATATTCGATGCATGTTTCGGGTTTAAATAGAGCCCTTGGAGGTCAGAGAAAGGGTGTCGAGAGTTTGGGGTCGAGAGGAGGTCCAGAGAAGCAGAAATCAAGAGTTGATGAAACTCTGTTTCTGCTGCTGATGATGATGAAGAACACCAAGAACGCGAAGAACGGACCTGGAACATCAGTCGTTTTCCTACAGTGATAACGAATCACACCTGTGGGTCGTACATCAGGCAGTCTTATTTGCCACATGGTTTGCGACACAGCTGCAGCAGTCTTATTTTGTCACTGAGGGTCGTAGGTCTCTGGTTTTATTGTATTTCTCATATTCTCATCATTTGTTAACCATTCTTGAGCCATAATAAATTATTCTTAGAGCATTTTTACTATGATGAGTTAAACCCCAACACTGGGACGACGGAGGAGGCCGAGCTTCATACATGGGTAATTTAATTAATTCTTTCTAAGACTTTTGTATTAAAAATTAATTGAAATATGATTTGATTAAATTGGGTGTTATTTGATTAGATGGGTCATGCTTAGCTTAGGTGATTTGATGTTCCATGCTTAACATTTACAATCAATTCTTTGAGAATCTACTTTGGCAAAATAAGAGTCCATATAACTTATGTTTTGAGCGATTATTGTCGAGAATAATTCATTGAGCCCTATTTTATGAAGATTGGCCGAATCATTAGTCCCAGTTCCTCTCACCATTGTTAATATTTTTGTATATATATTTTTATTAAATCTAAAAATTTCATTTCCTTCACAAGTCTTAAAACAACCCTTTTATCACTATCTACAACAACTTTGAAAACACAACAAATTTTTGGCGCCGCCGACGCGGATTTGTGCTTAGGTACAATTTTTAAGTTTTTATTATTTTTTATTATTCCATTTGTTCTTTTTACGTCTCTTTGGTTATGTATTTGTATTACAGGTTTGAAGTTGGATACTAAAGACCTTGGAATCAAATCTTAAAGCTAAAAGAGAAGGAAAAAAGACAAAGCAAAAAAAATAAAGAAAAAAGAGAGAGATTTATTTTATTTTATTTTTATTTTTTAAGAGACCTTTCATTTTTTGTAATTATTATTATTTTTTTATTTTTTTTTTGTATTTCTTTTCTTTTGCACTTTATTTGGACTTTGGACTTGGACAATCATTATTTTTATTTACTTTTTTTAACCCTACGGAAGGGTATTATTATTAAAAAAAACAAATTATATAAACTGTGTGCAGGGAAGGACGACGATTACTATATCGTCTAGGCCCCTCGGGTTCGTACATGACATAGGAGTCGTGGCCCGAGTCGTCTTCAACGGTTCATCCCCTGTCTGGTACGGGAGGTAAGTCCATCGAAACACTCGCGAATCTCCTGTAAGCGAGTTACTGTATTCCTTAAGGTGATTCATTGATTGAGGACGAATTTGGACTGTTTTTAAATTCCTAGTAAAGGGCAAGGCCTGGCCAATACAAGATAAGGGTTCGGATTTCATCACCGTTCCCTTCTTGCCCGCCTTAGGAAAACGAAACCAAACGCGAACCTAAGCTTTAAAATTTGGAATAGAACGAGACCTATAGGGTAACGAGCTTAGTAGGAAAGTCGTTCGAAAAATATTGGTTACTCTTTTAGCATACTTTGAAGTTCATGATGGTTTCTGTGAGTTGAATGCGTGATTGCGCCGCCTTGTGATAGCGGTGAGGCCTTGGGTATCAAAGCTCCACTGAGCTTCCCTCGCCTCAATTCAACTTACTTTGACTCGGATTGATTCCATAGGGGTGTGCTCAAATTGTAACGAATTCCTTTTCGAAGGAATAGAAGCTGGTCTAGAAAACAATCTAAGTGGAGCCATCATGCTTTTTGTTTGCTAGATTCTATAGGTTTGATTTGGTCGAGTCAGCCTTGTTTGTGATTGTGTAGAATTCCCTTGCAATTAAGAATGTCGAACTGGTATGATAGAAGCCAATACAATGAGTATCAACCTGAATTTGAATATGGACATCATCCTTTTTATGACCATGTTGGGAATAGTGGTTGGGAACGCCATCCTTTGGAAGGATATGGTTCATACCCTGGTGAGCCCAATTACTATCCACACATGCATCAGTCTTACGAGCAAGAAGATTATAGTACTAGTTCTTCGTCTCTAGAGGATACAATCAAACTATTGAAAAGTAGTCCTTTTTATGATCCCTTTGTTCCTATTCCTCCTTTAGAAGAGTCCCTCAGGGAGTTAGCTGAGTCGACGCGTAAGTTAGCTGAGATGAATAGTGTAATTATAGACGAAAGAACTACAATAATGAGTGAACTTTATATAGAGGAATCCCTGAAGCTGATGGCTTAGACAAACGAAAGACTTGCTCGAAATAATCATACTTTCCAATATAGTGTTTCCAATAATACCCTTAAAAATGAGGATAGTTATTTTCATAATCAAGATGACGAGGTTAGAATTGGTAACACTACTTGTTTTGATGAGGTTCGATCTTTTTCATGTTATTATGATGAGGATAGTGTTGATGGAGAATCATACTTATGTAGGAATAGTGATCAGGAAATGGTTACTCCAATTGAGTTTTACAATGATAATATTATTTCTAGTTCAAATCCAAATAATTTTAATAATTATTCACCTATTCAAAAGGACGAGGATTTGACTAGACATACCCTCGTTTTAGACGATATAGTATTTCCTGTTTACAAAGCCGATAATGATTAAGAGGAACGAGTTTATTTTGAGAATAATGTTTTAGAGTCTAGCGATTTAGAAACAATAGTCTTAGATGAAGAAGATGAACTCGTAGAGATTTTAAATATGAGTGAGGATGCATCACCTGAGTATGACCTAACAGAAGCAATTGACCATTTTCAGGATTCCGATGACCTAGAAATTAGGGAAGTTGTGACTAGTCTTTCTAGAGACACAGAAAACTCTAAGTTTGGGGGTTATTATCATTCTCTGTGTGCTTTAACTCTTAGAAAGTACCCTCCTGTAGGACTTGATATTTGTGCCTCAACTATCTTACAAGATTATCTTCATACACGTTTTCCCGAACCTAATGATGTCCAGAAAGAAGCTCAGTTGTTAGAAACCCATCCTCTGGTTGATGTGGTTAACCCAGGATATGATACCAAGATTGACTTTGTTTTCCCACCAAAAACTTTTCAACCAATTGTGGGAACTTTTGATTTTAAGATGTGTCGGTTATTAAGTTTTGAGACTAAACTTAATCACTTTAGGATATTAGGGTCGACACATTTTCTTAAGGAATACCACCTCTTTCATTGTGGTCAGTTATGTAAGTCAAATCTTATTGACTTAGAGGATCCTCAGTTATTTAGGTTATTATTGTGCGCTTCTAAGATCATATTTGAGTTTTTCCAGACTCTAGGACTTAATGATTTGGATCCCACCTATGAAGAAACGCATGCAATGAAAATTTTCTATTTAGATCCTTTCATAGAACCTGAACCACAATTAGATATAAATTTATTAATCAGGAAACTAAGTAAGGGCATGCTAGTCTTGTTCACTTTCTTGGTTCATTGCAGTTTCCTTTGGTCAGCTCTATTTAGTTTTGAAGACCCACAGTTATTTCGACTTTTACTTTATGGTTCGAGTTGACTAATCCTTTCCTAAGTCTGGCTGAAGACTTTAAACTTAGCACTTCTTGGGAGGTATCCCATGCTCATGCAACACGATAATATCTTTCCTTAACTCTTTCGCTTCAAATGGTAACAGTTTCTCCTTGTTCATGCTTTTAGTTTCATCTTTAGAACATTGAGGACAATGTTAGATTTAAGTTTGGGGGTATGGGAGAAACTTTTTAGTTGCAATTATTAAACTCCAGAGCCTAGAAATTTATGCCTATTAAGGTTTGCACTAACCAATCTAAGTGGATGGGAACATCTTGGTTGTAGGAGTTGAGGAACCAATCTGATTAGATGGAAACATCTATAGAGTCTATTCATAAAAGCACAAAGCTCAGGTGTTAGAAATAACATGATAGTTGCACCATATCTCGTTGAATCCTTTTCATTTCTTTTTTTTCATTTTATTTTTTCATTTTAAACTATGTTTCTCTAAGTGATTAGGTGGGGCACACGATTCAAGTTGTTACCACTGCTAGGATGAATTAGAGTGACTGAGTTACTAAAAAAAAAAAAAAGACTGGACCAGTTAGACCAATCGGAATAAGTATTAACACTTGGATAGAAATATGCGTGTGTTCTCCCTGTTTCCGTCGCCTAAGCAAGCGTGGAATGCAGGACCCGTGGGAACTATCGTGTAATCTGCTGACAAGAAGCATGCGCTTGGATCAAAAAGATCTATTCATGCCGTTAAGTTAAAAAAAAAAAAATTGTTATTGTTCTGTGTAGTCAACTGCTGGTTCCCTTGTATTTGCCAGTTTGTTGATCTAGATTTAAGTTATTGACCACTGGTTCCCTTGTATATGCCAGTTGTGTTGATATTAGTCAGACCGGTATCTCAGTCCATTAGGATAGGTTCATTCTGGCAGTGGCCTTCGGACAGATTAGTTTGACTCCGAATATGATGTCCATAGTGCAACTATCTGAGTAGAGCTCTGTCACTTATATGAATTTTAGTATGCTTGAGTGCAAACTCGTGTACATCAATTGAAATTTCGCATCAGGGTATTTCCTCCTATAGTCAATGATTGTATGCCAACCAAGGAGATTCTTTAGTGCCTTCCAAGGTTCTGCGTAAATAGGTAGGATCTGGAGTAAAGGTTTTGTGGGTACACCTCTGGTAAACCCTCCCGAGTTTATAACTCGGTCTTTTTATTTTCTAGATTAGATTTGCTCGAGGACTAGCAAATAATAGGTTTGCGGGTATTTGATAGACACATTTTTGTGTCTACTTTGTCCTCAATGTCTGTATTGTTGGAGCTCTATTTTTGTACTAATATTGTGTTTTTATGTATATTTAGGAAATAAACATTTTTGGAAAATTCGGCTCGAAAAGTTGATTTTGGCACCCGGAGGACAAGTGTTATTCGGACTCTCGCTTTTGGATAAGGGGTAACCTAATTACTAAGGGGCACCCCCAGGTCACCCCCAAGGAAGCTTCTATTCGCACCCCTACTCTGGATAGGGGGCTACCAGTTTCTTCCCAATTTGAAACGATTTTGGCGGGAAATTTCTAAACAGTGTGGCAGAATTTCGATCGTCAAAATGAAGGGGTTATGGGTCGATTCAATGGCTGAAATTTGGTATAGAGATGTGATATAGGTTAAGGAACATAGTATGGGTGACATGATCGATCAAATTTGGCTGGAATTTTTGGTATGATTCACACACCCAAAACAGAGCACGTGTACTGTAACACGAGCAAAATTGAAGTTCTTGTGTGCATGGGGGAGTTCTGCTGGCGTTGGAAGAGTGTTGAGGCGTGAATAAGTCGAATTGGAGCGTGTTGGACCAGAGAAAATGCGTGAAAAGCTAAAACAGGAAAGAAAATATCCGAAAATATTTTCTTTCACTGCCGAGGATTTGTGGAGTTATGGAGGAGATTCGATGCATGCTTCGGGTTTAAATAGAGTCCTTGGAGGTCAGAGAAAGGGTGTCGAGAGTTTGGGGTCGAGAGGAGGTCTAGAGAAGCAGAAATCAAGAGTTGATGAAACTCTGTTTCTGCTGCTGCTGATGATGAAGAACACCAAGAACACGAAGAACGGACCTGCAACAGCAGTCGTTTTCCTACAGTGATAACGACTCACACCTGTGGCTCGTACATCAGGCAGTCTTATTTGCCACATGGTTTGCGACACAGCTGCAGCAGTCTTATTTTGTCACTGAGGGTCGTAGGTCTCTGGTTTTATTGTATTTCTCATTTTCTCATCATTTGTTAACCATTCTTGAGTCATAATAAATTATTCTGAGAGCATTTTTACTATGATGAGTTAAACCCCAACATTGGGACGACGGAGGAGGCCGAGCTTCATACATGGGTAATTTAATTAATTCTTTTTAAGACTTTTGCATTAAAAATTAATTGAAATATGATTTGATTAAATTGGGTGTTATTTGATTAGATGGGTCATGCTTAGCTTAGGTGATTTGATGTTCCATGCTTAACATTTACAATCAATTTTTTGAGAATCTACTTTGGCAAAATAAGAGTCCATATAACTTATGTTTTGAGCGGTTATTGTCGAGAATAATTCATTGACCCTATTTTATGAAGATTGGCCGCATCATTAGTCCCAGTTCCTCTCACCATTGTTAATATTTTTGTATATATATTTTTATTAAATCTAAAAATTTCATTTCCTTCACAAGTCTTAAAACAACCCTTTTATCACTATCTACAACAACTTTGAAAACACAACACAATCTGCCACAACCATCTGCAATGAAGAAGAAAACGAAGAATAGGAAGATTAGGTAATCGACGGATCGCCTCAACCTGGTCACAAAATTGCGATGATGACAAGAAAAGGGATCGCAACGGCGACAACAAGAGAAGTCACTGGTCCGCAACTGGCGATACCAGAATCTATTAAAGAATAGCTATTTTGGGTGTATGCTCAAGCCGACAAGACACAGGTCCTTACTTTACTCGATAGCGGGTCACAACAAAACTTGATATCTGAACAACTTGTGAAGAAGCTGAATTTGAAGACAACACCAAACTCCAAGCCATACCCGTTAGGATGGTTGAAGAATGATACAAAAATGCAAGTGACTGCTCAATGCACCTTCGAATTCTCCATTAGCGGGAAATATATGGATCAGGTAACATGTGATGTTGTCCCATTAGATGTCTGTCACATTGTTTTAGGTAGTCCTTACCTGTGGGACAGAGATGCAACGCACTTACGAAGAGAAAATATTTGGAAGTTGGTAAAAGGTGGAAAAAGATTTCACATTCTAGCTTCTAAGGAAAAGAAGAAACTACAACTTCTGGCTGCACAACACTTGGTAAACGCTAATAAGAAGTTTAGTCTACTCACGGTTCGACAAGCTGTCAAAGATCCAAGTGAATTGGTTTGTGCAAACTCTTGCGTGTGCACTAAAACCGAAAAGAACGATCTGCAACAGTTGTTAGAAGGGTTTGAAAACACCCTACAACAGCCGCAGAAGGTACCATCAAAACAGACTGTGGAACCTGAAATCAAGCTACTTGAATAGCAAAATGAGTCGCCATCATTACAAGTTGCGCAAGACTTAGCTCTAAGCGAAGTAACAAAAAAAGATCTGATTCTTAGCAAGAAGACACAGATGACTAGAATTGGAAAACAATAACTGTTTCAAGAGCGTCGCAACGGGAAGAGTTTAAAGCCTGCAAAGTGGTACTCAAGAGTACAGCTGCAAGTTAAACTTCCCCGCATCTTAACTCAATGCTTTTAAGGGACCAAAAGCCTCCAAATGGGGGAGGTATGATCCGTTTCTAGGTATATGCCCATTAGAATACCCTATTCCTAGGTCCAAAACCACTGAATTACTCTCCAAGTAATTCTAGAAGAAGAGTTTCATTCTTAGAAGGAACAGTAAACTTTTATTTCTGGAAGGTTACAAAAATAGGGGAGTCTTTCCTAATCTGTGTATTACTAGTTTTAGCCTAGGCTTAAACCTATAAATAGTCACCTAGAATGCTTGTAGAAGATACGGCAGAAAACTAGAGGAATACTGGCAGGAAACAAGCAAGAAGAAGAAGCAATACCTAGGGAAGAAAATTAACCTAAAAGGTAAACATTGTAAGTTCTTCACTATAGCCATAAAATCATAACATTTTATTGCAAAAAAATACTTGTGTTTTTATTCTTTAGGTAGATACTTATATATCTATATCATATCAGGGTCAAAAACTGATCAGCTACACCATTCTGTTGAGGTGTATATCTTGATGTTAGCTGATGTAGAATACCATGTTCTTCCATGAAACTATCAACAACAGTATATTCTGTTCCTCTATCAGTTCTTAATATCTTGATGTTTTTACCAATTTGTTTCTCAGCATATGCTTTGAAACTTCTAAAATCATGAAAAGCATCACTCTTTTTCTTAAGTAAATATACCCATGCTTTCCTACTAAAATCATCAACGAAAGTTATAAAATAGTTATTACCTCTACGTGATGTAACTTCTATAGGACCACACAAGTCACTATGAATGATCTACAACTGTTGTTCAGCTCTTCTAGCTTTGTTAACTGGAAATGGATGTCTATTGCTGCTTGCCAAAGATACAATTCTCACATCTTGATTCTGGAATTTGAATGAAAGGTAATCCTGACACCATATCCTTCTTTGCTAAAATTTGCAAACTGTTAAAGTTCACATGTCCCATTCTCTTGTGCCATAACCAAGTATCATTATGAACATTGCTACTGTAACATCTTTCTTTTTGATGTTGAATGTTTAAAGGAAATAGTCTATTTTTAGTCATCTCCACCCTTGTTATCAATCTTCTTCTTCTATCTCTGATGAAGCATAAACCATTGTAAATATTCATAGAATATCCTCTTTCAGACAATTGACCCATACTTAGCAAGTTTTGATGTAAACCTGGAACATAAAATACATCCATGATGTATGCTTTAGATCCATTCTTGAGAACAATTATATTCTTCATTTCCCATAACTGGAATAGTTGAACTATTTTCAAACTTCACAGTGGATCTTACAGACTCATCTAAGCTTTCAAACAAATCTTTTCTGCCACACATATGATTGCTGCAACCTGTATCCAAGTACCACTTAAGTTGAGGTCGTTCTTCTACTGTATGACATGCTAATAACATGTTTTCAGTCTTCTGCTCTTCTGTTTCTTCTTCTTCTTGACTTTCAGCAATATTATCTTTAAAATTTGCTTTATAGTTACAAGTTGAGAGCAGGTGCGCTGCACGTAGACAAAACAACAACCTTCCATAAATTTCGGACCCTAAGATTAACCGCGACAAATTAACCAAAGTAAAACTTCAAAAAATCCCTTTAAAAAAATATAATTTAGATGTTAATATGTCAGTGATATACACGACCTGAGGACGTACACATTGAAAAACGACATTTCTGGTACACATTTTAGTCAATATCCGGAAGAACCCCATTCCGTCATCATATTTCTTCGGCATACAGGGAAAAACCGCTAAATCACTGCACATTAACAAAACTATTACTGAATTACACAAACATAGGCATGAAAATAAAGAGAACTTTGATAATAATTTCATCAAACATATTTTGTGCACAAAAATTTGTGACATTATCATGAAACAACTATTTCGACATTAAAGAACAAAACACAGTCATAGGAAGCAAAAAAAAAAAAGTGAAGTAGTTTAATTTTTCCATATCTAACACTAAACAAATTAGCAAGTGAAACTGGATTTCCATGGATATGAAAACCATCATTTGATTTGGTGTTGTCCAAGAATAAGTTTGGAGGAGAAATTGAAATCACTCGAAACTTGGTTTAGGGGAGAAGTGAAATCAAATGAAATTCTAGTCGGATTAATCAATTATCGAATACTGAGTTTCTGTTGGGAAAAGAGAGATGAAGAAAAAAGAGTGGAGAAGAGGACGGAAGAGAGAAGAGAAACGATTTGATACTGGACGGTTGTGGTTACATATGGTTACAATCCAACGACAAATACTTAAAAGACAGGTAGAAGCAAAAATTTGTGTGGTGTACGAAACATTCGGTCGTACACGAAACATTCGGCGGTACACGAAAATTGTAAGCTTTTTTCAGTTCACGCTGTTGGCATTAAAAGGGGGTGAGATTAGCAACTGTCTTTCTAGGTTTTGGACATTCAGTAGCAATGTGTTCAAAATCTCCACAATTATAACATTGTATCTTTGATTTATCAAATGGCTTCCTATAACTCCCATTATTTGATCTTCCTCCATTATTGTATCCTCCTTGAGAACTTCCAGCGTTAGATTTTCCTTGATTGTTTCTCCAACTAACTTGACTCTGAAGTGCCTCTTAAATTTGTTTTGCAGCTGATGTTTTCTCTAATAATATTTGTTCATAAGCTTGTAATGAACCCAACAACTCATTAAGAGTCATGGTTACAATTGTGTTGTATTCTTCTATAGCAGTAAACTTTGATTCAAACTTCTCAGGCAATCTTCTTAATATCTTTTCTACAATGGTTGAATCTTCCACAGTATCACCATTAGCCTTCATCTCATTGACAAGATTCAAAGTCTTTGAGAAAAAATCTAATATTGTTTCAGTACTTTCCATCTGCAATAATTCATACTTTCTCTTTAGAGTTTGCAATCTAACCTTCTTGACCTTGTCAGAACCTGTGTAGTAGCTAACCAAACCATCCCATGCTGCCTTAGCTTGCTTAATATAGATAACTTTGTCCATGAGAGATTCATGAACACCTTGATGAAGAATATATGTAGCTTTAGAATTCTTCTTTCTGTTTTCAGTTAATAGAGTTTGCGCAGGTCCTTCAACTACATCTCCTTCTGCCGGTTCTACATAACCATTTTTCACAATATCGCATACTTCTTGATATTAAAACTATTCTCCATCTGTAACCTCCAATGTTTAAAGTTTTTCCCTTCAAACACTGGCACCTTGATTGAACTTAAACTCGTCATCTTCTTCAACTTAACTTCTCATACCCACAACCCTAGAATCTGATAACAGTGCTCTGATATCAGATGTAGAAAATCTGATATCAAATACTTAAAAGAACACATAACTAAACTCAAACAAATACTTATCTTAACTGATGTAATTCGACTCATGGCTCAACAGCCTATTTATATGATTAACAAACTTGACTCTCAAGTAAAAACACTTTCCTAACATAATCAAAGTCTAACAAAGAAACTTCTAGACAATTCTCACGTAAACAAACTCTTAAAACTTGTAATACTTATAACCCAAGTAAAGTTCTAAATACCGCACCACTGTATCAACAATACTTGTTGATCCATTCACATCGTGTCAACTATACCAGTTGATCCAACCACATTCTGTCAACTCTCATAGTTGATCCACACTACTGGATCAACAACCCTTGTTGATCCTTTCTGTCTTCTTCATAGTATCTTGGTTTATTCTTCAACACATAGTCTATATTACTCGACTTACCAACAATGGGCGAAGGTGGTAATTTCTGATATTCTCCGGTCGACGGATTCCAAATGACAACAACATCAACTAGACATCGCCTCCCACGAATCTTCCGCCGCACACAAACCATCGAGCCAAGACTAAACAAACCAAACCGTTGGAAGAACCCCAAAACCCCGGTTGTGTTTTTCAATTTAAATGGGTAATCAATGTGGACAAGATCAGTATATTTGGTTGATAATAACGAGTCATAACTTATGGTGTAGATGTCCTTATTGCTCTCCTTAGTCAAGGAATAAAGCATGATACTAAACTTGTTCATTCTTGTAGCATATTTGAGATGCATTCTAATAAATCTGGGGTCTCCTTTCAATAATCTATACCATATTTTGCATACACACCTGCAACGTCCAATCGACTTCATTGGCAACCTAACAACGATGTTTTCTATGATTTCTTCCGGAAAGTCCACTATCATCTCTGCAAATCAATTTTTCGACTGACTCATCAAAACTAGCAGGCAAGAAATAAGCTTTCGGATAAGATATCACGTCTCACATTTTAACAATATTTCCCTCCACATCACGTCTCACATTTTAAGAAGCCTCTCTGCTCATGAAGATGTTATGGAAAGTGCAAACTGGTACTGATGAGCGGTCTCAATTTTTCCAGGCAAAATTCAAGACAAGATCTGGAGAATGGATACAATATTATAAAAAAGTTTCTTTGCGAAGTTTATATCCTGAGAATATATTCATTTTTCAGAATCCTAACATGAAAGTTTCTGATTTACATGTTAATAGAGAATGGAATAGATGTTAAAAATGTTTAACATAAATGAGCTTCCGTCAGTTAGCGGAGAGGAATATAACATCATTTGGAGTGGTTCTAATTCAGCAGAATTCTCAGTTTCATCTGCAGTTAGAGTATTCGAAAAAAAAAATTCCTACTGTTGTCTGGGCATATCAAATCTGGACATATTGTATTCATCTATCAGTCTCAAACAACATATGGAAGTTAGCTAGAGGAATATGTACTACTGACGGCAAATTGAAGAAAAACGGTTTCAAGATTTTTTCATGATTTTGTTTTTGTAAACAATCAGAATAGACTTTGGAGCATATCCTTTGGACTTGTACCTTCAGTGCAAGGATTTGGAGCTGGCTTGGAAGAAATCTGGTTAATCTCAGCTTTTGTGATTATGAAACATTATTGGTTCATTAGAAACAAAATGATATTTGAAGATCAAACACTTAATATTGACCAAGTAAAGAAAATAATCCTCAGCTATACTAGTGAGCATGAAAAAAAAAATCTGGATGTCAATGAATTTAAGAAAAATGAAGAACAAAAAAGAGAGTGAACTGACCTTTTCTTGACTTTCTGAATCCCATTTGCTTCTCCGGCAACAAATAGTTCCAAACCAACCGAGAATCTGTGATAGTGGTTTTCAATCTACCGTGGCGGAAACCCTAGAGTTTTTTTTTTCTTTTCTTTTTTCCAAGAAATGAAATGTTCCGTCGTGAATGTGTATCTTTGGCTCATCATTTCCAAAATAACGGTTGAGATATTCTAGGGATTTTTATTTCTCGATTGGTTTAGACCTTAGAGGATATTGAGGCTCGAATGTTTGTCTCATGTTCTTCTCCAAGATTTTGATAACAGAAACGGGTGCTTCAAATATAGAGAAACAATTAATACAATGGCAAGGAGGAGGCGACATAGTTAAGTTAAGTAAAGCCAGCTTACCTCCTTTAGGAAGCGAGATTTGCACTAGCACCAAAAGGCACTCCCAAATAAATGAAAGGTATTTAATTTGTCTGTTGAACCCAGTGCCATTGTCCATTCGTTTAGTTCAGAGATTTCTCCAAGAGCAATCAATCTTGTTTTTTGAAGTATAATTCTTAAACCAGACACGAATACAAAAAAAAAAAAAATGGAACTGAAAAGAGATTACAAAAACATATTATAGCTAAGTCAAATGTTAAGAGGCTAACCATAGACATCTATTTAATCTATGTAGGGGAACATTCATAATTCAGGCCAAATTGCCATTTTGGGTAGCTTCACAAAAGAAAAATGCTGCAGGATCTAAAACAAATAACCAAGTTCATGATACTAAGTAAGAAAACAATGTCAGAAAACTGCACAACAATTTGAAGAATTGTCTTTCAAAACATAGCATTATTCTGGTTTTTCAGGTGCAATAAAATAAACAAGAACATTCCCAAACAATTGAAACATCAAGAAAGAAATCTATTGGCAACATTTTGGTTTGTTTTCTTTTGTGGCAGACCGCACCGTCGCATTCGTCCCAGCGTACTTGTGATCATAATCTGCTTCTTTTGCTTCTGCTGACCTCAATTGGTATGTAGTATCTTTGCAAGGCGAATGTAAGCTTTCAACATAGATATAGTGCAAACTGAGTATGAGATCATACCACCAAAGACCATGAATGGCTTAAATGTTTGACGCTCTGAATCATACAAACCTATATTGAATGCACCATCTCTATCAAATGCTAAAAGAGACTTACCGTTCTTAAAACACCGCAAGGGTATCAGATATCCAACGTACCCAAAAACCTTCTCGGCATCAATGGTAAAAAGCATAGTCCAAGAGTTTTCCTCTTCATAGTTGGACAACTCCCATAAATCGACTCTGAGCTTAGACATATGAAGTAAGCAGAGAGACCCTTCCAAGACGCACAAATTTGTATGAAATCTTTCATCCAAAGGGTTAGGAAGTTGAATCTCTGCGAATTCTTGTTTCTCAAAATTAGAAGACAAAATGACTTTAGAGACCACTTGCCCTGACTTACGAAATGCAATCCAATGAATAACTCCATTAACCGGAAGCCGTCCCATATCGGGTACTTCTTGTAGCCGCCCTGCAAGTTCTTGGCACGCCAGATTATAAGGAATCTTCTTCATTGGTCCCCATGAGTTCGACCCTCCCAATGTATATACACAAGTGCGACACCAAAACTTATCGTCATTACCCGCCAGACACACTACTTTAAAGTCATCAATCTTTTGGTCATAACCAAATCCATATTCAAGATAATCTGGTTTACCAACAATCGGAGCAGGTGGCAATTTCCTATACTCTCCTGTTGATGGATTCCATATCATTACAACGTCTAGTAGGCTTTGTTTCATGCGTGCCAAATACCCTGGACTAAGACAAACTAAACCATCGCAAGACCCCCAAAATCCAACTCCAGTAGTGTTCTCGGATTTAAAAGGGTATTTTACATCAATGAGATTCTTTCTACTTGTGATTACTCTTTTTCTGCTAGACACACTAAATGTCGATGGATCGTAAGTTATGGTGTAAATGTTCTTCTTAGATGGATGCAAGGAATAAAGCATGAATTTAAACCTGTTCAATTCTACAGCATGCTTCAAATGCAATCTAACAAACCTAGAGTTTCCTTTCAATAACTTATACCAATCCTTGCATACGCACCTGAACCTCCAAATTGATTTCACAGGTAACCTAACAACGATGTTTTCTACGATTTCCTCCGGAAATTCGTCAACAACCATCACTGAAAATTAATCATTTTGACAGTAACAATGAATACTAGAAACAAAAAATAAACTTAGGAGATAGATGAAATATACTGAATTAAAAGGGAAAATGAAGAGAAAGGAGAGAATCAACTGACCTTTCTTTGCCACTGTTCTGAACTCCATTTGCTTCTCTGGTAACAATAGGTCTACACCAAATGAGATTAGAGTGGTTTAGAGAGAATACCCTAACGTTTTTTTTTTTTTTTCTGTTTCTTCCAAAAATGAAATTTGGCTCCATCAACATTGTGGGCGTCGTGGTTTGGCCCAATGTTTCCAATTATGGTTGAGATTTTTTTGGGATTCTTATTTTCTATAGTGAGACAATTTCAAGTTTCAACCCATATAAACGGCATTATAATTTTAGATTTTATTTTATTTTTTTATGCCACAAGAAACATATTATAAATTAAGCAACAAAAATATACGGCAATAATATTTTGGCGGCCCTGCTGGAGAAAAACGTTTTTGGTCCAACAAAGACTTTTAAGTGCAAATTGTAAAAATTTCCCAAGGGAAAAGCATCATTTTCACTAGATATCTTAAATACATATCTTACTGTGAATGGCTAGCTATCTAAATAGATCTCTTTATACAACATATTCAGAAGATTTATGGATTTTCAGAGCTCGGATTAGACGTTCACTGGGTGTTTTGAGATATAACCTCTCCAAATTTCAGAAAGAGTTGAGCATCTGAAGTACTAACAGATGCGCAGTATAACATTCCAGGGTTCTTAAGATTTGCATACTCTTCCATGTAACTGGGCACGTTCGATGGTGGTGGTGGAGGTCCTGAGCCTGGTGGAGGAGATTGTTTAACATCAGGAATGGGAACTAAGGATTCTAAAACACGAGCAACTTCGTGCATTGTTGGCCGATCAAAGGGCTGTTTTTTAGTGCATAACAGGGCTAGTTGAAATAGCTTTTTCACTGCTGCAAGATCTTTACATGTAGAGGAGATTTCTGGATCGACTGTTTCCATTACTGCATTGTTCGCAGTCTTGGACATAATCTGCGAGTAAACGAATTTGTAAGTGAACGTTAAAACAGAAAGTGATATTTGCTAAAGAGCTAAGAAAGGGTTTAAAATGAAATTTTACCAGCTGGTGGAGGTTGGAGTCATTATCCACTGCTTTCCTCCCAGTAAGAAGCTCAAGCAGAACAATGCCAAAGCTGTAGATATCCGACTTCTCAGTGAGCCGAGAGGTTCTAGCATACTCAGGATCTATGTAGCCAATAGTGCCCATAATGTAAGTTGAAGTATGTGTTTTGGACACACACAAGCTCTTCGCAATTCCAAAGTCAGTGAGATGGGCTTCCAAATCCCTGTCCAAAAGTATGTTTGAAGATTTGACATCCCGATGGATGATTCGAGGGCTGCAGTCATGGTGGAGATATGCTAATCCTTGAGCTGAGCCAAGCGCTATTCTAAGTCGTGTGTCCCAGTCAAGCTTCTTTTTCTTGGAAGGCCCTGTAATAAAAATATTACCAACCACGATCAAAAGCTAAAAACCTAAAAGTGATTTGGGAAGACTACTATTTAGAAACACTTACCGTGTAGGATATCCCATAGGCTACCATTCTCCATGTACTCGTAGAACAGAAGATTGCCTGAGGAAGACAAAGAATATCCTTGGAGACTAACAAGGTTTCGGTGCTTGATGCTTCCAACAGTTTCAAGCTCTGTCTGGAATTCCTTCAGGCACTGGGGGTAGTGAGAGTATAGCCTCTTGATAGCCACTGGCCTGCAATTCTTCAGCACACATTTGTACACAGTACTTGATGCTCCGCATCCAATTATATACTTCTCACTTAAATTCTCAGTCATCCTCATGATGTCTTCGTACACATGAAGGGCCATGTTCATGTGAAGGATCACGAGCTTTGGTGAGGTAAACGTAACTGCATTAGAAAGGAGTACTCTTTATTAACCCCTTGAATACTTGACCTGGGGTTGATGTTGTTTATATGATGAATAAGTACCTGGTTTTTCTGGCGATCCTTCTACAAAAGGTTTTGGATGGTGTGGTCGAAATGCTGCTAACAAGATAAGGAGAAGTAGAACAAGAGCACCCAATGCGATACCTAAGATGGCGGCTTTGGAGATTGGAGCTGCAAAAAACAAATGTGATGAGGTACAGGGCGAAGGAAATGAAATATGATACAGATCTTTAGCTTTCTAGCTGAAACTTACGTCGCTCTGGTGGATGAGATGTCTGGCATGGAGAACCAAGCCAATAACCACAAAGATTGGGGTTTCCAGTAAAGCTGGAAAAAGGATAAAATTGTGGTCAATTTAACAAAGATGAAAATCCTATTTCTGGTCATGACTACACGAAATGAATTTTCACATACCTATCAAAACGAAACCTTGAGAAGTTATTGCCAGTGGGAATATCACCGAAGAGATTATTGTAAGACACATTGCTGCATTAAAGAGAAAAGATTGAAGTTTCTATTAGTATCTCCAAAGGGCTTAGTCGTCCTATATTGTGTAAACAACATTAAATCGGTACGGAGAGAAAACTTACAGCACACTAAGACTCAGACAAGATATTAATGGCACTACATCCCCTGTCAAATTGTTGTATTCTACTTTCCTGAAAATTTTTTACACCCAAAAAGTTGAGTCACATCACCCAATGAACTTCTTACCCATTAAAAAATAAGCATCATGTCCGGAAAACAGAGAAGGGAGAACTCACAATGAATACAAATTCTGAAGCTGACCAAGTTCTTGAGGGATTAGACCAGTGAGACGATTATGTGAAAGGTCTCTAGAATAGGAGTAGAATCATAAGTTTATAATCTAGTAAATAACAAATAAAGGATAATGAAATCAAAATGCAAAAGTGGAAAGCTATCTTACATCTCCAGGACACTCCTAAGATTGCCAAACTCCGACGGAATCCCTTCAGCTAAACGGTTCTTGCTTAAATTTCTATCACAAAATACCGAAGTGTCAAGAGGAAGAAAAAATGGAGCAACACGGATGTAACTTGAAGAAACCTAAGCTCTGAGTATGAAAACTAACAGTGTAAGGAGATGCTCCAAGTCACCAATCGAAGAAGGTATAGGACCAGATATCTTGTTGTTCGAAAGGTCCCTGGAGAAACACATGCCATAAACCCGGAGATGAGATTAGAAGCAGCATTATGGCACAACGTAATTGTTGAAAAAGGTCTGCACTTACAGGGTATCCAAATTACCGATTCGAGATAGCTCGATAGGTATTGGACCTTTAAAACTGTTTGATGAAAGATTCCTGAACAGGTTGATAAAACTGTGATCAGTTCAAGATGCCTATGACTCCAAGAGAGTACGACTCAAATTTGAAATGATGCTCAAACTAAAAACAGAATGCATCACTTATTTCAACTGTCATCAACAAGATAGAAGCTCGGGAGTCAACATAGAGGGCCGGAACCCCAATCACGTGGTTATATAACTGATGAAAGAAAATGGTACTCACAAGTATGTCATACTCTCGAGCCTTTCAAAGGAAGGTGGAATTGTTCCATTCAGTTTGTTATTGTAAACATTGCTGCAAAGAAAAAGCTCAATGAGTCGATAACATCCACTTGACCAAAATAAAACAGTTATGCAACCAGCCTGAAGTTATATGCTTACAGGCTATTGAGATTAGTGCAAGAGCTAAGATTAGCAGGGAGTGGACCTTCAAGATTGTTGTTAGCAATATTCCTGCACAATCGGTTGCATTATTAATCCTCCCAAAACAAAAGAAGGTCTGCTTAAATCAAGAGAAATTTGAAAAACATAAAGAGTTTCAGCAAAACTTACAAATCATACAAGTCGGTGAGCTGCCCAAGTTCAGGGGGAATATGTCCACTTAGCTGATTATCATTCAACTCCCTTAATTTGCAAAATCAAAGTGTTAATTCGGGGAAACAATTAATCCATGTTGCAGTTATCAGATCTCGGATTCACTTGCAACAAAAAATTGTACTCACAAGTAATGGAGCCTAGTCATGTTTCCCAACTCGGGTGGAATGCTTCCAGTAAGTATGTTACTGTGCAAGTACCTGCAAGAAAAAACCATACCGATTAAATAATACGCACCTTGCACAAGGTACTGACATTACTAGACGTAGGGATAGATGAATATTAGCAATATTTTTTAATAAGGTAAACTAGGAATACGAAACTTACAGTTTCTCCGTATAAGTCAAATTTCCCAAGATTGGAGGAATCGGTCCACTTAACAAGTTGCAGCTAAGATCTCTGCAGTAAATATAAAGTACTGAACACGTCAATAATGATTAACAGGAGGTAATAACAGAATTTTGAGATATAGCTCAACGATGGCCAAGTGAAAAATGCTTACAAAACAGCAAGTGCCTGCATCAGACCAACCACAGATGGAATTTTCCCGGTGAGTTTATTTCCTTGTAAAGATCTTCCATTCAAAAAAACAAAATCATAAATAAGACGGGCCCTTGAGTATCTTGATGTGAAGAATCAAAAGTAAACTAAGGACTACGTACAGAGTGGCCACTTGTAGAAAACCAATGTTAAATGGAATCTCCCCAGTAAGCTGGTTGTAGGATAAATCCCTGTCAATCAAGCAAGGAGGAAGTCAGGGACTAGTTAGAAATACAGAAGTTACGTTTAAGAGAAATCTGTGATTTAGCTTCTTGATACGTACAAGACCTGGAAGCCTGTACAGTTTCCAATATTCATAGGTATGCTACCAGTAAGACTGTTATTTCTTACATCACTGCAAAAGTTAAAAAACAACGAAATTAATGAACATAGCTCTTCTGAAGAAGGTGTCGAGAAACACATATTGAGCATTTGACTAAGCATACAAACTTACAAAAACCACAAGCCTGTTAATTGGCAGATATCGGAAGAGAGACTCCCTACCAAATTGTTCTCTCGCAATCCCCTGTATTACAAGACAAACCAGAAACAGTTATACCCTGGCCTACAAATAATTGCCCAGAACTAATTGCAGCAAGAGTAACGCGGATTCATAAACTTACAGGTATTGTAGAACTTCATTCCAGTAGATAAGTCTAGGTATCTCACCACTAAGTTTATTTTGAGCCAGGTCCCTAGGAACAAAGAAACTTTATAGTACTTTACAAATCGAGAAGATAAGGTTGGGAAAAATAAATAACTGAGTGAAACTTACAAGATTTTCAAGTTTGGAATCTGTGACAAAGTTGAGGGAATGGGTCCAATTAACTGATTGCTTTTCAAAATCCTGCCAAGAAATTCAAAGTTAGATAAAATTGCAGAACACAGATCATTGATTTGAACCACTCAATGGAAAAAGAAGCTTACAATGTTTCTAATTCTTTCAACTTTGATACTGAAAATGGTATGTCCCCATAAATCTCATTGAAAGACAAATCCCTGGCATCACAAATTGATACCCAGTTAATCAATACAAGGAAGAAAATGCGAGATCGAGCAGTAAAATACCAAGCCATCTCCACAACCAATGTTTACTTACAGGGTTTGAAGAGATGAACATTCACCAATCTCATCCGGAATTTGTCCTGACAGATGGTTCCCTCTCAAGTCACTGTACATACAACAAGAATCCATAAGCATGACAATCGAAAGAGCTCCAACTCAAAGAAACTATTCTCTAGTACCAGTATGAAGAATCAAAACAAAGAAAGAATAGGTTGGACAGTACATACATGGAAACCAGTCCTTTCAGATTACCAATAGATGGCGATATCTCCCCACCTAGATTCAAACCCGAGAGATTACTGCATTACAAGCAAACAAACAAACAAACAATTCATTAAAAACCAAGATTATAAGTGGTGGTAATGAAGCTAAAATTGAAATGAACAGAGTAGGGATAAAACATTACAGTGCCATGATATCAAATGTGACATTATCACAAATGATTCCTCTCCAAGAACAGTAATTATCAGATGAGGAATCAGTCCAGTCATATAACACATTATCCACATCTCTAAAAGATTTCTTGATATCCAACAATGTCCCTCCTTTTCAACAACAAACAAAACAAAGAAATAATAATTAAAAAGAAGAAAAAAAAGTATTAGTCTAAGAATGTCTCAATCTTGTCTAACAACAAACACTAATGCTCCCAATTATTTAAACAACTAAAGATAAAATCAATAGTTTAATAATAATGTAATGTACTACTTCTAAAAGATTTGATTTGTATAGAATACACCCAAAAAAAAAAATCAAATTAGATTAGATTCACCAAGGAAAGCTAAATCATGTCAGCACAAAAGAGTATAAGAAAGTTAGATGGGGGAGGAGGAGCTCACCATTGTCTGAAGCAGGGGAGCCAAAACTAGTACTGAAGCAACAACAAAACAGAAGCAGAACCAAAATTGTTGTTGGAATCACACTACCCATTGTAGTTAGTCTCTGGATGATCTCAAGAACATTCACTTCTCCATTGTGACTAAACCCATCTTGAAGAATCCCATAACTGCAAACCCTTTTTTCTTGTTTTATCACCCACCACGACTTTGCTTGTTCTTACTCAAGTTCCTCTCTAGTTCTTGTACTAGTATTATCTATCTATCTCAAAATGCACAAAATGGGTCTTCAATCAAACACCTTGGTTGCTTTCATTGCACAATAGTACTCATTTTGAAGAGATAATGAAGGTCTTCTCCTCCTTATCCTTCTTCTCTAGTTCTTGAAGTATTATTATTATTAACAAACATTGAAAGGACCCTTTTCTGGTTGTATGATTTCAGAATCTGCAGAATCAAGTGAGTGGTAGTAGTACTACTAGCAGTGAAGCAGAGTGGGATGATTATAGAGAAAATGGGTTCTCAATCAATTTTCAAGGTTATCACGAAATAAGGATGAATGAGTAATGAATTGTTGTTACTGGCTTGTTCAATCACATCTCTTCTGTGGCAGTGTTTGATGAGTGAATGGGTTTTGTTTTTGAGAAGAGAAGAATTATTTGAGAGAGGAATGAAGGAGGTAGGTGTTAAAAAAAACAAGAACAAGAACTGCAATTTTCTGGCTGGCTGGGCTGTACAAAGCAAAGAGAGACCTGCAACACACTAAACAGGACAGCAGGAGGACAACCCTCTCTCTCTCTCTCTCTTTTCTATCTCTCTACTACTACTAGTCTGTGTTTGTGAGTTAACAGTAATCTTGGATGACGGTGGTTGACAATGACTACCTGGTCATCTGATAAATTTTTGGAGAACCCCACAGCTCTGTGTCTCTTTCTCTCTCACTATTAATATCTCTGCATTCTCTGCCCTTCTAACGGTGTTACTGCCATGGATGTGGATTCGGGGTTTAATTTAGTAACACACTATCCAAACTCCTGGTTGCTCACAGGGTGCTACAAACGTTTGGATACAAATCTTTTCTTGACTTCCACTTTTGGATACCGGGAGCTAATAGTGCGTTTGGATACAAATTTGCTCCTAATTTCTGTTTTTCGAGAAGCGAAAATCAGAAGCAAAACTATTTTGCTTCACCGTTGATTATGCCCGGGGTACACTCGGTGTCTATTCGGTCCCCACAACTAACCCTAGGAATTTTTTTCTCCGAACATAACTTAGCCTGAATGTTCTATAACTCATCCTGAAAGTTCTATGATAGAAAATTTTCCATCCGAAAAGAATCACATAGTGTCTTCTCACCATCACCTTCTTCCTGATCAATCAGTCGAAGGAATGTCCCAAAACCTCATAGCGGAGCAAAATCCTGTCTTCCTTGTGCTTGATATTTGACACCAGAATTGACTTCTGACTTTTCGATTTCTTGAAGTTAAAAAACTACTTTTGGTGTACTATTCATACAGGTTATAAGAAATCGGAAATTAGTAGTAGAAGTCATAAATAAAATTATTTTTCTCTGATTTTTTGATTTAAAAGTCGTTCTGAATTTTTATACACAAACTGAATTGTTTTTGCTTGTTGTTTCTAGAAATCTAAAAAGAAAATTGGAAGTGTGTCCAAACAGGCTATAATAGTGGGACAAGACAATTAATCCATACTCTAAATCTAAAAACGTACACTTGAAAAATTCATTGATCGGCTCCCCCAACCAAGCCCGCTACCTATTCCAGTGCTACGATAGGGTTCCTGTATGCTTCTACATTTTTTATAATGAAAAAAGTTGAAAAAGCAGAAACTAATTTGATGCCAATTTTAGAATAACTTTTAGAAACAAAAAGAAAGATAGGCAACATTAACAAAAATCGACGACTTGCATGATTAATTTCAACTTCTTCTAGTATCCAAAGCTTGTTCTTGAGTAAAAGATTTAGCCAACATTAACGAAAAAGAATTTTATCGGAAGAGTTCATATTTTTCCTAAGAAAAATAGGATATCTATCTAATTCAGAAAAAAGGACACGAAATATGTAGGTCGGCTACGCACAAGCATCACGCCTCAATTTTCTATCAAGCACATTACTTAATCTTCGCAGTTATTTTCGAAGGAACAAAACCCACAACAACATGCAGCTTATTTAACACCTCAATCTCCTGGCTCAGGCATCCTCAAGAATCAGAAAAAAAAAAATTCATTCTAATTTCTGCTTCTAGAGAAATAGAAATACTCTTGCTTCTGGTATTTAAACGCACCGATACATACCAACAAATTATCCCGAAAAACCACGTTTATCCTAATTTAGAAGTGTCCTTTCAGGTTTTTGGGATAGTCCAAACGGACGACTAGGAAAAATATCATTTTTTCTGAAACAAAATAACTAGGATCACACTAACGGCATTTCCCGTTTAAACCTAAATAAACGTTAAATAGCCATGGTCCCCATGACCCATACATATCGTACCTGATACACTGCCAAAAAAGCAAACCAGAGAAAGTTACTCCACTCTCTTTCCTTTCCTTTTCCTTTCCTTTCCTTTCCTTTCGTCCCTCGGGAAGGTAATCTGCTGCCTGTCTCTCTTTTCTTCTTTATCTACTTTTCATTTCTCTTCTTCTGATGATCATCAAAACATCACCCTCGTGGGACCCAGCCACTCATTGTCTTTTTCACTGCGGGACCCACTATCTCTTTTCTTTTTTACTACTACATTCAAAGTAGTTAAACGGAGTGAGAAATGTCAGTGATGCATCCCTATCCATCTCCTTTTTACGTTTGTCATTACTACCACATAATTGTTCTTTCTTATTCCTGTGTTTATTTACTGGTACTACTGGGGACATAATACTATTTTTAGAAACTGAATTAACTGCCTAAATTCATTACTGTTTTACCTAGTTAATACTGTTCACCACCTTTTATAGAACATGGAGATTGTCAACTGCCTGCCAGCCCAGTTTGATAAGCCCATCCATCCACAATATGGTTCCATCAGCTAGCTAGCTAGCTGAGAATTCACACCAGCAACCTTCCAAGCTATGGTAACATACTCTGGAGCCTAGTTAGCAATTCGGGATTCGGCAAACGTACGGAACGGCAAACGTACGAGTATTATACGGTTTTGTAAAATTCAGATTCGGTCCAAAATTCGGTCAACGGGACGTGATTCGTCATTAATTCGGAACGGCATACGTACGTGTATAATTCGATTTATAAATGTGAGTTCGGCTCTGAAAATTCGGTATCTATATATAACAAATAATTTGTATTTATAAGGTCATAGACCAATTTTTATGCATATGTGTGAGTTATTTAAGGAAAAATAAACTCAATATGATGATATTAATAATATATACAACATTAGTTATCCAAAAGGACGTCGTATGGTGGTTTAGATGCTTGGTTAGTGAGTTTGAGATCTCTCTCACCTTCACCTTCAAATCTCTTCAGTCGTTTTTGTTTCATAAAAATTACAACACGTCTAATATTCGGTCGTGTATGTTCGGGAGGCAGTAAAGCCCAAAAAGTGGAGTCTTTGAAAAGTAAAAGCTAAAGAATTTATGGCGAATTAAGCGGACGTATCATTCGGGATACGTAAAATTCGTGAACGATTCGCGAATAATCCGGGAATGCCACATAATACGCGACTTGGATTCGGAGTTGCAAACGTACGTGAATAAGACGGTAAAATTCGTGATACGGAAAAATTCGCGAATGATTCGCGAATCATTCGCGAACTTACTAACTAGGCTCTGGAGCTCTGCATTGGTGAACCATAAGTACACACGCCATATATATATAGTCAAGTGTTGAATTGACATTTGTTGACTTTTGTTCGGCTTGTTTTTTTTGATCAGCAAAGCAAAAAATTTCATTGATCAAAAAAAAGGTTGCAACCCCCAAAGAGAGTACAAGGAAGAAAAGAAAGAAAAAAGAGCAAGACAAGAGAAGAGATACAAGAAAGACACGGAATGCAAACGAAAACAGCTGCACCTAGGGAGGTTAAAAGTACAACAGCTTCCGATTCTCAATAACAAATTTAAAAGAAACCTGTTGAAACTCAATAAAACATAAACACCATGTAAAAAATCAGTATTTCGATTTAGAAATAACCTCTTGAAGCTCCATTTTCTTCTTCGAAAACACTCTAACATTTCTTTCTAACCAAATTGACCAAGATATCATGGCAGGTATCTTAGTCATTCATCCACCGCATGGTTCCATAAGCAAGCTAGCTGAGAATTTACACTAACAACCTTTTTTTTTTTGGTTATGGTTAAGGCCGATCCCTATGAGGACTACTATAAAACTTAGTTTTCCATGTCATGTTACACGGAGAATACATTTCTCTACTACGACATGTAAAAATGGTAAATGTGAATTGAAAAATATATTTAACTGTGTTAGGCGGAATCTTGATAATTGGATTATAACTTGACCTTTATTGACTTTTATCCAGCTATTCGTTTACCATACTCTCTCTTATAGATATCTTGTAATAGTGTAGTTCATTTTAATGCACAATTATGCATTTCTCATGGTATCATTAGTTTTCGATCCTACTATATATATATATATATATATCATCATATTTGATGCCCACAAATTTCAAAACAATCTTTCGGTAGATCATGGAATCAATATCTTTTTTCATACCCTTTTTCATTGTCGATGACCTTTATCAACATAATTTTACTGATTTCCGATCAAATTCAATTTAAGGTTCATCTCTATTTCTTGGTGTATATCATAATTTTTCTCAGATATATATGTTCATGTCCTGATTGGTTTATAGTAGAAGATGGGGAACGACTAATAAGAACACTAATTCTTCTCCAACTGCTCAAGATGGTAATTCTCTTAATTTATACTTACCATTCTCTAACATAAATACATTTCCATAAAGCTAGATTCTTCAAAATAATAATAATTATTATTATTGTTATGGTGTGATCAGTTTTGGTCGATCTTGGTTTCGACGGATTTGTATGGTTATATTAATAATGATTAAATGATGAATAAGAACCAATAAGAGAAATTATGATTAACGATGTTTGAAGCTTTAATTCATACTGAGTTTATTAGTAAAGTTAGAAATTATGGTTACAAGTTGTATTAAGACAACTTTTACTACTTTTGTTTCTGGTGATATATATACCAGGTCTTTCAACAGCAACAAAAATTTAATCTTTTCTTGAAACCAGTTTATGGCAACGATAAGAATGTCGAGAAATCATCTTCATAATTTCAGGAAAGGTGATTTGACAATTCTTATTTACCTACATAATCTTTTTTTTTATTGATTCTTTAGGCGCAATATGCGAGAAAGTCAGTAAGGATGGGATGATTTGATAATGCATGTTTTATATGGGTCAGCAAGAGAGTACGATAATTTTGTGATTTATGCGCACAATAGAGTGGTCTCATTTACATTTACAAAAATTAAACCTAGGATAGTGAATCATAAGCAATGGCTCATCGATCAACGACGAGAGTCTAGTATGGTTTTCAGTGCACACACTATCCCTCATCCTTCCACAGTATGAATGTGAATTCTGGTAACTATTTTGCTGGAAACGGTTGAGGCAAGTCCAAGAGTTCAGGAAGTTATGTCAATTTCAAGAATACGTATAAATTCAATATGGGTGTTTTACAGAATCGTCACACTTTCTTAATTTGTTTTACAAATGATCATACTTTAAATTAGTGATTACAAAAAGATATTTCTCCATCCGACTTGACTGTTTTTGAAAAAACAGTCTGAATTTTGTCTAAAATACCCCTCCTCAGTTGTTGAGGTGATGGTGATGAAGTGGTGATACCGGTGGTGGTGGAGGTAGCTATACCTCAAGAGAAGAAGCCATGAACCCTTGTGTGAATGTGGTGTCACAGATCCTGAACTGGGCTGAATTTCCGGTGCCATTCAAACATCAGCGGCCATTGCACCTGTACCACAACCATTGCATAACCAATTTCCTGCGTTACCAGACCACCAAACACCACTGCACAACAACCATTTCCATCTGAATTGTTGCACCCTCTTGAACCACCGGTTCATAACCATTTCAGTTCAAACCATCTACAACAACTCATATCCTGTCCTAAACATTCATCTATAAATAACAAAAGCAACCAAAGCCTCCAGTTCTTCATCATTTCAAATCACCACTGCAATCAAAAACTACCACAACACCACTGTCTTCAATTCCATTCTCTCAGCAAACCATTGCAATCTCACATACAACACCAATAGTTATACCAATTTCATTACCAGTATGACCTGCAATTTCTGTAGTAAAAGCATCATCATCAGCGCCAGTGCTTCAACCAACTACATCATCAGTTCAAGAATCCACAGCAGCTCCTTCCAACCCATAGAATCCTTACCATCTTTTCCATTACTTCAGCCATCTATTATTCTAAATACCCACCTCACCACCGGCAAACATCACCAGAAAGCAACACCAACACCACTAGCAAGCAACACCAGCACCACCAAATCATTCTTAACCACAACAACAACTCCATCAAAATCATTCTTTACCACAAAATCCGTTCATAATCCTATTCTTCTTCACTGATAAATCAAATTACAAAATCAAATTAAATTAGAGTTTACTGAAAAAACCCATACATATCAAAATTCATACAGAACCCTAACTCTTTTTAACTGATGCAACACCATTTAATTATCGATTCAAAATCACAAAAATAAAATTAGGGTTTCTCAGATCTTACCTCTTTCCACCTCCGATCTTCAATTGCTGTCTTCAAAGAATTAATCACACAATTTCAATCACATCAACAACACACCAAACTGTTAATGGAAACTATCCATTAATGTGTTCATCTCCTTCTATCAATGCTTTTTTTTTTTTTTGTAGATGGAGTTGCAGAGCAAGAGAAAGAGAGACAGAGAGAACAACGACGCAAATAGGAGCAAATAGGAGAGAACGAATTAGGTTTTTGCTTTTTCTTTCAATTTGAGGGATAAGAAAGTAATTCCAACACCTGAGTTAACTCTGACGCGTGACACAACGCTGCAGTTAGGTGTCCAGTGATTAGTCTGCAAATACTTTGTAACAGTGTGATTCACTTGTAACACCTTAGTAATTCTCAAGAGGGTACTCCTTGTAATGGCAATGGAAATGGTAGAAGAGATTTTTCTCTGGTAAAATGTCATATTCATAGAAAGAGAGAAAATTATGCTAGTAAATGTTATTTCAGGTATCACCCCTACATTCAACAGATTTACTACTACAAGTGGTGTAGAAAATGTTGTTCAACAACATGCCTTTACTACTTTGAGTGAATATACTTCGTCTCTGATTCTTCTATACGTCAAAAATAGCTTTCTGATTCTGATGCAACAACATATATGTCTGGAGATGAAGCTCTTCTGGAAATGACTTTTATCTTTCAAGGCAAAAAGAAGGTGCAAGTTAGTGGAGGAAAGTCTCTAGTATTAGTTCCTGATATAAAGCTTACTTTATTTTTAGTAGCAAAGTTTACTAAGTATAATTCTTGTTACTTTAGGTTTGATCTATATGGGTATGAGAAAAGATATTTATTTTCAGATATCTTGCTTGCTCATGAAATAATAATTAATAACTTGTATTTTACATAATATTGTTCTGCCTTACCTAATACTCAATATGGGTATAAGAAAAGATATTTATTTTCAGATATTTTGCTTGCTCATGAAATAATAGTTAATAACTTGTATTTTATATAATATTGTTCTGCCTTACCTAATACTCAAATTTATTTATCTACAACATTACCTGCTTCTCCTCGAGTATGACATGATAGATTAGGACATCCATGTAAACAAAAAAAAAAGCTTCATTTTGCAAAACAAATTGTTTTGACTTCTACACATTCTTCGACTCTGTGTCATCTTTGTCAACTTGCTAAAAACAAAATTGTCATTATAATTATTAAATTATCATGAGAAGAAGCCACTTTCTTTGAGTTATTAAATTATCATGAGAAGAAGCCACTTTCTTTGGTTTATGGTGATATATAGGGTCTTATTATTCCCTCTTTGAATGGTGATATGTATTATATTGTGTTTGCGGACGAGTTTATCATATTTCATTGGATTTATCCATCGTAGCTATAGGAAGATGTTGTACAATATTTTACACATTTTAAATATTAGACAAAAATTGTTTTTTAACTAACTTTTCAAGTTGATGGTGCAACAAAACTCGTAAAAGGTCCTCTCAAGGTATAACTTGAATCAAGTGGTATTCTTATTAGAATATCTTTTTCTCAAACCCAATAAAAAAATGGCCTAGACGAAAGAAAGTATAAATATTATTGATATGGGTAATGCTCTTCTATTTAGTACTTCTTGTCGAAAAGAAATACTGTATGATGTTTTTCTCACTGCGATTTATCTCATAAACAAGACATCGATATTGAATTATAAATCTTATTTTGAGGTCTTGTTTGGTATACCTCCAGATTATTCTTACCAAAAAAAAAATCGGTACTGCCATTTGTCTTATTTAGCTCAGTCAAGAGCCGATAAACTTTTTCCTAATGAAATCATTGGTTACAGTCCATGAGGGTTGTAGATATTACAATCATGAGCCTAAAAAGACTTATATTTTAGGCATGTAGTTTTTGATGAGTCTCAGTTCTATTTTTAAAATTATGTGTCTGACTCAAATCCAAATTCTTCCTTTATTACTAAAATTACACTTACATCTTAGTCTGATCCTACTAGTACTATAGTTACTAGAGATCAAGAGGCATTTCAAAGTGGAAAATATTTCCAGATCATATCTCTCATGCGTTAGTTTAAAATATAATTGCTCAAGCTTATACATCATTATTGACTATTGTTGTTGAGCCTAAGACATTCAAAATAATAGTTAAAAATTCTAAATTGCAATTGTCTACAATTTTACTAGGAAATGAAATATAGGATACTGTAGCTCATGAATCTCACATTAACATATTAAGATTTAAGTGGGTGTATAAGATAAAACAAAAGTCGGATGGTACAATAGATAAATCTTAATAAGAATGTTAGCCAAGTGGTTAAGTCTGCAACAATCAAAGTTGTTGCTTGTATTTGGAAGATAAGAAAATTAAATGCGCATAATGCTTTTTTACATGGGTAATTAGATGAACATGTATGTATGTTATAACCACAGGGTTCTGTTGATCCTGATTATCCTCCTAAATATGTTTATCATTTTGAGAAAAATTTATATGGTTTGAAACAAGCTCTAAGAGCTTGGTTTGTTTTAGGTTCAACTCTTTTCTTATTACTTTTGGGTTCAAGAAATCAATTCAAATAATTTTGTATGCACATATATATATATATTTACTTATAAGAATGGTGTACTTGTCTTATTGTTATATGCAGATGACACACTCTTAGCTGGTAACTCTTCTGCTATGATCGATGATTTTATTGCTTCTTTAAAGGAAGAGTTTGCTATAAATGAATTAGGACATTTAGGATATTTTATTGGAATTGAAGCTGGTAGGAACTCTCCTTCTATTGTGTCGACACAAAAGAAGTACGTTAGAGTTGTTAACTAAAGATGATTATGTTAGACAACAACCTTGTGATAATCTTGTTACTAAAGCTGCTAGAATCTAAATTCACAATAGAATATGCTAGTTGATCCTAGTGAGTACATGCAGAATAATTGTAGGTGGTTTGGAATGATTAACTATTACAAGAACGGATATATGTTTTGGGGTAAACCACATTTTCCAGTTCGTCAATTCACCAACATATATCCATTTGCAACTTAAGAGATTTCTGAGGTATTTGAAGGGAACTGTTGGACTGGGTATATTACTTTGAAAATTGAAAAAGGATGATTTCCATAGTTTGAGAGCCTTTACAGACTCACATTGGGCAGGTTTTCCAAGTACAAGGATCAGATCAACATCAGGATATGTAGTTATTTTAGGTTCAAGTTTAGTTTTTTGGTCTTCTAAAAAGCAAGAATATGTATCCAAGTCATCAATTGAAGTTCAGCACGAGTGTTTGTTTGTTGCTGCTGCAGAGTTACAATGGCTTGCTTCATTATTGTCTTAGTTACATATTTCTATTAAAATTCAGTTTTTACTCTTATGTGATAACACAAGTGCTTTATCCTTACCTATTTTTCATGATATGACAAAGCACGTAAAGATTCAGTATCATGCTGTCTGGGAAGTGGTGGATAAAGGTTATTCAAGCTACAACATGTGTTAAGTAAAGGCCAATTGGATGAAATATTCACAAAAGGATTGTATTAACCTACATTCTCTAGACTTTTGTTGCATATAATGAGCTTTATATCAAAACCTCGAGCTTCAGTGCCTTAGTTCATTGGTTTGTATTTTCCCTCTCTTTTCTTAAATAAAGTGTTTTTCTTTTTGTTCTTTGTTTTCTCAAAATGTACCTAGTATGTTTGCCAGAATCATCCTGACATTGTGCATCATGTTTCTGTAGAAAAAAAATTTATTACAAAAAGAGCATCAATCCTATATGGTCTAAACATCAGAAAATTGGTAATCTCGCGTTGGATATGCTTTGAGAGCAGGCATCATAAAACACAAAGTGTAATTGGAGATGAATGTATAACTAATTATTTTTAAATCGAAACCTCTATGATAAAAAGAAAATATACTTCCTCCGTTTTAAGAAAAATGATACTTTGACCTTTTTAATTTAATATATTTTTAGGAAGAAATACAAAAAAGTACTTTTTCAAAAACTAACTGGAGCGAGCATATAACTAGGTTAGACTCACAGTTGATCTTAATTTTCAAGGGGTCGTTGTAGATGTTACAAGCAATATCCAATATTTGTGCAAAATGCAATTTTACTAGAGCAGTACTGCTACATTCACAAGGTAAAACCTCTTAAGATTTTTTTTATATATTCGCATCTTATCGGGAAAGTGGTGTCAATCAGAAACGAAATCCATGGCAATGTGATCCCAATTTTAAGCTTTCGACCAAAGCATCTAGACACGAGACTTCTAACAATATTTTTCTTGGTCAATCTGGTATTATTGTTTAGAGAATCGGATAAGATTTCAATCATCACCAACACCATTAATTGTCCTTTACCTTAGAAAAAACAATACCATTGGGATTTCATATCCTTGACTTCCAAATCACGTGCCTTACTACGGCATTGTTCCCTTTCTTGATTAATATATGTCCCTGTGACATTTCACTTGATAACTACATTTCTTCTAACACAATATTGTTGTATTATTTTTTTTTAGGGCAAATCAATAAACTAGCCAGTTTCCATCCATATATTTAGTAACCTGGCTAAATTGGGGCCTATACCACTTAATTGGGGTCTATAACTAGATAACAAAAAAGGTCACTAGAAATCACTTTACACCTCCCCTTATCAAAATAATTACCAAACTACCTATTTTATCCCTGATTAATTAGCACTAATTAACGGTATTAGGGGTTAATTTTGTTTTGGATGTGAGATTAACTAATGTTAGAGAGTTCATCAAAACATCAAATTTTTATTTTTTTCATAAACAGTACCCATAATCGGTTTACGTTCATTAACTTGTAAACCGATTCTGGATTGGTGTTTACGAATTAACAGAGGACATCCATAATCGGTTAACGTTGACATGTTTTATAACCCGATTTAGAGAATCGGATTTTACTTATGACATATATAAACCGATTGTTTCCTTTCATTACTAATTTTCATTCATTGCATTATTATTGTAAGATGCATTTAGCACATGCATCAAGCCTTTAAACCCCTAGGCGACCCTAGTGGACGAGTTATAGTCTCGTGAGGGTTTACATAGAGGTCTACCCACAAAAACTGTACAAAAACTTGTAAATCCATCAATCTTCCTCCGATGAAGACGATACAACATCCAAATAGCCCGGGTTATCCTCCGGGATTCTATCTGCCAAGAAGTGATAGCTTGCATCAAAGGAGAATGCTTCCCCCTTTACTTCCAAGTAGCGCACTTTCACGACTTCGTTCTACAAAAACACAAAAACAAGCTTACATTTGTTAGTGGTGTTTCGTTGGAAGATAACACAACATGGGGTACGTAAAAAAAGCCACAAAATTACTTACAAATTGTGCAATGGACAAGGTGAAGGGGCGAGTGTTAAAAATCCGAGGTTGGAGAGCTAAAAAGGCAAGTATCGCATTTTCGATGACTAGGTGCCTACCATGGAGTTGTTGAACACTTCTTGCATTAGGATTCCCAAATTCTTGGCTAAATTTTTTGTGTACTTTAGACCAAAAGGTTGTTGAATCCTCCCTTTCGGAGGATTGACGTCTAAGTTGATTTTCCGCATACCATGCTTTCGTGATTGCCTAATCTTCCGCGGAGTCGAATGATGCCATTTTTTGTATGTATATGTATGATATGAGTAGTTGTAGAGTATATAGAGTGATGGGGAATAAAAAATGATCAATTTTGGGGCAAATGGGGTCCAAGGGTGAGGTCTCTATTTATAGAGAAAGTCCCAAACGGCTATTTTTTTGAAAAACGTGAAATAATTTGAAATAATCGGTCTTTTAAAAGGACTGTAAACCCCGATTGTGTTTGTATGCAACAAGGAATCAAACATTCTTGCGACCAACGTAAACCGATTAAAAACATTTTAATTTACCGACACTAATCGGTTTAT
Source organism: Papaver somniferum (assembly GCF_003573695.1). Lineage (NCBI taxonomy): Eukaryota > Viridiplantae > Streptophyta > Magnoliopsida > Ranunculales > Papaveraceae > Papaver > Papaver somniferum. The sequence goes on along the minus strand of NW_020618825.1, from coordinate 14,239,539 downwards.
ATATATTCATATGTGAACCGACTCTAGCTTGGCTTAACAACATCCAGGAAGAATCGCTTGCACAATCGGTTTATGTTGACATATCGAGTAAACCGATTGTTGGCATGTCAGTCTAGAATCAATTTAAACATTAGGTGCATTAAGTTCAACACAAGATCATGCAAAATTAAAACACCAACCACGCAAATATCATCCAAAATACAAACATCAACCATCCCAAAAGACTTAAAACAACCACAAGTATTGTAAACTTAAAGTTTTAGTATTTAAAAGTTAAACTTAAAAACTTAAGGAGCACCAGGAGCATTTGTAGCAGCAACAACATCAGAAGCAGCATCACCACCACTAGCACCAGCATCTGGAGCAGCTGCAGCAGCAGCATCATCAAGAGCAGCAGCTTCTGCATCATCCAATGGCTATACATTCAGCCATTTCTTCAAACATACCTTCCAACTCAAGGTGGTGATCCCTCTCAGCTGAAATAATATTTCTCCTCATCCTAGCGAACCTCATGACCTCAACAAGCTCTTCCAGTGCAAGCATATCAATCAATGCGAGGGATTGTTCAAGACGGGTCTCAGCTCCGAAAGAAAACTTATATAGGATTCTCTCTGGCACTCTTTGTGGTTTCCTCAGAACATCCTCCAAGGTTACCTCTCGACTGTAAAATGCTAGGTGTGTGAAGTCCATTTAACACAAAAAAAAAAAAAAAAAAAAAAAAAAAACAAGTAAGAAATTGGTACATATAGAAACATAAGTAATCCGATTCTGAAGAGACTAAAAGAATCGGGTTATGTGGTACATGTATAAAACCCGATTGTGAAGGAAGATGAAGAGACTATAGTAACCGGATTATACATATTACATATATAAACCGATTCTAGTGATGTATTTTTATATTTCATTTCTACCCCAGAATCGGGTTATGTTAATCATCATGTAAACCGATTACTGTGCATGCTCTTCATGGACGAAAACCCAGAATCGGTTTGTTCGATAGGTCAATAAAAAACCCATTTCGGGTGTAATCAGAATTTTGATTTGTCAAAAACGAAGATTTAAACATGTAAATCAACAAGATATGAAGAATCATAGATTGGGTTAATGGAGATTTACCTTTTTCATGTGTGGATCGAAGATTCGTTGGAGAAGAAGATGAAAACTAGGGTTTTGAGAATTTGTAAAGATTATGATGGAAATAGAAAGTTTTTTTAGGTTTAGGTTTTTTTGTTTTTGTATTTACTGAAAATAGAAAGATTAGAATTTATAGGAGAGAGTTTTAGGAATTAATATGGGGTAAATTAGTATTTCTTAAAAGTTTGGGTGCCTATAGTAATTCGGTGGTGTAGGAAAGAAAATTTGATAGGCCCCAATTTAGCCGGGTTTAATAAACCGGCCAAAAAATTTAAAACTTTCATAAAATGGCCTTTCGTTAATTATTGCATTTGGTCCCACCAAATTGGTCCAACAGGTGGGCTTAGTCAATTTTTGTGCCCTAAATTACTACCATATCCTTAATATTCTCTTTCTCATGCGGCAATGGGTGTTCTTCAATGATTGTTCTTACATGATAACTCGATTGATTCGTACCCAAACCATTCCCGTTTCTTCACCGACCATTTAACATCAACCATCTCTTATTCTCTGTTCCTCCAACTCTTTCTTCGACCACCAACAATACTCTCGATTGGGATAAAAAGGTAACGGTAAGCTTTCAATCCAGTATTTCTTTCTACCGACTCAAGTCTTTTGTCTGGGAATCGAATTAAACTCTAAAGGATTTGATCATGGTGATAACAAAAACCACCGAAGTTGGAACAATTTTTTTTTTTTGAAATAGGAACTGATTAGGGTTTGTTTCTATTGATTTCAATGATTATTCTTTCCGGGTTTCTAAGTTTGCTGGTTTATGTTGTGATTGAACAATTGATTAATGAATAATTGAAATCTGATTAATTTGATTAAGTTTTTCAATTGGGTTTTTATTAATTGTTAATTTGTCTCTCCTGTTTGCATTTTATCAGTTAGGGTTCATAATTGTTCGTTTCTCTGATAACCTTGTTTTTTTTTCTTTAATTAAGATAGGTTAATTCGAGAGATGTATATAAATTTTGGTAATGATTCGTTGAATTTGATTGGATTTCAATAATTTGTTAGGATTTCATGGGAATGAAAAATCACAGGAGAAGAACAAAAGAAGATGAGCCGACTCACGAGTTGACTAAGCTGTAAAAGGTCTACAATATCCTTGAGTCGTGTTAAATTAACTGCCGTTACTGTTTTTTTAAATAAAACGGGGCGGAAAAGTCTAACTCGACCATTTTATAAAAGAATTCAAAAAAACGGTCACTTTCTTAATTATATGTCAAAAAGGTGACCACTTTATTAAAAAGCCCTTGTTTTTATTTATGTTCCCGCCATAAATCCAAAATATAAGACTTCTCTTTTAATTTCTCTCTTCCGATTATCAAACTTCTGTTCGGCTTGGACATATTGATAGTGGGTTTACTGGCATTATCTTTACGGCGTGAAAATGTCAGTGTAAGATCTCCATCTAGCTTCAGTTTTCATTGTCTTTACTACCACATAGTTGCTCTTCTTCTTCTTCTTCGTTTATTTATTTACTGGCACCACTGGCTTGGTGCATAATTCTTTTTCTATAATGAGAAACTGACTTAACTGCCTAACATAACTAGAACAGTTCATTATATACTGTTTTAGTTCTAGTTATTACTGACTGTTAAGCAACAACAATAGTAGTTGAATACTCATAATGGATCGAGTTTGGTAATTGTTGGTGGTTTAATACTACTGTTTCCTTCTGCACTTAGTAGTACGTGATGATGTGAGTGTATACGAATATATTGGACCATCCATGTTTATTTTGTAGGTGGGCAGTACTCTTGACCTTGTTCTTTATATAGACAGATAGGTCCTCCCTTGCTAAGGGAATTCACCACCTTTTATAGACATGGAATTCGTCAACTGCCTGCCTACTTTACCAAGGCCATGCCCATGCATACTATATCCACCATGGAACCATCAACCATCACTTAGATTATTAGAACTACACACCAACTTTTTTTGTTGTGGTTAACGCCTAACAGTCTTTGTGAATATTAATATACTAGATAGATATCTAGATGTTTGTGTTGTTGATAAGCAAATGACAGCCTTTTTTTTTTGGTGTTGTAGGTTTTTTCTCAGCTGTTCCACTGGTAGGAAAACCTGAGGGGAAGATTTTTTGTTTTGGTGAGCGCATTAGTGGAGACTTGTCTAGTAGCTATAATGCAATACTAGACCGATCAATACACTAGTGGCGAAAATGAAGTTCATTGCTTCACAAGCCCTAGTACTTAAGATCTTGCAAGAATTAGAATGCAACACAATGGCCTTGTTACAGCACAGCTTAGTTATTGGCATCTTTCACAATGGCCTTAATTATTTGTCATGTACAGACGATAATAATGAGATGATCAAGAATGAGTAGGGTGAGAATGAGAAGTCGACCACTTATACTAGTACTAATGCCATTCACATGCAAGCATTCATACACAAAGAAGAAGAAGAAATGAAAAAAAAAAACATCGTTCTCTTCTATACTCTCAGTTATCATTAGAGTTTCACATTCTTGTCTTCCATATCACGTGGCTTATTATGGCATTATACTCCCTTCATGATCACCGGTACCATTACCATTTTATTTGACAACTACATTTCTTCTAACAAAGACTTTGTTGTACTCTTTTTGTGTTTCCAGGAATCCAAATTACCACAGAAATTGGATGGATCATTTAAAAGTTAATCAATTCTAAGTTCCAAAATGTAAGTATATTAAGATAGTATCATCTTTTTTAGATCAGACAAGAGATTATGTTAAGAGCAAAAAATTCGGAAAATGGGTCATTTGTTCAAATGTTTTTAAAATATGGTTCTAATGGACAAGTAAAAAAATAGCAGGGATGAAACTGGATGCATCCTGATGTAAATTAAAACAGTATCAAATTTTACATGTCTTTTTCATCCAAAAATTGTCGTTATTGGATTAATTGACCAATTTTGTGCAAAAAATTTAAGAAAATATGCACATGATTAACATGCCACCAAGACGTAAAATACAACCAGAAAATTAAGTACAATAGGGATCCCAACTAAAGATTGAAAATCATTTTAAAACTTCTCTAGTATCTCCGGTATAACCTGCTATTTCAAGATCACTTACTACTGTTGAGGAATCCGCCGACTCATTATCTGTTCCAGGAAGCCAAGTAACAACACTTCTTTTAGAAAAAAATGAATAGGATTTTCTTTTTCTTTTTTTTGAAAGTGAAATAAATAGGATTTTACTGTGGCTCTACATGTACTAGATTCCATATAAAAATATTTATCTCTGAATCTAGTGAAGATGATTGTTTTGTTTTATATGTATTTGGGTAATTCCCTGTAATTTAATAGGTTGGAACAATTGTGGGAGTTATGTGGATATCAATATACCAACCTTGCAAAAAAAAAAAACAATACAAGTAGGGTTTTATATTCTTGCCTTTCAAATCACGTGCCTTTATTGTGGCATTGTTCCCTTTCTATGATCGATATTATCAACTATGTTCCTATGCCATTTCATTTGATGGCTACATTTCTTCTAACAAAAAATTTGTTGTATTGTTTTTGTGTTTCTATAAACTTCTATAAATCCAAAAATATGAAATATTTGACAGGCTCATTGTAGAGATATTCAATTCTAAATTCCAAAATGCATGTAAATCAAACTACAAAGAATATCCATATACACGTTATTATCCAAAAACAATCGGCTTACCAGAAAAAATCTCCGGATACTTTTCATGGTTCAATTTCGACCTACAATTGTCTATTAAAACAGACTCTGTTAGCACATTATTTTTTTAACAACTTAACACTACATTTTTAAAATTTTCACTCAAAAAAACTAAAAAATATTCTCGACGGATGTATAATCACCTGCAAACATCGCTTACTTAAATTGGTTATTTTTTGGATAATATTTTAAAAGGGATAATAAAGGCCTTACCAATCCAAAAGAGGGGGGACACAACACACTACACCAGGGGATGGATCCAAACAGCAATACGCAACACTGGCCAATGCTATTAAGATCTCTCTGCTATAAAGATAATGGGGTCGTCCTACCATTAACTTAAGGCTCAGGAAGTGGTGTACAAAATGAAGGACCCTATTGATACTGACCTTAACTTTTGATTTTATGAATCTTGTAGGGTTAGTGGTTTCTAGCTAAAGGACATTATTATTCCTACATGCACTCAGGACAATTCAAGTTTCAATCTCAGTCGTTCATCCATAATACTATCTGGCCCGGTCACGTGATTGTTTTGTCCTTCCTTGGACCTCTTCACCACTTAAGTCCTACCTCTCGACCGCCCACCGGTGAGGATGGCAACCGGTGCTTAACTGCTCATCTGTCTATTGGAATTTTGTCAAATTATGTGTGAGGCAGCTATTCAAGGTCATCAAATTCCACGAAAAATACTGATTAAGCAGATCCAACGCTGAAAATTGTTTTGTTTTATATATATCCGGTAATTCCTATAACAACCTTAACATAGTGTTTATCACTTAACGTTGTACTTTTTTTTTTTTTTTGAGAACTCCAATAATGTAATAAAAATTCAAATATTTGGAATATAATAATTCAACCTTTTGAAAACATTTGTAAATTTGAATAAATAATTTGGTGGTGCTATTCAGCTCTCTGTTCTTCACCTCCCTACTCTATTCCCTCCAATCTAAACCCCACATCTAGAAAATGATGAACCCCATTTGTACCTGAATGTTATTCAAATCCTAAATGTGGGGTGCAGATCGGAGGGAGCAGAGTAGGGAGGTGAATAGCATTTCCGTAAATAATTGTGCCAAATATGATTTTTGGATTATATGCTTATTATGCCCGTTCTCAACCTTCCTAAATGCACCCACATTTTACACATTGTTCACTAGCTAAGTACACCTAAAAGGCTGAACCCAATAATTCAAAACAAACAAGTTTAAACAAAAAAAGAGGCAAATTCAAATACTTCTTACATTTTTAAGAGGTAGGATCCGTGGACTCTCTTAGATGGACAAGGTCAGATAAGATTTGCACCATTTTCTCCGCAAAATCCAAATGACAATGAATTTAAGTGTAATATTTTGATGATATGTTTCTCTTATAAGACTTTACATTCTTACAAAAAAAAATGAACGCAATTCGAGATGTATAAAACGTCCATCTACCCCTTTGAATATCAGCCTTTCAAAGTTATCGGTTGAAATTAAGATCGGTAGATGGTGAGGTTTCCTCTTATTTTGATAATAAGAGGAACATATTATCAAAATATTACACTTAAATTTATTGTCATTTGGGTTTTGCGGAAAAAATGATGCAAATCATGTATGACCTTGTCCATCTAAGAGTGTCCATGGATCCTCCCTCGTTAAGTTAACATCGTAAACATTAATCACTAACAGCTAAGTACACCTAAAAGGCTAAACACAATTATTCAAAATAATCAAGTTTAAACAAAAAGAGAGGGAAATTCAAATGAGACTAGTTTAGGTGGCAGGCAAATTATATTTTACAGGCGTAAATCAATGGTTGCTTTATTATATTCAGGGTCCCCAACAATTTATGATTATTGAAGTGTCAAATTGTCACAAATAGTAATTGCTCTCTAAGAGCGTCCACAATGGACGACTAAACCCAAATATTTCGTCCAGTGGATAGGCGTAGTGGGGCGGACCATCGATCAAAATTTGATCAAAAACTAAAACCCAGACCAGATTTGGTCGGCGACCAAGACCAAACCCAAATATAGTCGGGCGTTTATATAATGTACGCCCGCATCACAGGCGTATGTATAGTCCACGCACGGACACGAGCGTTTATAAACCTTACGCCTGATGTAAGGGCGTTTATAAAGAGTTCTCCTGTGCCAGACGAACTTTATATGTACGCCTCATCGGGCGTACATATAGTTAACGTCCCTTAGTTGGGCGTTGATATACTTTGATCCACTACCTTAATTTGAGATACATCACATGGGGCGGGCTTTATACCTCCGCCCCATTTTATTTTTTTTTGTTTGAATTCCCTCGAGCGTAATCTTTATTAACGCCTGATTTCAGGCGTAATCTTTACAAACGCCCCATTTCAGGCGTTATCTTTATCAACGCCTGATTCCAGGCGTAAACTTTACCAACGCTCGATGTCCAGGCGAACTTTATATCAACGCGCGACCAAATTTACTCTTCTCCCTCTACGCCACACGACGGACTAAACCCGAATTTGATCTTTTTTTTTAGTCTTTGATCTTTGGTTTTGGTCGCACCACTGCAGTTGCTCTAAGCCTATATTCTCTTTCAAATATGAGAACAGGTGAGAGGCAAATATTTCTCCTAGTAGAATGTAAAAATATTGGGTTAAAACAGAAGATTTAGAGGTTATAAATTTAAAATCACAACTCATGAGGTAAATTTGGGTGATAAAAGATGATTTTGAACGTTAAAAAATTTGAGGGCAAGGAGCAACTTCCAAGTCACCAAGCAAGATTCCAGTTACAACGTACAGTATATTTAGTTTATGGAAATACTGAATCCCATACGAAAACTGTAAAATTTACGAGAAAATATCTGACATATCTAGATGGTATGTTGAGAATTTTTGAAAGATCGATTTGTTTACCATAGCCACGTTCATTACCAATTGTTGTACAAATGTCCCTCTAAAAAGATAAAAATTAGTGTCGTGTCACTCATGGTAGAACATTTTTTTTTACCAAACATTCAAATTTTTCGAAAACCAAAAAAAGAGAATAAATTTCATCATTATAGTACCCACTCTTTTATTAAAAACAGTGTGTTTCTTGCTTAAAACAAAAGTTAATAAAGATAACCGTTACATTTTTTTTTCTTTGTACACCAACTCAAAATTTTCACCCCTCTATAAAATTTCAAATTTCACACTCAAAATCTCCAAGAAAACTAAATCAAACCCATTTCTCATTTCATCACTACCAAGAATTCTCTAATGGCTTCATCATCTTCTTCTAGACTAAGGAGTTCTTCATCTTTCCCAAACCTTCTCTTCACATTTCTAAACTTCATTCTCTTCATGCTCTCTGCATCTTCAATTGTCCCAATTTTCCTACTCAGAAACCCACCAACGACATTCGGTTGTGCAATTTTCTCCATTTCTTGTCTTTCCCTTCTCTCATCTCTTGTGGGTTTCTACTCTCAACTCACACAATGTTGTTTCGTGACTCATATTACGCTTATCCTCGCTTCGGTTACCGGTCAAGTGTTCGGATTCTTAGCTTTGTTTACCCGAGAAAAATCGAGTCTGAAAATGTTGCATTCGCAGAGAGATCCTAAAGAGCAGATGGTTTTGATTAGACTGGAGTGTGGGACTTTGATTGGTATGTTTATGATGCAGTTGTGTGTGTTGGTTCTGACTTGTGCTGTTCATAATTGTTGGGTTAGAGAGTATGAAGGGTTGGAAGCCGTGGAGATGAAGAGGAGATGGAAGATTGCTAGAGTTCAGGAGGAATCACTGGCTAATGCAACTAAACTTGGAGAGATTAAAGAGACAGAATTTGATGAGAAGATGAAGAACAAGTATGGCAAGTGGGTGAAAACAGATTTTGAAGGCTAGATGACTGTGAATTTTCCCGGAGTTAAACATGATAGTTTACAGGGTTTTTAAGTGTTTGTGCCTGCATGCTCTCGAGAGATTACAGTTCAGTAGTGTTATTATTATGCGTGAAGTTTGAATTTTGTATTTCTAAACCAATCTGAAATCTATAATATAATATCTGGCGAGTTTCATCAATTGTCAGGTCTTCAACTCATAACCAGGAAGAAATTGTTTATGGACCTGATCAAAATCGAACCATTGCCACTAATTTCAAATTGTTGAGATCGTCTAATCAATGGCGATACACACGTAATTATGAACACAATTGCGATGAATTTTCATATTCTACAATGTTATTTTACTTGTTATCCTTACATATAACTTTCCTACTAAACCGTAATGCATATTAGAACTCGTATCATATGTATAAACATAATGAATAGATACACATACCAGTCTGGAACTAAATTTCTTTCTTGGTATTTTTCTTTTTACAAAAATAGTGCAGTGAGAATTATCTGATTGTTGGCGAAACCTGATCTTTGACGTGGTTCGTTTTTGATGGTCCATGGAGTTGTAGAAGTAGTGAGTTTGTGACAACAAATATAGAACTCAAAGCCATTAAACCACCTGTCCAGAAATGAATTTGTAAGCTTTAGATGTTTCACCCAAGAGCAGTTGAGACAAAAATGTTTTAACCCAAACTTACCAGATATTGAAGGTGTCATGGCAAAGTCGAAACCAGGAAGTAGTACCCCAGCAGCAATTGGGACTGTAACAACATTATATGCAACTGCCCATAACAGATTCTGATGGACTTTTGCCATGGTTGCCTTCGCAAGGTCCAGAGCATCTACCACCTGCCAAATATCAAACGATGTCTTAGGAAAAATGGAAGGAAAGGAAAGTAAAACAACACGGTTGACATTAAACACCATCTACTATCAAGTAATTGTGTTTTCTCTTTATAAGAAGTTGCATTTCTTGGTTGCTAGAAGAATGTCAATATACCTGTGAAAGTCTGTTACCAAGAAGAATGACAGACGCTGCATCTGATGCTGCATTTTCTTTCGACTCAATTTGTAAAGCAATCCCAACATCAGCAAGAGCAAGAGATGGTGCATCATTTATTCCATCTCCTACCTTCAAATTGATTTAGATATACGTTCGTAAGAATCTTTTTCTATTTCCATTGGTCAAGAAAATAAAATTTGTTTGTACGCTGAAAGTATGTTTTGTGCTACAAAAGGATAATCATAGAAAGGTTACCATTGCAATCCGATGACCCTGGGATTGAAGAGATGATATAAAACCAGATTTCTGCTGCGGAGTGAGAGATGCATTCACATTTTCACTTCCTATTCCAACTGTCTGGGCTATGGTTGCAACCGCCTCTTCCCTGTCACCTGATAGTAGGACCGTTTGGATCCCCCGTTTCTGTAACCTATAGTAATAAAATAACTAAGTAAGAACATAATATGAGGGTGACAGTAACTTGCTAGTGGAAAATTCAGCTGTCAGAAAGATTCGAGACAAATGATGACACGGTCAGGAAAAGTATGCATGAAATAGTGTAAAATTATACTAGATTTCAGTACCAATGTGGAAATGAACCTAAATGAAATGATTATACCTATCTACAGTAGATTCCGCATCATGGCGTAAACTGTCAGATATTGCGATGGCACCAATGACACCTTCTCCTTCCCGGCCAACATAAACAATTGTCTGTGAATGGTTTGAAGATGTTATCCCTTTAGATGAGAGATGTTTCACAATATCTTCCAACTCCATTAAGTTGGATGGTCCCGACCTATTCTCAAAGCGTTTGTGAACCCAATCAATTGCACCAACTGCAACTAATGAACCATCAATTTCTGCTAAGCATCCAAAACCTGGCTCTGTTAGTTGTCCTTTCGTGCTAGGTAAACTCAAATTCATAGACTCTGCTTTATCTATGATAGCTTTAGCAATGGGATGTGATGCCGTTTTTTCAACTGCAGCTGCGAGACGCAGAATTTCTGATTCCTCATATGCCAAAGAAGCGACAGCTGAGACTGCAGGTTTTCCTTCTGTTAAAGTTCCAGTCTGGATATAGAAGGAAAATAAATTGGCAGTTAATAAAGTTTCAACGAAAGCCACAACAATTTCCTTTCTAAATTGGTATGAATGAGAGACACAATAGTAACTCAAGCAGCATTAGAACAAGTACATTGTCCAAAGCAACATAGTCTATCCCAGCTAAAATACATCTCCACCTCTTATAATAAGTCCCTGTTTCGCTCCTGTTGAGAACCGTAAGAGAAGAGAACATCAAAAGATTAGCATTGGCTAAGATTATGAGTGTACGACTATGGCTTAACCTATCAAATTAAACACAGTAACTAGGAATTGTACTGTGATTCTCTAAATACTTCAAAAGAGAAGAAAAAAATGGTAGGCGAAACACTAAGAACGTCCTACAAAAGTAACATAAGAATCTGAGGGAAACAAGCATAAAACTGTTCCGTGTGGAAAATAAAATAAAACGGGACTCACCAAGAACATTATTGAGTTCAAGTAAGCAAGAGAAAGAGGATCAGCTTAGAAGACTTACCCAGTGAGGTACCTGTCAGAGAAAATGAGTTTATAAAATAGTTTGATATTTGGTCTTGGTGGGATTGGAACTTAGGATCTACTGGTCACTAAGGACACTAGCTCATTTTCACTATTTGTGAATGAACCTTTAGTCCCACATAGGGAAAACTAAAGATGATAACTCTCCATAAATATTGAAAATTTTGATATTAGAGTGGCCATTGGGTCATTAGCACTTTTGTGTAAGGGAGAGTACTTGGGCAATGGGCTAGTTGTTGCAATCACACATTTTCACACACGCGCGGTGCTTCGGACCAAAGCACGCGGGCCGGGCTCGGGTTTGGGTGTGGGTCAAGACTCAACTTTTTTGGCAATATGTCTGTGGATGAACGTTATATCAACATTAATTTGCATGAAGGTTTTATATCAAACTTAAATTTGCATGAACGTTTTTATTTCAAATTTAAATTTGCATGAACGTTTTATATCAAACATAATGACGCATGAACGTTTCAAACCGTTAGAAAAAATCTGAATTAATTGAAATTGTTTTAATGCGCGTTTATGAGACCTCTCTCTATTCTCCCCTATATAAAGCGATCACTCTCTCATTTCATTTTTGTGTCCAGAAGAGCTACTATCCTCTTCTTTTCGTCTTCTCCCCCTGTGTGGTCCTTTATTTTTCATTCCGTGCGCAATTGTTGTTGAGGTCGTAAGAGTGGGAAAGTACTGTAGTGCTAACAGTGCTTGCAACGGGCAGTTTTATCCTGGATACGAACTTGACCACAGGGTATAGGTATCACTCATTCTTGAGGCGTACCGGTCAAATATCGTGTTAAGGACAGCGTGTTGAACACGTGACTCTGTCCTCTGTTTGCAGTCTAATTGAGTGTCTATTTACTTTCCAGAAATTAATCTTTTTATTCTTACATCTTTCTAGCATCTTTCTTGAGTGTTTTATTGTTTCAGACGCAACAGTACCTACTAGGATAGCTGTGGGTGTAGCAAGGCCCAATGCACAAGGGCAAGAAACTACCTGCAAGGGAAAAAGATAAATTTCATTCAAACAATGAACGAAATGATATGCAGAAACTCTCACGTTTCGGCTGTATGTATCTTGTACTTTTTAGAATTTCCCTGAAGCAAAATCATTATGCATTTGGAAAACCTTCTAACTTAATATTAATATACCAGGACATCAACCACAAGCTTCAAGCTCAAGAGCAATGGATTTCCCTCTGGTCCAGCAATGTCATTCAGCAACACGTCAGGAAAGATGTCTGTCCCAATGGAATACCTAACCACAAGTCCCAATAGGTGGGCAATAAGTTTAAGGAGAGAAATGATGCATGCCAAACAACCACCAAAATATGAAGCAATACACACCAGAAAGCAAACGTTGCCGCAGATAATGTCATTATACTGTATACAAAAGGCCCTGCTATTGAATCTGCAATTCTTTGGATAGGTGCTGCACTTCCTTGAGCCTCCTCAACCTGAAAGCAAACAGATGAATCTTTTGGTATAGTTTTAGATAGAACGATTGAACAACTTTATTGTAGAATTCTTCTCCTCTGTAATATGTTTTTGCTCATTCTCTATACTTCTGAGCTATACCATTTGAGTATCAACTGAGATTCAATGTTCTTCAGTTCAGTCCACAACCATAGTTAAATTGACAGAAAATGTTAGCACTAACTGAAGGAAACAGAAGCTGACCATGCGAACAATCTTGGAAATCGTTGACATAGAGCCAGTTGTCGTGGTTTCAATCCTTAACGGACCCTCCTGCAAGAAAATGGTAAATGTCCACAAATATTTTTTCAAATACAAGATTGAGAGGAATTTATCCTTATATTGAACTTTCAATTTTACAGTAGACACAACATGTGATTTCTTTCTTTCTACCACTCAAATAAAAATTCAATGAACGTACCCAATTCACAGTCCCGGCTGAAACTGTAAGTCCTCTTTCCTTATAAACAGGAAGAGATTCTCCAGTGAGCATGGATTCATCCACAGCACTTCTCCCTGCTAAAACCCTCCCCTGGATAGGTAGTTGATGTTAATTAAATAATATATAATATACCCACTATTACTGAACTTTGAACTACTGGGAACACAATATACATTAGTTTGTTTAAACTACATACATCAACTGGAATCGTCTCTCCAGGCAAAACCAACACTGTGTCTCCAACTCGAACATTATCAGTAGGGACTTCAACGCAGACAGCATCAGAACTAAGTACATCCTCTATAGAGGGGTCAGCTTCCGAGGAAGTAACCACTAATTGAGATTGAGATGACACTAGGGACTGTAAGACGAAATACCAAAAAATAACCATGTTAATCAACAAATAAATGAGGATACAATCACTACTGCGTTTTGAAGACTTTATGTATTCTATCGGAACTTTTTTTTTCTTTTTTCTTTTTTTTGATGAAGCCTCGTTGCCACAACTTATCATACAATCGAGGACAAATGAATATCAAAGACTGTACCAAGCAGTAACTTCAATAATGCGTCTACAAAAAATCACATGATTCAGAATTTCAAAGAAAGACATATTATTCAGCCATATTATAAACTCTCTAGTTACCACATGTGAACAACAATAGAACTTACTAATAGCTCATTCATGTCACTTGAAGCTTTCAATCTTGCCTTCTCTTCTAAAGATCGTCCAAGAAGTACAAAACCCAGAAGCATGACCTGCATACTAAACAATAACATCCTTCCATGAAAAGTCACAACGGTTTGATGCATGGAACATCAACATACAGGGGCGGAAAAAAGAGAATATAGAAGACATAGCTACATAAAAGACAATCTAGGATTGAGGTTAAACAAGTCACCGGTTCATCGAAGAACGATGCATCCCATTCAAGCTCAGGGTTCAGCAATGACACCTAGCGAGAATGAAAAACCAGTCAAACAATATCCTACAGGAGTGCCAACGATATATGCGGCAGGGAACTATGAGACGGTATCTATAATTTCAAAACGGATCTCACTGCGCTTATAATAAATGCAGCAACAGATCCAAAACCAACTAGAGAATTCATATTTTCATATTTGGTGAACCCCTCGCAAATGCTCCCACTCCATCAAATAGCAAGTCTGCAACAACGCACAAAGTTACGAAGCTCATGAACGTACTCCAGTTAAAAAAGTTATGAAGCTCATGAACATACTCCACTTAAAATAATTAAAATCAAACACGTATTAGCACTCTCTACTGAGACTTGCTTTAAAATTTTAATTTACATCTCACATGAGGGTAAGTAATATTCATTAAATTTTTGCGAGCTTAAGGGAGCGGGCAACTAATTGAGAGGTAAATTTATAATTTATAGAACATTCAGCGTGACAAGCCAAAATTACAACAATGATAACGAATTTAATAGCTATCACAAACCTCTCCCTGGTCCCAACAGAGCCACCACCGCCAAACCAGCTTTCACATACGAATTGTGCAGTATATCCAGAAAAGACCCTGCAACATCAACTCACAGTCAAAACAGCTCAGCATAGACAAAAGACACCAATCCTGCAGTTCCTTGAGCTGCAAACTATAGCATTCGCTTTACAAGAAAAATCAATCTAAAATTCTAAATACTCTTCTCCAGGGCACATAATTGAAAATGTAGATGACCCACTAGTAAGATGGTAATGTTTTAGGATATTAATATCCATGATCCAAACTTGAAACTCGTCAGCATCTTAATTTCTACAGACCGATATAAAACACAAAAGCATACCGTGACTTCTAGTATTTGTTCGTGCTCAATTATGAAAGATCCAAAATGGCACATTCTTCATTTTTGCTGCTGGTCTATAGAAACTAAGAATACTGACTTTAGCACTCAGATAATGGATATCAACACCCAACGACTTTAGCACTGTATTAAAGATATCCACCCGGAAATGGCTCTCTATACACATGTCATGCCTACCAGATTGCCACTTCTTTTCTAATTTCACACTTAGTCAACTAATAATCTTATACAATAAAAAGTCATGTTATGCATGTACTTCAGCAACGTAGCACAAGTTACAACTATTCTATACAAGGCATTTTACACATTTTCCTGTGACTGCTGAGATAAATCCTTGTAACCTTTCTCTTTTTTGATACCATTAACTACACTACAAAGACAGCCTATATGCTAATAATCTTCAAAAGATGAAATACAACAGTTGAACCATCAGAACTGCAACTATTTCTAATAGAATGTAAAATCATGGAGTATTGATACCGACAACCTAAATTCAAAACCCGTCAGCATAACTTCTACTGACCGACAAAAAATCATAAAGGCTATCTGATAAACTTTTTCCATAGACACAAAAACAGGAAGGATAACTTGGTCAAACACTAAAAATCAATACCCAACGACTTTACCATTGTATTAGGGAGACATCCGCCAAAAATGCCTCATTATTGTCACTGCTATGTAATAACACTCAAAAGATACGACAAGAAATCTAACAGCAAAAGGGAAAATGCAGTGAACCCTCTAGTAGAATGATAAAGTTGTTAAGTGTTGATATCCATGATCTGAATTCGAAACTCGTCAGCACCTTAATTTTTACGAATTTCCCACATAAAAACTAAATTTTGGTAAATCCAGAGTCAATATAAATAAAATGCACCTGTTTGTGACTAGTAAAATATCCCCAATCCTTGGTAACATGGTTTCGCAACAAAACCCAAAATGACCCTGTTTTTTGTTTCGTCCGCAAGAATTAAAATGCTGACGAATTTCGAATTCAAATCATAGATATCAAAACCCAACGACTTTATAACTTTACTATAGAGGTATCTACCAAAAATGACTCATTACTGTCATTTTTGTAGCAATATTTTAAAAACAAAACAAACCAGTTTAAGCAAAATGGAAAATGCAAATGACCCCTCAAGCAGATGGCAAAGTCATTAGGTGTTGATCCCCACGATTTGAATTCAAAATTTATCCACATTCTAATTCCAAGGCCAAATCGACTGCTTTCAAAACGACTGATTGTTTTTTAGGCCTTGAAAATTAAGAATGCTGACAAATTTCGAACTCAAATCGTAAATATCAACATACAACAACTTCTCTTGCTAAAATGACATACGCCCACATATATACAACTCAATACTGTCATATGTATCAAAAAGCAACATTGTGCATGAACCTGAGACGCAGGGCATGAGTGGCACTTGCACCTACTCTACACAATATAACAACTGACACTTACATGTTTTCAATTAAACAATCTATGGTTAATCCAACTAATTTAACATCTAATCATCCACTGATCAAATTTCAGTTCAATCAAAATACTACCAAGTCAAAAAATGAAATAAGGGTGTTTCTAAATATTACCATGAGCAACATGAATCCCAAGAGAATGCAGTATATGAGAAGTATGAGATCCACAACACAAAGCCACGAGTGCCCAAGCAATCAACACCCTACTCTGACTCTTCTTCAACATCATTTCTTTCTTCTCATTCATTTCCTTCCATTTCTTCAAATTCTCATCAATTCCCATCCCCGAATTCCTCGTCTTCGAAGGAAACCCGCATTCAGTCAATCTCTTCCCCAATTCCTCCCCAATACTCACACCCCCATCATTTCCTTCTGTATTATTCATGACTAATTTGACAGCAGCTGTTTCAGTCAAGATGTTCACAGCAGCTGATTCAACTCTTTTATCTGCTGATAATATTGATTTCACTCTTGATACACATCCTCCACACATCATTCCTGATACATCAAGTAGTACTGTAGTTTCACCTCCTCTCTTCAGCTCCTCCTCCTCTCCTGAAGGGTATTTCAGTAAATTTACATCTGAAGTTGAAGAAGAACCAATTTCTACTGCTTTTGATCTGATAGTGAAGAAATTTGTGCTGTTTCTTCTTCTGGTTGATGAGATTTGTCTGGAAATCTGTGCATTTCTCAAGAAAACTGGAGTTCTGGAGTGATTTAGTCTTGATACTGGTGTTGGTGTGAGAGAGAGTCTTAGTAGAAGATCTGTAGCCATTGATTGATGAAGCTAGAGATTGAAATGGAGCTGAGATATTTCTTTGTGATTCTAGACAGAGAAGAACAAGAAGAAGAAGAAGAGGAGGAAATGGAGGTTGGTTGTAGAAACCAGGGGCGGAGGAGAGTGGTTTAGACAACCATTGAAGACTAGTGGTAGTTGTTGGATTTTCTATTTCTCTATTTTTAGTTGGGACTGGCTGCCAAGGAGATGATGGGCATTGACTTTTAGTCCACGTGGGATTCTTACAGGTTTCATGGAGAAACGCACGTTTAATAACATGTAATGTAATGAAGCGGTGGTGCTATTCACGGCACAGTTCCGGACATCTAAACTCTATATCTCTAAAATGGTGAACCCTTTTATCTAGCAGTGGGTCCTGGCTAAAAACCATGAACCAATACTCTTACGACACCTAGCATTTGAGCTGTGAATAGAGCTCCAAGTGGAGCTGTGAATAGCATTTCCGGTAATGAAGAGCGTCTTATCTGTATGTTTTTAATGAGTTTCCACTTGTCGAGGTATTAGTGGATGATAATTAACTCAAGCTTGTTACAACAGGATTCCGATTTGATACGTTCATTTGATTGGTTACAGATTGAAATGTCAGGTGCCCACGTAATCAAACTTCTAGAATTTTCCAAGAGTGTGCATAAAATCGGACTCCTGGGACAATATATGGAGGTATTTAGGAAGGTGATTAGTACTCCATTTCAGTAGTCATATAAAAGATAGAGATTTCAGAGTAAATTTGTGAAAGATTGATAATTTCTGAAGGAAGTGTCATTTTCCAATTCAAATTCGTGTCCGCCCATATGTTATTGATCCATATATACGGCAAATCAGTGACAGTGGTATTTTTTCACAAAATTGTTTAAAAAGACCAAAATCAATAATTTTTGGGTGAAAAAGACTTGTACATTTTGATAATGTTTAAATGGACAAAAATTAAGAAGATACTGTTCAAATGGACAAAAATATAAAAATAGCCAGGATGTAACCAGTTTCATGTTACTCATTTTCAAATATTTTTTCTTATTTTTAATTTATATCAGAATGCATCCAGTTTCATCCTTGCTATTTTTTAAATTTAAGCCGCGATGAATCCAATTTTATCCTTATTATTTTTTTTGTCCATTTCACCCATACTAATTTTTACTCGTCTATTTTAATCATGTTTTAAAAAATTTTGAACAAATGACCTATTTTTCGTATTCTTTTACTTTCTTGTTTTGCTTTAAGAGTGTGTCTAGGAAGCACTTAATTTTTTTTTTTGATCTAATCTTGTATGCACTTAAATTTAGTCTTGAAAGATACTTCTATCTACCTATCAAAAGAGAAAAAGAAATAGATCTTTAGGTATAAGATCATTAGGTGATGAGTTAACGTTTAGATTTTGTGTGTTTGTGAAAGTAAAGAATTGCAGGTAGATCAACTTATTAGCACTATTAAGTTTTTTAGCCTACTTCATCTTAGACGTGATTTTTTTATGTTGTGCCATTTCAAAAAGAAAATTCAATGTCTCATTGATGTATACTAGTATAACACGCGCGCACGATATTGATGTATACTAGTATAACACGCATGCACGATGCGCCTAACATTCCGGGTCATTTAATTGTGAACCGTTGAAAAACACGTATTTTATAAGATAAGATTTCTTTGCTTTCCCGTTTAGTTTCATTCTTATTCGCCATTCATTCAACCTAAGGCCTTTTATGGGTCAGATTGAATTAGATATACAAAAATAGCACGGGACGTGGAGCGCCTACCAAAACCGCACCAACCCACCGGAATCACTACGAGGCCAAGAACTAAATCATGATGGACATGTCTTAAATAAGGGTGCACACGGTACGGTTCGGCTCGGTTCTTGCCGAGACCGAGTACCTGTACCTTACACCCTTCGGTACCAAAAAAATAGACCGGTCCCGGTACCGAGTACCTCGGTTCCGGTTCCATTCTGGACCGGCCGGTTCCGGTCGGTTCCTGTGCACCCTTATCTTAAATGAATGAGCTAGTACAATGTACAACCCATAAACTCAGTAGAAAACTTACAATTTAAAATCAGCAAAAGTGAATCAACAAGACAATTGTGAAAATAATAATGAACAGCACAATCCGATATTTTGATTTAGGTTCCGGGTTCCCATGCACGGATGCACCCTCAATAATGAGTTCCGGGTTGGATCTCTGTGTCTCCATGGAAGAGATCAGGCCAATACGTAGAATGTATCATCTCAACAAGCAAAGGGAACTGGAGCAATACGTATAGTGATACAGGGAAAGAAGCCACCAGACCAATTGGAAGAAAAGCCCATGCTAACTTCTGGTTAAGTACAAGGCAAAGTGTGGCACTAAATGCTACCATCATGGCCGCTATAGAGAAGAAGAGACTCGCAAGCCCTAGTATCAACCTTTTCAGCAATAACTCGAGGAAATCTTCCATGGCATATCGCGATGTCGGAATAGATAAGAACATTAGTACTGAAGTGACGGATGAGAAAAATGCCATAACATCTGATATGACATGGTTTACTATGTAATAAAATTGGGACACCTTTTTTTATCTTTGTCTTGGTAAAAGCTGCAGCGAATACTACTGTTGTGATAAGGGTTGCTACAACCATGCATGATGAAGCAGTACCTTTCATCCACTGCTCCCCTTTGTCCATTAAGTCTTTGTGCTCTCTAACAAAGACATCTGTTGGTGTTTGTTTCTTTTTGTTTTCGAGCTCCATGTATGTAGGTTGTACTACCTTCTCCACTTCCTGTCCAAAAGATGAGTTGACCCGAAAAATTAGCTTAGACTAGGGCTGCACATGGGTCGGTTTGGGTCGGGTTGGGCCTCACCCACCACCCAACCCACTGATGGTGGGTAGCAGAAGTTATCACCCACAACCAACCCAACATAACAATGGGTCGTTTTCACCTGACCCACATTACAATGGGTCGGGTCGGGTGGGTGGTGGGTTACCCACCATAAAATACACATTACAGTTACATTGCATCAAAAAAAAAAGTTACAGACTTACCTAAGACTCTTACAGATGACAATTAAAGAACTGACCCCAAGTCAAGTGTAAACAAATGATAATTATAATCCAGAGAAGTAAGAAGTTGGTGCAAAGTTGCAAAGTGCATACAAATTACAAGAAATGAGTTCAATTGTTCGAAGCTCAAAAGATAAAAGACTATTAAAGGAAGTGATTGAAGAAGTGAAGACTGAAGTGAAGTTAGCGATTTAGGTTTAGGCATTATATATCACTACTTCAACGGTTGTGATTCATCTAGGATAGGTAATCTAAGGGTTAATATTAACTAAGAAATATTTAGGTGGGTGGGTGGGTTGGGTCGGGTGAGGGAAGCTTTGACCCATAGTCAACCCACAATACTATGAGTTTTGATGTTGTGACCCATAATCGACCCGCTCCTAGATGGGTTGGGTCGGGTGTGGATAATTTCAGGCAGGTGTGGATTGGGTCGGTGGGTTGAGTCGGGTTTGTGCAGCCCTAGCTTAGACCACAGTACGTACGACAGAGTAAACATTCTACAAAGGAAGGAAGTTAATTATCAGCGAAAGAATGCAAGTACGTACGTACCTTAAACCATTGCAACTCCCGTTGCATTTGTAGAGCAGCACCAGCTACGACATTTAGGGTCCGTTTGGCACGTCTAAAATGGAGGTAGTAGGAGGATGTAGTGCAGTTAGGTTTAGGTGTTTGGCACGTTATTATTGGGCTGCATAGGAACTACCTCGTGCATTCAAAGTAGCCCAAAGGTGTATTAGGAATGCAGACCTCAGACCCTCGGTTTTCAACTACCTCCTTTGGGCAACATTCGACTGCACTCTTTTATTCTAACATAATTATTAATAAATTAAAATACAAATTAATTATTAACTGAATTTACTATTGTATCCTTACTTATATTAATATTGGGAAAAACTTTTGATATCTCTTCCATGATTCATCATCTCCGCCTCACGTCGTCCTTAACACCGAACCAACACCATCACTTTTCATGTCCCTCTATAAGCTTTAAACAGCCACCCATCCTATAAAATCTCTCGATCATGGTCTATAAACTTTAAATTTTATCAACCTATCCTATAAAATCAAAAGATTTTTTTTCCGAATTTAAGTTTGAATTTAATTGGGTCTGTATGAAATTGGTTTTTGTATGAAGTTCATATTAGGTTTGATTAACAGTTCGTGAGATAGTGAATGGATGGTTAATGGTTGTGCTTACTGTGAGTTGTCTTCATCGAGATGTAATTGGAATTAATTTGTTGATATGGTCTGGATTTTGGGGCTTTCTAGCAGTGGATTAAAATTAGGGTTTACATTTGGTGTTTTTGTCAATTGATTCTGATTTTACAACAACGAAGTGGAGATGCTCTTATGGTTTTAGGGTTTTGGATGTGTGAATGATCGAAAAATTGAATGACGGTGAAGAAGTTTGGGTTAAAGAATTGAATGAGAAATCAATTGAGAAGTAATATTGTTGTTGCCAGTCCAGCCTTGTTGTCATGAAATTGAAGCTGAGATGGACACAAAATTATTGGTTTGAGCTGTATACAGTTTTGGGTGCAGTACCAGTGAGGAAAGAAACAGTTTGTTGCCATATGATTGACAACGAATGATGCATGATTGAGAATGTATTTTGAGTTTTTGTGAAAGCTTTGGACAATGGGTTTGTCTCTAATTTGAAATAGCAGAGATTGGAAAGATCATACAAACAGAATGGGTAACTCTCTGTTATATCAGTTTCATGCACACACAGTGTTTGATAAAGGGCCCGAACGACCATTTCTTCCCCAAATTACTTTACCGCTGCATCAAATTATTATCCATTGGTCCAATGAGTTTACCGCTGGTTGATCAGGTAACGTGGGTTGAGTTTGTGTCGGTTTTAGCAAGTTTTGGATCAAAAAGAACAAGGAACATGTAGAATGAGTTTTCGAAAGAAAGATTTGATGTATGTTAATGGTGGTCTGATCGTTACAATTGAAGAGTTCATGTGTGGTATTTCAATTATGGAGATTTTGTTTCGTAAAATATTAGCTGAACAGATTATGGGGATTTCGTTTTATAAAAGATGAACAGAGGGAGGGAACTTGGACGCTTGATAAGATAGTGAAGGGAAGTCAGGTTCTCTAATCGGTGGATATAAAGAAGAAGACGGTGAAGTGAAATTATTATTATGTAAATATTAGTAAAGTTAAGGGTACAATGGTAAATCTATTTCATTATTAAATTCTATTCAATGTTTTTTATAATTACTAAACTGAAATCAATATTTAATGAAGTCAACCAGGGTCAACGTCTTTTCCAAGTACCAAACACCAAGCTGGACAAATATTAGACCAAACTCAAAAATTGGATAAAACCTGAGTACCAAAAACAAAATAACCCTTCAATTTTTCGCTTAATGATCATAAATGTTAGTTTTTTTCTATATTTGGGAGCCGTTGTCATGTCGGTGGATTAATATAGTGGTGCGCGAAGGTGAAATCTTTGAACAGGGATGATAGTTTTCCCCTTCACTTTCGTAAAGGAATTGGCACTACCAAACTTTATGTATCTATTCGATCTTTAAGTTAATATATTTGGATTAAAAAACAAGTCACGAAATCTGGTATTTTTGTCGTCTTTTTTCTTGTTTTTGTTTCCATTTTTGAAGTAGTTACATCCCATTACATTGCATGTCAAACACCTAAAATTGAGTTTCATCTTCCTATTACATCCTTTTTAAAATTATGCCAAACACCTAAACTTGAACTACATGTAGTTGGCAATGTCTTGCATTGCAAATCCAAACGTGCCAAACGGACCCTTAGTACATCTGGAGGAGGTAACATTGCAGCCAAATGTAAAATGTTGTTTCCTGATTCGACTCTCCAACAAGCCATGAGCTTCTTTTTTGGGCTTGTCCCGTACATGATACTAAAGATCTTTCCTTGCGATACTTAATTGTTGTGTGTAATATGCTTGCCGCGGTGTTTACTAACCAAATCTGGTGTGGGAAGGTTTGAATACACCTTGTTACAAGTTCAACTATTCCAAACTTAGTCCCGTTTCTCAAGATGGTGGAGTTTGAGAAAAACTTTCTTTTTTCGTTTGTGTTTTCAATGGATAAACCCTAAAAATGCTTCAATTCAACGTAGACATCACTTACCGCATCAAATCTGTTATTTCTTCCTCATCATCTTGTTCAAAAGCTGCTTCATTTATCCTTGCTTCGTGCACTTGTTGCATTTTTGATTTCGATTTACCACCATTATCAACAGGCCCTTCAGGATTAGGTTTTTCTGGAGGCTTGCGACGACCGATTCTTCTTTGGGTTTTGAAGAATTGAATGAAATTTGTATAGAAGATGAAACAAAATAAGGGAGTTGAGTTGTTTTGGAAAGTCTTTTGAAGGAGGCGAGAAGCAAAACCAAAGAGAGATGGGAAGATAAAACCATCGGTAACCGTCCCTTAAATATAATAAATGAGTTTGTAACGGTTGCTAAAATAGAATAAAGGAGTTTGTAACCGTCGTCGCTAGGGGTTTGTAATCGCCAGAATACCGGCATGGATGGTTGGTACAATTAAATGCTGGAACTCTGACGATCAGTTTAATTTGAGTCCAGAATGCCGGCTTTGTATTTAGATCAAACTACCATGCCGGTATATGTGCCGGTTTTTCCTTTTGTAAACATTCTATGCCGGTATACACACCACCAAAAGAATTAGCCGGAAGGGTTAAAGCAAACCGACCCAAACTGACCTTCATATTAATCGCATATGAAAAATAAACTTTAAAACTTTAAACACATAAAATGAAATATCTTAAACTAATTGCAACTAACATCATTTCTTGGAACGAGATTCAATAAACAAAGAAGCTTCAAAATGTCTAAAAGGCTCTTTTCTCCACTTGGTATATGTGTCCTGAGCTTGAAACCTATTCTTTCTGTATCTTGCGAGAAACTCGTTGTATTTGCTACATAATTTTATAAGCGCAATTGTTCGATTCGATACAAACTCATCCCGTAATCCATTTTGCGTTTCTTGCACTTACCGTCCTCAAACTTCGGCATATAATTAAGGACCACAACTAACAAGACCCCAAAAAAGGTTTAAAAGGCGGTGATCTTCCGGGAGATCCGATACTATGTAGAAATTTTTAATTCATTCGGTTTCTTCCTCAACATCCCTATCTTCGCTTGTTTTACACGTTCGTATATCTCTTTAGTTTCTTTACGATATTTTGCTTCTATTGCTGCCTCTTCTTCTTCTCTTTTCCTTTTAGGCATCTCTTCTTCCATTGCGGCAATTGACGTGGTGGTTTCTTCCTTCCTTCTAAGTCTTTCGTGTATAACGAAAATTGTGTTGGTGGTGGATGATGATTGATTTCTTATTGGATTGGATAATTTGTTCCTTTTAAGTTTTTCTTTTTCCATGGATACGAAGAACTCGGTAGTTGGTGATGGATTTGCCATTGGAGATATGTGGTGGAGCTTACGATTTTTTTTTTATATAACAAGTGCAATGGTAACTCCATTTCTTTAAATAGAAGATGTGCTAACGGCTCTTTTCTACTTTATTGAGCCTACTTTGTCAGAAACCTAACATCCGCACCGGCATTTCCCTTCTCTGGTTTTTGATTTTTAAAAAATAGTCGTTACACGTTGAATGTTTAATGCCGACATTGAACGTAGGACAAATGGAATGCCGGTAGTTGGTGCCGGCATGCAAACGTATATAAAACCAATGCCGGAATAAGGTTTATTATACACAGAAACCATAACATTTTGACACTCTATTCCGGAATAAAATTATATATAATATTTACGCCGGAAAAGTAACGACATTGAATTATGTTAATATAGTATGCCGGAACCATAATTTATTTCAAAGGTAATCCTTGTCGCAGAAAGCACAGATGCACTTAGCACGTGCATCAAGCCTTTAAACCACATAGAGATCTACCCACAAAACATTACCAAAAAATACCCTAAAACCTAACCAAAAACCACTAAACCTATCAATCTTCTTAAGAAGAATCCGTCTCTGATTCACCCAGCTGGTGGTACTCCGTGACTTTGGTTACCATGTGGTTCACGTTTTCATCAAACATGAATGCTTCCCCTTTTTCCTGTAAGTAACGCGCTTTCACGGCTTTATGCTACAAAACAACACACAAACTTAGCTTGTTACATAAAAATTGAAAAGAGTTGATTGTGTCGAATCAATCATAAATATACTTACGATTTGTTGAGGGGACAATCTATTGTGGGTAGCGTGCGCGATCCGATGTTTGATTTTTAAATACTCGACCACCGCATCTAGGATGATGTCGTGTCATTGCTCGATTTGTTGAGCGGTTCTTTCTTTCGGGTTCCCATAGTCGTGAGTAAATTTGTTAAAAATATTCAACCACATGGAATCCCGCGAACTGTTATCTATAGTTGAAGGACGAGTTGAGGCGTACCATGCTTGGGTGATTGCTAAATCTTCCTCGGAGTCAAAGGATGCCATTTGTTATATGTGGGAGTAGGTTCTATACTATGGTATTTATAGATGACTCTTTTAGGGTTTAGAGTTTCATAAATTAAGAGTCTCAAGGATATATATAAAAACACACGAGTTTTGGGCAATTGGGTCCAAGTATTAGATCTCTTTATATAGAGAAAAACCCCAACGACTAGTTTTTTTAAAATCAAATGTGGCGGCATTGACGTTAATATGAACTGAGAGACGCCGGAAGAAAGTTCCGGTATTTATTACTGTTAAATATCCATGCCGGTACTTGATTATTTTTTTACAGAGGTTGGGCCAAATCTGCAGAGCATACAGAAACATACAACGTCGGAACAACCCACCGACATAGATTTTATTTCTGCGATCACGCCGGTACTTGTGAATTAAAAAAAACGGCTAGTTTTTTGAAAAATAAGACTGTTGGAGCTTCATTCTATATAATACCACCCCATTCCTTTGGAAAAATTTACACAAAGCACCCACCAAATAACAAAAATCCTTCTCTCAAGAAAGCAAGCCTCAAAAAATAGATCAAGCAAGCACGGTTCAAGATTCACAAGCGATGAGAGATTCATAAACAAGCTCTATTTTCAAACCAC
The DNA here is from genome assembly GCF_003573695.1 of Papaver somniferum. Lineage (NCBI taxonomy): Eukaryota > Viridiplantae > Streptophyta > Magnoliopsida > Ranunculales > Papaveraceae > Papaver > Papaver somniferum. Next base: position 14,213,127 of record NW_020618825.1, on the reverse strand, counting down.
CATCAAGCTCTACCTGCAAAGTAAGTATATTCAACATTACTAACAATATATGGACAGTTAAAATTTTCTCTACTAGGACATATCACTAATATAATCTTCTCTTACAGAGTCATCATTGCACCTGTCAAATTTGCAAGTCACCTTATCATCTAGCCATGGGCTATCCTTTTATTTATTCTAAGTGTGGAAATTGTGATGGGACACGCCGATTTTGGATTGCACAAACTGATGATGCTGAAAATGGAAGAATCTTTCTAAGGTGATCATCCAAAATGCGAAGAGTTTCGATGGCTAGACAAAGCTGTTGAACTATCATAATCAAGAGAAAAACACAAAGGCCAATGCAAGCCTATTGATGGGTGTGATGGGTGTTATATGAAGGGAAAGGAATATGTTGAAAGAGAAGATGAACCAATGAAGATAGTCCTTGACACCGAGATTCCAGACGATGTCTTCGATGATATTTGCGAAAGGCTCAAAGGTTCTGAAATTATTGAAAAGGGATGGGTTACTAAATAGGAGATCATCTTAAACCAAATGTACTCCATTTTCATGTTTTTAAGTATGTTTTGATTTAAAGTTTCGTATTTAATTTTTAGTATGTTTTAATTTAAAATTATAAATATAATGTAATAGATTATCTAGGAACGAAATACAAAGAACATTCGTAACAAATCTACAATCAATGCAACATTGTTATCTTAATTTCTGAAGGGTTTACATAGTGCCAGCATGGAAATATATCTTATTTACCATGCCGGTTTCCTGTAAAACTATCCAAGTTTAAAAAAAACAGATTTCTGGCATGGAAATGTATAAATATGTCTGTGCCGGCACTGTTCAAATTCTATACAGGAACTTGGTCCCTTTCATCCGCATTTTCCAGCATGGATTTATGATTACGTATCTACGTCGGCATTGTGTAAAGAAAACTTAGAAAGAAAACATTTTACTAGAAATGTAAACATGTTCAACATAAACCAAACAACTAAATTGTGCTTAAATGTTCTTTATCCAGGTATCATAAACCAAAAGTAAACCAAACAACTAAAGAGTTCATCCAATAACAAGTTCGAAATTGTTCAAAACGTGACACCACCATCCAAATGAAGAAACATAACTAAAGAGTTCATCGCTTGTCTTTTTCTTCTTGGCCACGGCCACCTTCCTTGTTTCCCCGAACAAAGCTTTTTCATTTAGGTCTTCCACTTTATCAAACTTTTCCTCGACTTCCTTCATTTCTTCAAGGGATAACACCTCTCCTTTCTCGTACTTGGAACCAAATATCTTCTTCAACTTGCCAAAGATCTTCATTTCTTCAAGGGATAACACCTCTCCTTTCTGAATGATCTCAAATGGCCCATAGTATTTTGCAGCCATCTTTAAGTTTCTTCTGAGAGCCACAAATGTCTGTCTATATGGTTGTAGTTTCAGATAAACCTTGTCCCTCACAGAGAATACCCTATCAGTCCTTTTCTGGTCAGCATAAAACTTCATTCTCTCTTGAGATTTATGTAAGGCATCCTTGAGTAAGTCTAGCACTGCATCTCTTTGCTTCAAATAAGATTCAACCTCAGCAACAAAAGTGGTAGCAGTGGAAGGAAAAGCCAAATGTGGTGGAAGATACCCATATAATGCTTGAAATGGAGACATTTTCAAGCTGGTGTGGTAATTGGTGTTATACCACCATTCTGCAAGTGGAAACCAAGAGTGCCATTTTTTGGGTTGGTAACCAAGCATGCATCTCAAGTAACTCTCAATACAAGAGTTTACTCACTCAGTTTGACCATCAGTCTGTGGATGGTAGGCTGTACTGAGATGCAGTTGAGCCAAGGGATTGAAAAAGGTCTTGCCAAAAGTTGCTTGTGAAGATTTTGTCTCTGTCGGAAACAATAGAAGATGGTAGACCATGCATCTTGAAAATCTGTGAAATGAATTCTCTTGCAACAGAAGAAGCAGTGTATGGGTGGTGGAGTCCAATGAAGTGGCTATACTTTGTTAATCTGTCAACAACCACTAGAATAACTGATTTCCTGTCACTCATTGGTAAGACCTCTATGAAATCTATTGAGATGTGTTGCCAAGCATGATCTGGCATAAGAAGTGGCTGCAGTAAGCCAGCTGGAAAAGTATTTTCCCCTTTATTTATTTGACACACATCATAAGAAGAGACATATAATAGGATATCTTTCTTCATTTCAGTCCAAAAAAAGTAAGATTTAACTCTCATATAAGTTTCCTTCATACTAGAATGGCCACCAACAACTGAACAGCGGAGAGAGTGAAGAATGTTGGATTTTGTTGTAGAAGAACTTCCCACATACAACCTGTTTTTGTACCTCAATACTCCATTTTTATATGAATAGCAAGTGGTAGAGTGGGGAGTAATTGTGAGCTGAGTTATAAGCTTTTGGGCCTGAGGATCATCAGTACAACTAGCAATTAGTTCTTGTTCCCAAGCAGGTTGTGATAGGGATAATAAATTGCAGGAACCAGCCAAGTGAGGTCTTCTAGAAAGGGTATCAGCTACTTTGTTCTCTGAACCCTTTTTATACTTTACTTCATAATCAAAACCCAAAAGTTTCAAAAGCCATTTCTGCTGCAAGGTTGTAGAAATATTTTGCTCCAGGAAGTAATGTATTCTTTGATGATCAGTATTAATAATGAAATGTTAAACTTGTAAGAATTGCTTCCATTTAGTTACTGCTTGAACAATTTCTAAAAGATCCTTCTCATAAGTGGATAGGGCAGCAGCTCTGGGACCAAGTGGCTTGCTGTAAAAAGCTATAGCTCTACCTTCTTGCATAAGTACAACACCAATGCCTAAGTCACAAGCATCAGTTTCAAGGATGAATTGCTTAGTAAAATCAGGCAGAGCTAAAACAAGAGTAGTTTTCATTACCTTCTTGAGTTGAAGAAAAGCTGTGGTTACTGCAGGAGACCAACTGAAAGCATCATTTTTCAAGAGATCTGTAAGTGGTCTGCTAATAAGGCCATAATTCTGCACAAATTTCCTATAGTACCTTGTAAGGCACAAAAATCCTCTAAAGGATTTCAAGTTAATAGGAATGGGACAATCCACCATGGCAGAAATCTTCTCAGGATCAGCCATAACCCCATTGTATGTAATAATGTGTCCCAAATACTCAATACTAGATTGGCCAAAGGAGAATTTTGAGAAGCTAGTTGTCAACTGATGTAATCTTAGAAGCTCCAATGTTGTTTGTAAGTGTAACAAATGATCTTCCAATGAAGGACTATAAACCAAAATGTCATCAAAAAAGACAAGAATGAACTTCCTAAGATGTTCTTGAAAGATGCTATCCATTACAGCTTGAAAAGTAGACGGTGCATTAGTAAGACCAAATGGCATTACCTTGAATTCAAAATTCCCATGATGTGTCCTGAAGGCTGTTTTGTGGATGTCAGAAGGAGAGACCCTGATTTGGTGGTAACCAGACTTTAAGTCAATCTTAGTGAAGAACTTAGATCCATGCAATTCATCCAACAACTCATCAATAACTGGTATTGGAAATTTATCCTTAATAGTGATGTTATTCAACTTCCTGTAATCAACACAAAATCTCCAAGTGTTGTCATTTTTCTTGACAAGTAAAATGGGAGAAGCAAATGGACTGTGACTTGGTTGTATGATGCCAGAATGGAGCATTTCAGTCACCAAATTTTCAACAATGGACTTTTGGATATAAGGGCATCTATAAGGTATGATATTCACTGGTTCATAATTAGGCTTGAGAGGTATTTGGTGATACAAATTCCTCTGTGGTGGAAGGTTTGTTTAGTCAGTGAAAACATCAGAAAACTTATTAAGTAAGGTGGTAATTGGTGGTGGGATGGTGAGGGAAGTGGTGGAGCCAGTAATGGAGAATAATTAACCCACAATACCATGGCTATGTTTTGGAAAAAAAATTCTTGAGTGCAAAACCACTCATCTCAGTGAAGGCTTCTGCTGAATACCAGTTAATGTGATTTTCTTACCCTTATGTTTGAAATAAATGCAGAGTTTTGATAAGTTGAATAGAACATCTCCCAAATTCCTTAACCAATCTGCACCCAGAAAAATGTCACACCCACCTAGAGGAAGGAGTCTCAAATCACCACAAAACTTGTGGCCCTGCATAGTGCATTCCAACTGAGAGCAAACACCCGAACTCACAGTTTTATCACCATTTGCTACTGTGACTAATAAATTACCAGTTTGAGCAATAGAACACTGTAAAGTTGCAGCTAAAGAAGAATCTATAAAACTGTGTGTGCTACCAGTATCAATCAAAATGGAGATGGATTTTTCTTAATAAAGCTAGCAATTCTGATGGTGTCCCCTGAGAGATTACCAGTTAAAGCATGTAAGGAGATTTCTATATCACTCTCCAGTGGAGGTTCCTCATCAGTGTCATTTGTAGTTTCTCCTCCAGTATCAGAAATTTCTTCAGCCTCCTCCCCTATAAGTACACATAAATACTGTTGTTTACAAACATGGCCCCTCTTGTAGGCTTCATAACAGTTGAAGCATAACCCTTGAGCTTTCCTAGATTGTACCTGTTCTGGAGTAAGTTTCTTGAAAGGTAAAGTTGGGATGGTTTTAGGTGGGGGTTTGGAAGTGGGACCAGTGGGTGGAATAAAATTAGATTTCTGTGAAGTAGTGGCAGGAGAATGTGATTTGAATGAAGAATTTGAAGGAGAGAAAAATTTGGGTGCAGGTTTATGGGCTTTATGTTGCATGATAAAGGTTTTTTTCTTGCATTCTTGCAAGTGAAAAGGCATGGAGTAGGGTTTTTGGATCAAACATAAGAACTGAGCTTCTGAACTCTTCCTTTAAACCTCCAATAAAACTAGCAATGAAATAAAACTCAGGAAAGTTATGGTGAACACCCAGTAATAAGGCCTTGTAATATTAAAATTCATCAAAATAAGCATCAACAGTAGTAAGTTGTGACAATTTATTGAATAAGCCAACAATGTTATCCTGTGCAGGATTCTCAAATCTGGCGCACACATTATCACGGAAATATTGCCAAGGAATATCATCCTTGTGAAGACAAAAGTTATCACACCATTTAGATGCTTTTCCGTCTAGATGTATAGCTGCCATTCTGGTTTTGTGGAGCTCATGGGTGGTGTGCATTTGGAAGTAGTACTCATATTTTTGGACCCATCTTTTTGGATTATCACCATCAAATCTCGGAAAATCGAGACTAGGCATTCGATTAAATTGGTTAGAATCTGGACCCCCAGTGTGAAATCCACCAGTATTTGAACCTGAAGCATCGTTCTGATGTTTGTTGAGATCTCGATTAGAAAAAAAAATTCCAGCTGAGATTGAAAACTGTTTTCAATTTCTGTCTCCATCGACTGTAGGTCCTCTTTGGTTGACATCGTACTGAGTTGCAGATCTATATTATTTACCTTAGAATGTAAGGTATCAATCTCATGTTGTTGTCTGTTGTTCCTTTCTTGGAGCTCCTTGCAAGATTGAGCCACCATGATGCTAGGACGGAACGTCTCTGATGCCAGTTGTACTGTTATTAGTGAAATCGAGAGCGAAAGCAATGGAGTTGAACTGAATTTGGACGGAAAACGAACGGAAATTAGATGGATAAGAGAAACTTCTGCCGCAACAGTCAACTTTCATTAATTCATTCTTAGCCCCCAAATAGGATTTCATTACAACTTAAATACTCAAATGATTGGGAGATAAAACCCTAATGCTAACTTGTTAGAGCATTGCTCGGTCGAACTCGCATGCGTTGCTATCTCAAGAATGTTTGTCAATGTTAGTGATCAAAACTATAAGTCTTGATTTCTAGTCTATTATAGCTAAGTCTCGGACTAGGATAGAAAGTGTAGTTGAGCTCAAGGACTTCATGGCGATTCATCATACAAGTAGAAGAACTACTCAAGGAACCGGTGGAACTTCTCGACAAAAAAGAATGTGAAGACTTGAACTTATCTATCACTCAAAAGTCTATCTACTCTATCTCCTACTCTTTGAGACAAGAATTCGTATGCTATATATATAGACTTTGATTATACACATTTGGTATTTCGAGCCGAGTATACCTCGCCTATCTATATCTCGAAATATGAGTTGGTAAGCTTTTCGCTTTAACCAAGTTTATCTTTACCATGTGACGAAAGTCATGATATGTTTCAATCATCTTGATAATTGCTTTGACGAGAAATGGTGTAACAACTGTATAACGTCCTCTAAGAATGTTTCAATGATTGAAATGAGAATTTAGATTAAATAACCAATAGTGGACATAAGAAATGTTGTGGAAACACATTTATGTATAAGTCCTATTCCTTGAACCAAAGTTTGCGAACTTTGTTGATCAAGAGAACCGGAAGAATGGCGTGAGCCAAGTCCGCGAACTGCCGAAGTTCTCAAACCCGAGAATTTCCGCTGGAGTTGAAAAACTATTTGCGTGAAACTAAGTCCGCGAACCCAGTCTGCGAACAGGCGAAGTTCTCATACCCGAGAATTTCTACTGGAGTTTGTAAACTCTGACCCGGTAACTTAAGTCCGCGAACCTAGTCTGTGAACTTGAGAAGGTTATATATCTGAAGATGATTTATGAACTTAAACTTAAAAAGACTAAGGAATGCAGTTTGTAAACCGTGGCTGTAAAAGTTCATGAACCGATTCAAGTCAATCAAATCATCTTTTCTTCAATTGTGTCTTGTGTAGTACATGAGATTTTCTTGCAATTGAACATCTCTCTAACTAGTTCATTTGAAATCATTTGAACTAGTTGTGGTGAAGAAGAACGTGGTTGATATGAAATGCTCATATGGCTAACCATTTGGTTAACTATTGTTGAACCAACAAGTGCATACGTTTGGGTACGGTTAACAAACCTAGAAGTGTGCATTGTCAAGTGTGTGTAACAAGCTAAGTTTTCAATCTAACGGTTGAGAAATATTATCTTTTTTACCAAGGTAACCTAATTGCAAACCCTGATTTGAAAGACTATATAAGGGGAACTCTAGTATCTGTGCAAAACTAATCCCCACACCTCGCGTGTGATACTAGTTTGCATACTGGTGTGAATTCTAAGATGCACACAATATGCTTGCAAGTATACAAGGTCAATATTTGTAGTAAAAGAGTGAATAGGGGTTTGTCCACAGGGAGAGGAGCATATGAGAAGTTTTCCTAGGCTAAAAAGAGTAGCAATGCACTATGGCAGTGAGCTAAAGGCAAACAAAATTTCAGGCATATAACCAAGAACACAATATAAAGCAATAGAGAAACAGGCTAAGAACCACAGCAGGGAAAGATAAGCAAAGAACCAAAAATGCAGGGTAAGACAATAAAGAAGCAGTTAAGAAAAAGCAACAAACTACCAAGGCTTGGCAGACAAGGGCAAGAGGCAAGATTGTGCACTGACTTCAGTGCACAGTAGCTACAAGATGCAGGGAAATAAAAAGCAAGAAAATGCAGCTGAAATGCAAACACACAGGACTTGAAAAAGTGACTGAAATTAAGATTGATTGAAAGAGAAGTGGTGGGCAAGCCAAAGCATATGATCCACCTTGTGTCCTAATCAAGTGACATGGTCTAGGTTATGTTCAATCCTAAGCATACAACTAGAAATGGAAGAACACCAACTTGCTCACTAGTCCACCCTAGCATTGGCTGTCTTTTGACAGTACAGCCAATCACAGGCTCTATGAGCATTGGCCTCTCTCATTTGCACATTCAAAACATAGCAACAGGAAGCAACTATCTAGTTCATTCACACTTGACAGTGCACAAGGCTTCACTGAGCCTTGGCCTGAAAATGATTAGCTCATGCTAACCATGAAGTGACAACATGCATACACATAGATAATTTAAACATAAATTGCAGCAAAACAATGACTACAACACATAAGCAAATTGCAACATACAAACATACAAATACAAGCACTGAAATTTTCAGTTCATAAAATTTTGTTCAATTCTCTACTGGCTAGTCCAGAGAGGTAAATAGTCTCTCCTAATACTTCAAAACATCAATTTATACCCATTACACATAATTAGGTTTTCCCCCAATTTTCCCAAAGTCAGTAAAATTAGGTTTTGGTAAAAATTGATTTACCTACTGTGAGATACTCGCTCCATCTCGTCGACCCATCCTTCTATTTCTCTTCCTGAGTCATCTCCCGCTCCAATTGCTGCTCTAACATCAACTTATATCTTCAATTTCTCACCTAGGGTTTCAGTCGGCAGAGATGAGAAATTGAGGAGATTAGTTGATGTAAAACGTGATAGTGATGATGGGTATAGGTAGAGTGATTTGGGGAGAAAATAGTGGAGTGATTTGGGGTGAGGTGGTGGTGATGGAGACGGACATGGTGGTGGTACGGGGCATGGCGGTTCTGCAGAGGGGGTGATGGAGGAGATGGTTCGAAGGAGAAAGGGAAGGGTGCGTTTGTTTGAGGTGTAGGTGCTCGGTCGCTAGGGTGTGAGGCGAGTGTATCGAGTGTGATGATCTGCGACGCTGCGCCGTGGGATAGGGAGATGAAAGATCAATCGGACGGTGAGATGAAGTGAAGCTTGTAGCGACCGCTGGATATATAATACAACAAAATCAACGACGCCAGATGGAGTTAGGTGTTGTAGTGTAAGGCGGAGATATCAAACGTTGATGAACAGCAAGGGGCGACCGTTGGATTCAACAACCATCTAATCTGAAGGCTTGGAATTTCAGCGCTGTGGTGCTTGGCAGAGACTTCAGATTTTGATGCTCTATGAAGGAGCGACCATCGGATGCTTCTGGAACTGATCTGACGGCTGAGAACGGAGGCGCTTTTGTGTGTAGAAAATGAGGTTGTGCGCACCATTCTTCGCGGCTTCCTTGCGTAATTTCTCCCGGCTTTTCACTACTTTTCTGCTCTTTTCGCTCCGCGACTCATCCGAACTTTATTTATTACCTAAAAATGCAAATTAATTAATAAAAATATTTATTCTTGAAAACAATGAAAATACAGAATATGGGATAAAATGTAGAATTAATGCACAAAAGATGAGTTAAATGCCAACAAAAAGGGATAAATATATACAATATTTGGCACTCATCAAATACCCCCAAACCTGAATTTTACTTGTCCTCAAGTAAAACAAAACTAAGGAAATCCTAACTATACCACTGTCGCTGGTCTCTCGAATCATGCATAGCGTATGCACTAAGCCTTTTAAACCACTAAGTGTCCCTAGTGGACGAGTTGAAGTCTCGTGAAGGTTTGCTTAGAACGTACCTACAAAGTTCTAGGTCAAAATATAAGCTCATATTCCATCAAATGTGACATGTGCAAAACAGTTTAAGCTCACAGCAAAATGGAGATGTCAATCTAGCTATCGAAGGCACAATCCTAGCACTGATAACAAAAAAGACATGTGATAAGAGTGTAAAGTGTATCTACACATGTGTAAAGAAAGATCTGAAGTCATGACTACTAATCACCAAGAGATAGTTTCTCAGGCTAAGAACTGAGGTCGAAATCTAGCTAGCTGTCCGGACTTTACGAGAATTGTGAATGAGTTGGAGGTATTTCACAATTACTCGCGTTGTACATCAATGGCATACACCCTCCTTGCTTACAACACAAACACAAAATGACTATTTACATGACTCTTATTTACATTGACAATCTCTTTTTATTTTTGGAACAAGAGATGATGGAATTGATAAATACTTGATTTTTTTTTGTATTTTTCTGATATTTTTTTTTTTGAATATACATCGTTTTTTTTTTTTTTTTTTTTTTTTTTTTTTTTTTTTTTTTTTTTTTTTGACGAAAAACTTTTGATACATAACAAAAGGAAACAAAAGATTACATGACACTTTGCAAGAGGTAGCCCTTTTTGATGCACCCAGTTAAATTCGATGGTTGTCTTTCTTAATGTAACCTCCACCTTCTATCCCAACCAACCAAAGAACAAGCTAGTCAAGTTTCGTTCAGTATTCTAAAGTGATTGGCAATCGTAACTTCCTATCAAACACCTTGAAGATCGAGGCCATACATGTATTGGTAGATCGTGCGCGTGCAAATTTCTTATCACTATGTGAATTGTGCTAGAATCAGGGTGCCTAAATATCTAGACTAAGACTCCTAATAATACATATTTGCACAAGAGTCAACATTTCAAGGTAAATGAGCTCCATTTTTATGATTTTTCATTTTTTAATTTTTTTTTGAATTTTTCAATTTTTTTTCAAAAAGAAGGAGTTTTGTTTTCAATTATGGCAAATTATCATGGTATCTACTCTATACCCCCAAACCTAAACTAAACATTGTCCTCAATGTTTCAAAATATGGAAAGAATTATAAAACAATATATGAAGAGGAACATGCTGAGTAGAGTAAAAGGAGAGAGAATACCCGATTGTACGGCGACAGCTCGATTAAAACTCCGTTATTCAAGGCAAAAATCCATCATATTAGCAGTCACAATGGATGAGCACAAAATATATACAAAAGGAAATTTAACTAACACATTATCTACAAGAAAATTTTGGTTTTTAATGGGATTGGACTTTTTGGAAAAAATTTGGTTTTGTTGGGATACATTTGGTTTTGATGGGAAAACGAAAAATTTTGGTTTTTAGGGAAACATTTGGAAAACTGTTTGGTTATTTAGGGAAAGAGTGGACCAGTTTAGTCCACATAGACTGGGTCCTCCAGGTCGGTTGTTTCAATGTCGGGTGGAAATGGCTCAAGGAATGGCTTTAATCTCTGCCCGTTGACTTTGAAAACGTTCTTGTTGGAGACATCCTCCAGCTCTACAGCTCCATGAGGAAAAACTGTGCGTACTAGGTACGGACCCTTCCATCTGGAACGCAGTTTTCCTGGAAAAAGATGTAATCGGGAGTCATACAGCAAGACTTTCTGACCAGGAGTGAAGGATTTGCGCAGAATACGCTTATCATGAAACATCTTCATCTTCTGCTTGTACAGCTTGGCACTGTCATAAGCCTCATTTCTCAATTCTTCCAACTCGTTGAGTTGAAGTTTCCTTTGAATTCCAGCTTCGTCCAGAGAAAGTTCAGCTCTTTGATTGCCCAGTAGGCACGATGTTCTAATTCCACAGGTAGATGGCACGGCTTTCCATACACTAGACGATAGGGGGACATGCCAATTGGTGTCTTATAAGCTGTTCTATAGGCCCACAAAGCATCATTCAATCTCAATGACCAATCTTTCCTGGACGGGTTGACCGTCTTCTCCAGAATGTGCTTAATTTCCCTATTAGACACTTCCACTTGTCCACTAGTCTGAGGGTGGTACGGAGTAGCAACCTTGTGAGTTATGCCATACTTGCGTACTAAAGACTCAAAGTACTTGTTACGAAAATGTGAACCGCCGTCACTGATGATAGCTCTAGGGGTACCAAAACGTGAAAATATGTTCTCCTTTAGAAATGAAAGTACCACCTTGTGGTCATTTGTTCTGGTTGCTATGGCTTCTACCCACTTAGAAACGTAATCAACTGCGACTAGGATGTACAACTTGCTGTCAGACATGGGAAATGGACCCATGAAGTCTATCCCCCAAACATCAAAAATCTCCACAATCAAAATGGGGTTATAACCGGAAAAGCCATCTAGAAAACAGTAGTGACTGTGTCCAGACACACGTTCTAGCATTTGGTCAATGAAAGGGAGCGGGAAGTGATCCTTCCTTGTTACTGTGTTCAACTTCCTGTAGTCGATGCATACTCGCCATCCTGTGATTGTACGAGTAGGGACTAATTCATTCTTGTCGTTCTGAACAACAGTAATGCCTGACTTCTTAGGCACAACTTGAATGGGACTAACCCATTTGCTATCGGGAATTGGGTATATGATACCCGCATCAAGTAGTTTCAGGATCTCTCCTTTGACTACATCTCTCATGTTAGGATTAAGTCTCCTTTGCATTTCCCTATGGTTTGGCATTCTCTTCAAGGTTAATGTGGTGCATGCAAATGGTGGGACTAATTCCTTTGAGATCTGAGATGGTCCATCCTAAGGCCTCTTTGTGTTCCTTAAGTACTTCTAAAAGCTTACTTTCCTGTTCCGTGTCTAAACATGATGAAATAATGACAGGTAAAGTATCAGAAGAACCTAGGAATGCGTACTTCAACGTACTAGGCAATGGTTTCAATTCAAGCTTGGGTGGCTCAACAATGGATGGAATAAGCTTGGAATCAGAGAATAGGGGTTGTTCCACTTCATATTTCCTTTCAGTGACGTCCATTTGAGGTACAGATTCGAGCAGAGATAGGACGTCACTACAGTATGCATCATCATAGAAATCAGGGTTAAAGTTCTCCATACATGCTTGAAAGGGGTCAACGGATAGAATGTTAGTCAACGAATCTTGCATTAATCCTTCAATCATATTAACTTCATGCACATCATCATCAAGATTCACAGGTTGTTGACTAATATCGAACACATTCAATTCTACCGTCATGTTACCAAAAGACAGTTTTAACACTCCATTCCGACAGTTGATGATCGCGTTGGACGTAGCCAAGAAAGGACGTCCTAAGATGACAGGAATGTGACAGTCTGGGTTTTGTACAGGTTGAGTGTCTAAGACAATGAAGTCTACGGGAAAATAGAATTTGTCAACCTTGATCAAAACATCTTCCACCACTCCACGAGGAATCTTGACAGATCGGTCTGCCAGTGTAGAGTGATAGATGTTGGTTTCAACTCCCCAAGACCTAACTGCTCATAAACAGAATATGGCAGTAGGTTAACACTTGCACCTAGGTCTAATAACGCTTTATTGACCGTGTGTTCTCCTATAGTGCAAGAAATTGTTGGACATCCTGGATCCCTAAACTTGGGTGGAGTTTGTTTAGAATGATGGAACTCACCTGCTCAGCTAAGAAAGCACGTTTTTGCACATTGAGCTTGCGCTTTTGAGTACACAAGTCTTTGAGGAATTTGGCATAAGCAGGGATTTGCTTGATTGCTTCAAGAAAAGGAATGTTGATGTTGACTCTCTTGAACAGATCTAACATCTCATTGTAATGGGTACTTTTCTGTTGATAGATCAATCTTTGAGGAAATGGAGCAACAGGAAGATGAGTTGGCAAAGGGACATTCACAGCAGTAGAATTGTCAGATTTTCCAACTTGCTCAGATTCTTTGGTTTTCTGGGGTTGTGGAGACAGTGTGGAATTTGTATCAGATCATTAGGTTCGCCCACGTTGTTCTCGATGACTTTACCACTTCGGAGGGTGGTAATGGCATGGATTTGATCAGGTGAGGTTTCAGTGCAGGATGTTGTGCCTGTTTGAAATATCCTCTTTGGATTTTGTTGGGGTTGGCTCGGAAGTTTACCCTTTTCTCTCTCACATATTTGATCCATCTTTTGATCTAGATTTTTCTGACTTTGCATCAAACTCTGGAACATTTCCTCTAGGTGGATAATCTCTTGTCTATTGTGTTGAGGATATGATTGTTGTTGAGAGTTTGATTGTTGTTGAGGGTTTCTCGGGTGTTGATAACCTTGATTGTTCTGATATCCCTGATTGTTTTGATAGCTCTGATTGGGTTGAGATGGTCCTCCTTGAGTGGGTCCTTTTGACCATGAAAAGTTAGGGTGGTTTCTCTCCATCCTGGATTGTAGGTCTGTGAATAAGGGTTATGCTCTGGTTTTGAAACATGGCATGTGCCTGTTCAAGCCTAGACTCCTGGACTGCAAGCAAATCTGGACAATTTTGGAATTGATGGTTGGGGTCGTTACAAGCAGCACAAACAGATGAAGCGACATGTTCTCGGAGAGTAGTGGTGGAAGGTTTTGAATTTTTATGTAGTTCTAACTCTTCTAATCTCCTAACTATTGATGCCATGTTTGCTCTACCCCAAAATCCGCTTCAATCCTAAAAGCCTTTGCTTCGGATGTAGTCTTTCTGGTTTCACGGATGGATTCCCACTGTTGCGTCTTTTCAGCTACTTCAATCAAGAAGTCCCAAGACGCGTCAGCAGTTTTATCTACGAATAGACCATTACACATCGACTCAACCGTTGTTCGGGTGGACACATCTAGACCTTCATACAAAATTTGCACAAGTCTCCATTTTTCAAAACCATGATGGGGACATTGGAGCAATAATTCATTGAATCTCTCCAGGTATCTAGCTAAGGTCTCACCTTCTAATTGCACAAAGCTATTCAGACTTTGACGAATTGTCGCAGTCTTGTGGTTCGGGAAAAACTTTTTGAAAAACTCCTTTGAGGTCATCCCATGTCATGATGGATTGAGGCTGTAAAGCATAGAGCCAGGCCTTTGCCTTATCTTTCAGGGAAAAAGGAAAAAGCCTTAACTTCAGGGTTTCGTCGGTCATTTGAGTGAAACGCAGAGTTCCACAAATTTCCTCGAATTCTCTCACGTGGTGGTACGGGTTTTCATTCTCAACACCTCTAAAAATAGGAAGCATCTGTATTGTGCTAGATTTCAGCTCATAATGGCCATTAGCCTCGGGCAGCAAAATACAGAAGGTTGACTGGCTCTAGTTGGGTACATATAATCCTTGAGGGTACGTGGTTCTCCCATTGTTTCTGGTTGATCTGGACTGTCTCCCTCAGAACTTAGAATTTCGATAGGTTCGTCTGGGTTAATTCTAACAAGTCTGTTTGTCTGGTCTCTGTAGGTCACAATCATGTCCTAGTAGGTACCTTAACTAACATGTTGGTCAGACAGAGCAATCGGAAACAATTTGGCCCAAGGGTTATGAAGATTTGGTTTTTGAATGGGTTTTGGTTTAAAGAAGGGATTTTGTTTTTTTGGTTTAAAAATTTTGGGTTTGAAAATTTTGAACTAAACCTAGCATAAATTATCACAACTCATAAAAGAAAATAAAAACAATAATAATAATTAAAACAACCCATAAAAGAAAAAAGAAAAATAAAAGAAAAATAAAGAAAACAAAAAAAAAAAAAATTATTACAATCCCAAATAAAAAAAAAGAAAAGAAAATAAAAATTATTACAATCCCAAAATAAATAATTAAATAATTATTACAAGCCCAAATTTGAATTTAAATGAGGCCCAAGTGGGTTAACTCATGGGTTAGGCTTACTTGTTTTTGGAGGGAAGCCCAAAAATAGGCTTTTAGTCCCCTTTTAGTTGCAAGGCCCAGTTGGGCTTTAGGATCGTCCTAGCAGCTCACGTCCAAGCCCAGCAGCAGCAAGTGTAGCAGAGCCCAGCAGCAGCAGCAACGGAGCCCAGCTGAAGTTGCAAGCCCAAGAGCAGAAGTTGCAAGCCCAGCAGAAGAGGTTGGCAGCAGGCCTTGCAGCAGTTGGCAGCAAGCTTGGCAAGTGCAACAGCTTGGCAAGTGCAACAGCTTGGCAGAAACAGCACCAGCAGATCAGCAGCAGCAGTTGGCAGCAGTTGCAAGTTGGCAGCACCAGCAGCAGCAGAAAGTTGGCAACAGCAGACTTGGCAGCAGCAGCTCTACACCAGCAGCAGCAGCTGCAGCAGCTTCACAGCAGAGTCACCAACACTTGCACACCAACAGCAGACCTTGAAAACTTCACAGATAAGGCAGCCAGCTCCCCGGCAGCGGCGCCAAAAACTTGGTGTGAATTCTAAGATGCACACAATATGCTTGCAAGTATACAAGGTCAATATTTGTAGTAAAAGAGTGAATAGGGGTTTGTCCACAGGGAGAGGAGCATATGAGAAGTTTTCCTAGGCTAAAAAGAGTAGCAATGCACTATGGCAGTGAGCTAAAGGCAAACAAAATTTCAGGCATATAACCAAGAACACAATATAAAGCAATAGAGAAACAGGCTAAGAACCACAGCAGGGAAAGATAAGCAAAGAACCAAAAATGCAGGGTAAGACAATAAAGAAGCAGTTAAGAAAAAGCAACAAACTACCAAGGCTTGGCAGCCAAGGGCAAGAGGCAAGATTGTGCACTGACTTCAGTGCACAGTAGCTACAAGATGCAGGGAAATAAAAAGCAAGAAAATGCAGCTGAAATGCAAACACACAGGACTTGAAAAAGTGACTGAAATTAAGATTGATTGAAAGAGAAGTGGTGGGCAAGCCAAAGCATATGATCCACCTTGTGTCCTAATCAAGTGACATGGTCTAGGTTATGTTCAATCCTAAGCATACAACTAGAAATGGAAGAACACCAACTTGCTCACTAGTCCACCCCTAGCATTGGCTGTCTTTTGACAGTACAGCCAATCACAGGCTCTATGAGCATTGGCCTCTCTCATTTGCACATTCAAAACATAGCAACAGGAAGCAACTATCTAGTTCATTCACACTTGACAGTGCACAAGGCTTCACTGAGCCTTGGCCTGAAAATGATTAGCTCATGCTAACCATGAAGTGACAACATGCATACACTAACATAGATAATTTAAACATAAATTGCAGCAAAACAAATGACTACAACACATAAGCAAATTGCAACATACAAACATACAAACATACAAGCACTGAAATTTTCAGTTCATAAAATTTTGTTCAATTCTCTACTGGCTAGTCCAGAGAGGTAAATAGTCTCCTCCTAATACTTCCCAAAACATCAATTTATACCCATTACACATAATTAGGTTTTCCCCCAATTTTCCCAAAGTCAGTAAAATTAGGTTTTGGTAAAAAAAATTGATTTACCTACTGTTGATGAGATACTCGCTCCATCTCGTCGACCCATCCTTCTATTTCTCTTCCTGAGTCATCTCCCGCTCCAATTGCTGCTCTAACATCAACTTATATCTTCAATTTCTCACCTAGGGTTTCAGTCGGCAGAGATGAGAAATTGAGGAGATTAGTTGATGTAAAACGTGATAGTGATGATGGGTATAGGTAGAGTGATTTGGGGAGAAAATAGTGGAGTGATTTGGGGTGAGGTGGTTGTGATGGAGACGGACATGGTGGTGGTACGGGGCATGGCGGTTCTGCAGAGGGGGTGATGGAGGAGATGGTTCGAAGGAGAAAGGGAAGGGTGCGTTTGTTTGAGGTGTAGGTGCTCGGTCGCTAGGGTGTGAGGCGAGTGTATCGAGTGTGATGATCTGCGACGCTGCGCCGTGGGATAGGGAGATGAAAGATCAATCGGACGGTGAGATGAAGTGAAGCTTGTAGCGACCGCTGGATTATATAATACAACAAAATCAACGACGCCAGATGGAGTTAGGTGTTGTAGTGTAAGGCGGAGATATCAAACGTTGATGAACAGCAAGGGAGCGACCGTTGGATTCAACAACCATCTAATCTGAAGGCTTGGAATTTCAGCGCTGTGGTGCTTGGCAGAGACTTCAGATTTTGATGCTCTATGAAGGAGCGACCATCGGATGCTTCTGGGAACTGATCTGACGGCTGAGAACGGAGGCGCTTTTGTGTGTAGAAAATGAGGTTGTGCGTGATGAGTGCCAAATATTGTATATATTTATCCCTTTTTGTTGGCATTTAACTCATCTCTTGCGCATTAATTCTACATTTTATCCCATATTCTGTATTTTCATTGTTTTCAAGAATAAATATTTTTATTAATTAATTTTGCATTTTTAGGTAATAAATAAAGTTCGGATGAGTCGCGGAGCGAAAAGAGCAGAAAAGTAGTGAAAAGCCGGGAGAAATTACGCAAGGAAACCGCGAAGAATGGTGCGCACAACCTCATTTTCTACACACAAAAGCGCCTCCGTTCTCAGCCATCAGATCAGTTCTCAGAAGCATCCGACGGTCGCTCCTTCATAGAGCATCAAAATCGGAAGTCTCTGCCAAGCACCACAGCGCTGAAATTCCAAGCCTTCAGATTAGATGGTAGTTGAATCCAACGGTCGCTCCCTTGCTGTGCATCAAAGTTTGATATCTCCGCCTTACACTACAGCACCTAACTCCATCTGGTGCCGTTAACTTCGTTGCACCTAAGAATCCGACGGTCGCTTCACACACCCTTCCATCTATCCGTTCGATTCCACTCAGATCTAATGATCCAACATCTAAGCTTCGCAAATATCGAACTCGATGCAGCCGCTTCACACCCTAGCACCGAACCCATCCACCCCAAACAAACAGACCCTTCTCCCATTCTTCTCCCGAGCTCTTCTTCCCCTTCTTCCCAAAAAAAATTGCAGAGCTCTGCAACACCACCTCCTCCTCTGTCTCCTCTGCCGCAACCATTCCCTCACCACCACCAGTTCCATCACTGCCACCACCATCTCCAACACCCGACAACACCCTAGCCTAGCTATTTTCTTCATCTCACAACCTCTGAAACCCTAGGTTTTGGGGTGAGTAAAATAGCTAGAAATTAGGGGACAATAGGAGCAGGAAGAGCATCAGAGGGACATCAAGAAGCATGGGTCGAGCAAATTTTGGGAGTTTGTAGGTAAATTTTATGTAATTTAAAATTGCCCTAATTTTCTGATTTGGGGGAAAATGGGTGTAAACCCTAATTTGCTAATTTGGGTATAAAAGGGGATGTGTATGAGATGTTAAAACTTGTTCTTGGACTAGCCAAGTTTCCCCCTAATTGGGTTAGGTTTGATTTTAATTTCATTTTCAATTTTAATCATCTGCATATTTTTTCTACTTGTTCACTGTGCTGTGTATGATGTTGTAGTGTGCAATTGTTTGATGTTTGTTAGTTTAATGCTCTTAGTTTGATAAATTCACTGTAGTTTAATGTTTAATTGCTGTGTGATTTCATGTCCTGCTAGCATGTTCTAATTCACCACTAGGGTGAAGATGAAACCTTAGTTCCACTGTGTAGGAGACTACAATTCTGACTCTCATCACTTTGCTCTCACATTGTATGTCAGGCATACATTGTAGTTAGGATACCCCTGTGATTGAAAGTGCAGCAGCCCATGTTAATTGATTATGGTCCAAACCTCAGACTAGTTATGCTCTAATCAGATAGCTAGTACCTTGGGAGGATAATTTGGTTGCAATTGGAATATCCGACTTAGTCTAGGTTAAGAGGTGGAATCAATGCCCTAGTTTGCCATCAACCTTCATTCTCATCCACAATTCCATCTTCTACTGTTTAACTTTGCTTTCTTGTTTTCTTTCATTTGTTTTACTTTCACTTCTCATTTGCTTTACCTGCACTGCTGCATTACTACTTGCATTTCTGTTTTGCACTTTCTTTACTACTTGTTTGACCTGCAACTCTGTTGCATTTCTGCTTTGCATTTACTGCACTGCTGCTACAGCTCTGTTGCTACTGCACTGCTGTGCTTCTTCTGTTGCTGCTGCCACTTCTTCTGTTGTGCTGCTGCTGGTGCCTGCTGCTCTACCAGGTTGCTGCTGCTGGTGCCTGCTGCACTGCTACTTGCCTCTCTGCAGCTGCTGCTGCCAATCCACTTCTGTGGCTGTTGCATTGCTGCTGATTGCTTTGCTCTCCAAAGCTCACTTCCAAAAGCCCAGAGCACAATTTGAGCCCAACTGTAAGACCAAAACCAAAGCCCAGTTCATTAAGGCCCAAGTCAAATTCATTGTTAAGGCCCAGCCCAATTCATAAGTGAACAACTGAGCACAAGACTCAGTTCACTGTAAGGCCAAAGCCTAGTGAACTGTTAAGCCCAAGTAACAGTTGAACTGTTGAGCCCAAAGCTCAAACCAGTTTCTAAAACCAAAGCCCATTTGCATTTTAGAGATAACTGAGCCCAAGCTCAGTTCATTTTATTTTTAACAAACCCACTAAGCCCAATTCATTCAAGAGTATTCAAACCCAAGAGTACATTAAGCCCAACACTTCCAAAGGGCTCCTAAGCCCAAAGCAAATCTAGGAACCCAATTAGCTAAACACTCCAAAACACACCCGATCTCTGTGGATCGACCCGTACTTGCACGAGCTACAACCGACGACCGTGCACTTGCGGTATTACTGTAGGCCCGTTTTCATCGCATCATTTTTATACACTTTCCGGACCTGCCAAGTTTTTGGCGCCGCTGCCGGGGATTGGTGCTGTGTTTTATCTGTGTTTTTCTTAGCTATTTTGCATTTCATAGCATTTGCATCTGCATCTGCTTCATTTCATTTGCTATTGGACCTGCTGATTCTGAACCTGTTTTTCCTCTGCTGGGACGCCACTAAGGAAAAGAACCAAAACCCAACTGGGTTTTTGCAACAATATCAGAGCAGCTGGGCTGTGCTACAAAGGTAAGCCTAAACCCATTCAATTGAGAGAACCCAACCTGTGGGCTTCCAAATTTTTTAATTGTGGGCTTGTAATAATTAACCCAATTTTTTTGGGCTTTTTATTTTTCTATTTTGGGTTTGTAATAATTAATTTGTGGGCTTGTTGTTTAATTTGTGGGCTTGTATTTATTTTGTGTGGGCTTGTTTAAATTTTTCCATTGGACTTGTATTTTGGACTCTGGGTTTAAACCCAGCTGAGCTGATAACCGATTGTGGGCCGCAGCCTTCCTTCCATTTCATTAGAGGCTTGCACAGTGGGCTTGCTCCCATTCAAAAAACCAAATTTTATTTTCTTAATTTTATTTTCTTTTAAAAAAAAAAAAAAAAAAAAAAAAAAAAATTTGCTCCTAATTTCAAAAACCAAAACTTTTCTCCCATTCAAAAACCAAATTTTACTTGCTCCCATCTTAAACCAAATTTTTATTTTTACTCCCATTTTAAACCAAATTTTCAAATATATCCCACCAAAACCAAATTTTTCCCAAAAATCCAAACCCTTTAAAAAACCAAATTCTGAGCTTTGTAACATAGTTACTTAGCTTTTGAGCCAATCATGTCCGGATATTGGTCTGCTCCTGGGGATGGAAATAAAACTCTTAGAGAACTTGCTTATGGGCATCTGCCACGTTATGAACCTTCCACGGACCATGATGTCAATAGTCATAGGAATTATTATGGACATTTTCAAAGTCCCGAGCCGCAATACATGAACCCTAATGACTACTCATACATGCATCATTCGCCACAACGTGAAAATGAACATTTTGCTAGTGCCTCACTCACACAATCATCACTTATGGATCAAATAGAAGCTCGAATCACAGCTTTAGAAATGCAATCACATGAGGAATCTGTCACATCTAATTTTCTTAGGCAACCTGAAATCTATGCATGTCCCGCATGTGGTAGTTTAGACCACCCTGTTGAGAATTGTCATATTTTGCATAATTTTAGGCAATCTAGAGAAAATCCAAGGTATGAAATGCCCATAAATTGTGAGAATGGTAGTCATTGGGACCATAATCAATCCTTTGAGGGTTGCGATCAATCTTTTATAAACCCTAATGACCATGCACACATGTACCAATCACCACAATTTGAACATGAAGAATTTTGTACTCCCATGAATTTAGACTCCACCACAGAAGCTTTCAGACTTAGTGAGCAAAACTTCGATAGATCTACATCACGAATTCAGGCATATTTAGATCAGATTTTGCTTCACCTACAAAAGGAGGAAATTCATGAGGAAATGTATGTTGTCCCTAATGAAGTGTTTAGCCCCATTCATGTAAATAATGTTGAATATGAACCTAATTTAGAGGAACATGAATCGACTAATGACACCACCACTTTTAATGAGGACCAATATGCATGCTACCATGATGATGATTATGATGATGTGTTAGAAGAACATGAAAATATTGTGGAACCTGTTGGTTCAATAACATATGGCTTCTCGCCCTCGACCTTCATGAATGTTGTTCTTTCTAATACTCATTGTAATTCATATGATTTTGATATTGACATGGGATTCGTACGATTATTCTGTGAAGATGAACATGACATAGGAATAGTTGAATCTTCTGTAGACACTAATATGCATGAAAATATATTTGATGTGTCTGATTCTCTACCTAGGTCACATTGTGATATTTCTCCTGATTTGCCAATGCATGAGAAAGAATTTGTTGATGATGTTGATGATTCTGAGTGTGAACTTGCTAAACTGATTGATGATTGTGAGCATGATGTGACATGTGTAGATGAGTTAGAAGATTTTGATTTGATTGATAATGATATGCCTATTCTTCTACCTAAGTCACAATCTGATGGCCTTCCACCCAACCTAGATTTGGTTTGTACCAATATTATAAAACCAATTTCTCTGAGAATGCCCAACCTAGGTTTGGAACTGTGTGCTTCCCAAGTCCTCTTGGACTATTTTGCTTCCAAATATAATACATTTGAGGAACCACAGTTGGAAATAGCATGTTTGCCCGTCCCTAGCACAGTTCATTTCGAGCTAGACCTTTTGCATGATGAACCCCCAAAACTGCGCGATTTTGTTTTCAAAATTATATCTTCTGTAAAATCCAGGTTTGGGGGTAGCTCATTTTGTTTCACAGTTTCACTTGCGTTTCTTTCCTGTTATGATTGTGTGAAGCTGTTGAAATTTCTACACTTTTTCTTTTGGGTTGATCCTCAACTCTTTAGATTGTTAGTGTATGGTGAATTTTTTGTATATAATCCAGTAGATAAAATTTTAAAAACCCTTTTGTTCCTTTTGTATATATTTTGCTAATCCAATATGATCTCGGCTGAAATATGTTGGATTTTTTTTTTTCCCTTGAATAACGGAGTTCTAATATTGCTTTCGCCGAAATCGGGTATTTTCTTTCCTTTTACTCTACTCAGCATGTCCCTTTCCATATGATGCATTTTAATTCTTTCCATATTTTGAAACATTGAGGACAATGTTTAGTTTAGGTTTGGGGGTATAGAGTAGATACCACGATAATATGCTATAATTGAAAACGAACTCTTTCTTCTTTTTGAAAAAATTGAAAAATTCCAAAAAAATTAAAAAACTCAAAATTCAAAAAAATTAAAAAATGAAAAAATCATAAAAAATGGAGCTCATTTACCTTGAAATGTTGACTCTTGTGCAAATATGTATTTTTATTAGGAGTCTTAGTCTAGATATTTAGGCACCCTGATTCTAGCACAATTCACATAGTGATAAGAAATTTGCACGCGCACGATCTACCAATACATGTATGGCCTCGATCTTCAAGGTGTTTGATAGGAAGTTACGATTGCCAATCACTTTAGAATACTGAACGAAACTGGACTAGCTTGTTCTTTGGTTGGTTGGGATAGAAGGTGGAGGTTACATTAAGAAAGACAACCATCGAATTTAACTGGGTGCATCAAAAAGGGCTACCTCTTGCAAAGTGTCATGTAATCTTTTGTTTCCTTTTGTATATGTATCAAAAGTGTTTCCTTATTCAAAAAAAAAAAAAAAAAAATCAAGTATTTATCAATTCCATTCTCTCTTGTTCCAAAAATAAAAGAGAATAGTCAATGTAAATAAGAGTCATGTAAAGAGTCATCTTTTGTGTTTTATTGTAATAAGCAAGGAAGGGTGTATGCCATTGATGTACAACGCGAGTAATTGTGAAATACCTCCAACTCATTCACAATTCTCGTAAAGTCCGGACAGCTAGCTAGATTTCGACCTTGGTTCTTAGCCTGAGAAACTATCTCTTGGTGATTAATAGTCATAACTTCAGATCTTTCTTTACACATGTGTAGATACACTTTACACTCTTATCACATGTCTTTTTTTGTTATCAGTGCTAGGATTGTTCCTTTGATAGCTAGATTGACATCTCCATTTTGCTGTGAGCTTAAACTGACTTGCACATGTCACATTTGATGGAATATGAGCTTATATTTTGACCTAGAACTTTGTAGGTACGTTCTAAGCAAACCTTCACGAGACTTAACTCGTCCACTAGGGACACTTAGTGGTTTAAAAGGCTTAGTGCATACGCTAAATGCATTCGAGAGACCAGCGACAGTGGTATAGTTAGGATTTCCTTAGTTCTGTTTTACTTGAGGACAAGTAAAATTCAGGTTTGGGGGTATTTGATGAGTGCCAAATATTGTATATATTTATCCCTTTTTGTTGGCATTTTAACTCATCTTTTGCGCATTAATTCTACATTTTATCCCATATTCTGTATTTTCATTGTTTTCAAGAATAAATATTTTTATTAATTAATTTTGCATTTTTAGGTAATAAATAAAGTTCGGATGAGTCGCGGAGCGAAAAGAGCAGAAAAGTAGTGAAAAGCCGGGAGAAATTACGCAAGGAAACCGCGAAGAATGGTGCGCACAACCTCATTTTCTACACACAAAAGCGCCTCCGTTCTCAGCCATCAGATCAGTTCTCAGGAGCATCCGACGGTCGCTCCTTCATAAATCATCAAAATCTGATGTCTCCGCCGAGCACCACAGCGCTGAAATTCCAAGCCTTCAGATTAGATGGTAGTTGAATCCAACGGTCGATCCTATGCCTGTGCATCAAATCCCGATGATTCCGCCTTACACTACAGTACCTAACTCCATCTGGTGCCGTTAACTTCGTTGCACCTCAGAATCCGACGGTCGCTTCACACATCCTTCCATCTATCCGTTCGATTCCACTCAGATCTAATGATCCAACATCTAAGCTTCGCAAATATCGAACTCGATGCAGCCGCTTCACACCCTAGCACCGAACCCATCCACCCCAAACAAACAGACCCTTCTCCCATTCTTCTCCCGAGCTCTTCTTCCCCTTCTTCCCAAAAAAATTGCAGAGCTCTGCAACACCACCTCCTCCTCTGTCTCCTCTGCCGCAACCATTCCCTCACCACCACCGGTTCCATCACTGCCACCACCATCTCCAACACCCGACAACACCCTAGCCTAGCTATTTTCTTCATCTCACAACCTCTGAAACCCTAGGTTTTGGGGTGAGTAAAATAGCTAGAAATTAGGGGACAATAGGAGCAGGAAGAGCATCAGAGGGACATCAAGAAGCATGGGTCGAGCAAATTTTGGGAGTTTGTAGGTAAATTTTATGTAATTTAAAATTGCCCTAATTTTCTGATTTGGGGGAAAATGGGTGTAAACCCTAATTTGCTAATTTGGGTATAAAAGGGGATGTGTATGAGATGTTAAAACTTGTTCTTGGACTAGCCAAGTTTCCCCCTAATTGGGTTAGGTTTGATTTTAATTTCATTTTCAATTTTAATCATCTGCATATTTTTTCTACTTGTTCACTGTGCTGTGTATGATGTTGTAGTGTGCAATTGTTTGATGTTTGTTAGTTTAATGCTCTTAGTTTGATAAATTCACTGTAGTTTAATGTTTAATTGCTGTGTGATTTCATGTCCTGCTAGCATGTTCTAATTCACCACTAGGGTGAAGATGAAACCTTAGTTCCACTGTGTAGGAGACTACAATTCTGACTCTCATCACTTTGCTCTCACATTGTATGTCAGGCATACATTGTAGTTAGGATACCCCTGTGATTGAAAGTGCAGCAGCCCATGTTAATTGATTATGGTCCAAACCTCAGACTAGTTATGCTCTAATCAGATAGCTAGTACCTTGGGAGGATAATTTGGTTGCAATTGGAATATCCGACTTAGTCTAGGTTAAGAGGTGGAATCAATGCCCTAGTTTGCCATCAACCTTCATTCTCATCCACAATTCCATCTTCTACTGTTTAACTTTGCTTTCTTGTTTTCTTTCATTTGTTTTACTTTCACTTCTCATTTGCTTTACCTGCACTGCTGCATTACTACTTGCATTTCTGTTTTGCACTTTCTTTACTACTTGTTTGACCTGCAACTCTGTTGCATTTCTGCTTTGCATTTACTGCACTGCTGCTACAGCTCTGTTGCTACTGCACTGCTGTGCTTCTTCTGTTGCTGCTGCCACTTCTTCTGTTGTGCTGCTGCTGGTGCCTGCTGCTCTACCAGGTTGCTGCTGCTGGTGCCTGCTGCACTGCTACTTGCCTCTCTGCAGCTGCTGCTGCCAATCCACTTCTGTGGCTGTTGCATTGCTGCTGATTGCTTTGCTCTCCAAAGCTCACTTCCAAAAGCCCAGAGCACAATTTGAGCCCAACTGTAAGACCAAAACCAAAGCCCAGTTCATTAAGGCCCAAGTCAAATTCATTGTTAAGGCCCAGCCCAATTCATAAGTGAACAACTGAGCACAAGACTCAGTTCACTGTAAGGCCAAAGCCTAGTGAACTGTTAAGCCCAAGTAACAGTTGAACTGTTGAGCCCAAAGCTCAAACCAGTTTCTAAAACCAAAGCCCATTTGCATTTTAGAGATAACTGAGCCCAAGCTCAGTTCATTTTATTTTTAACAAACCCACTAAGCCCAATTCATTCAAGAGTATTCAAACCCAAGAGTACATTAAGCCCAACACTTCCAAAGGGCTCCTAAGCCCAAAGCAAATCTAGGAACCCAATTAGCTAAACACTCCAAAACACACCCGATCTCTGTGGATCGACCCGTACTTGCACGAGCTACAACCGACGACCGTGCACTTGCGGTATTACTGTAGGCCCGTTTTCATCGCATCATTTTTATACACTTTCCGGACCTGCCAGTGCGCACCATTCTTCGCGGCTTCCTTGCGTAATTTCTCCCGGCTTTTCACTACTTTTCTGCTCTTTTCGCTCCGCGACTCATCCGAACTTTATTTATTACCTAAAAATGCAGAATTAATTAATAAAAATATTTATTCTTGAAAACAATGAAAATACAGAATATGGGATAAAATGTAGAATTAATGCACAAAAGATGAGTTAAAATGCCAACAGAAAGGGATAAATATATACAATATTTGGCACTCATCACATACTAGAGTCGGTTCTCCTTTAACCTTTGGTTTTCTTATTCTAAAACCAGGTTAACGACTTAAATACTTCATTGGGATTGTGAAGCCAGACCGATACTACTTATATTGTACTTGTGTGATATAATCTTGCATCTTCTATCGTACGAGTACAATCAGATTGATTGTCTTGAGATTGATATCTCCGATAGGCAAGATATAAAAAGTAATCACAAACATATTTGTCTCATTGTTTGTGATTCCGAAACATCTTGTTTCACTACCATACGATTAAGATTGTTGTGAGGTGATTGATAACTCTAGGCTGTTCTTCGGGAATATAAGACCGGATTATCAATTGGTTCCTGTTCACCTTGATTATTATCAAAAGACGGAACAAAACCTTTTAGAGTTTATCTGTGGGAGACAGATTGATCCTTTGATAGACTTGTCTGTGTGAGACAGATTTGTTTATTGTCAAGTCTTCGACTTTGGGTCGTAGCAACTCTTAGTTGGGTGAGATTATCTAAGGGAATCAAGTGTGCAGTATCCTACTGGGATCAGAGGCGTAGGGAGTACAACTGTACCTTGGATCAGTGGGAGACTGATTGGGGTTCAACTACATTCCAGTCCGAAGTTATCTTGGAGTAGGCTAGTGTCTGTAGCGGCTTAATACAGTGTGTGTTCAATCTGGACTAGGTCCTGGGGTTTTTCTGCATTTGCGTCTTCCTCGTTAACAAAATTCTGGTGTCGGTGTTATTTTATTTCCGCATTATATTGTTTTATCTTTATAATTGAAATAATACAGGTTGGCGTTGTAGATCATCAATTAGAATATCCAACCTTACGTTGTTGATTTTCATTGATTGATCCTTGGATATTGGTCTTTGGTACCATCCAAGTTATTCCTTGTGTTTGATTGAAGACTCACTGATTTCTATCAGCTCGAGTACATAAAAACAAGAGAGAGATACTAATTCCTTGAGATACTTTTACCTAGATTGAGTCTGACTGTCTAGTTGATTCTCTAGAAAGAATTTCGGAGTTAGTCCATACAGATTGCTAAGAGAAATATTGTGTGTTGTTTTTAGACCCCCACTTTTTCAAAACTAATCCCAAACAGACGCGTGTCTTAACCCTAACCGGCAACAAATACCAAATGGAAGGAAGACACGTCACTAATTATTAAGGAAGTCACACCATTATTCGGGGCAGCCACTAAGTAAGCTAGAGAAGTAAAAGGTATGTGAAAACATGCTTGTCCTCTTCTAAATAAATGATGCATGTTTGTCTCCCTTATTTATTAGATGTTTTTAGATATTTGTTGATAGGATTGTTTTTCTCCACGATATTAATTAGACGTTTCTAATACTAATATTAAGGGTTTGTCTTCTTCTTTAACCCCATAAATATCTTCTTCAAAAAAATAATAATTAATTATATATTTTTTTTGAAATTATTAGTTTAAAAATTAATTATATATTTTTTATTGATAAAGCTATGAGATTGATTAAAATAGAAATTCTTTTTCTAGTTTGAAAAAAAAATCCGTTGTTTTGTCCTTCTCTTAGAAATGATACATTTATCTTTCTTCTTTATCACATGTTTGTACTCTTATTAAAAGTAATATATATTAGTCCTTCTCTTGTATTGATAAAGCCATCTCATAGATTTGTCCTTACTTTAGACCAAAAGTTAAGAATCTCTGATTTTGTCTCAACTTTTTTTTTTATCATGTAGTGTTATATTATATTATTTGTTTTACTTTTCAAACTCATAATGCATGTATGTGTGTTTTAAATCTGTAAAGCATCATATCATAATTTTATACTACTTATTAGAAAAATACTATGCTACTCATTGTCTTTATATGCATACAGACTTTCCTCATGAATGCCATGATACTAATTTTTTTTACACCATACTTATTTACCATATGTTCTTATTTGAATCATAATAGTGTATATGTACTATTTTAGATCCTCCTTCAAATTTTTTCCAAACAAGCTTATTTTTGGTTGATCAATTTGTTAACCATAAAGAAACTTGGTTAATAATTTTTGTTGACGGGTTATGACCATAAATTGGACTATGACATATCCGTATTACCTATATACAACCATAAAGAAATTTAGTTTATATATATTCATCTTGGCCATAAAGAAATTTGGTCATAAGAAATGGTATCAAAAATTTTCATGTTTATGGACTCAAAAGGATTTGAGCACCATATTAATGTCCTTTACTTTGTCTATGTAGATGGACCCAATTCGACCGGAATTCGAACTTTTGGACTCAGCAGGACTTGAGTACCACCGTTGGGTAGCTGATGTGGAAACCACCTTTGTGGCAAAGGACTTCACCTCCACTATCGAGCCATCTGCCGACGCTTCTCCGGCAACTGAAAAAAACAAAGTTAATGCTCCTATGTTCCTCAAGAGGCATATCGATCCTAACCTGCGTTGGGGTTATCATCACTTGAAGACACCAAAAGATCTATGGGATGCTCTCGATAGCCGGTTTGGGAACATTCATGATTCCTTAATACCACAATTAAACGTCTTGTGGAACGAAATACGGTTTCTCGATTATGTAAAAGTGAATGATTTCCAAAAAGAAATGCTGCAAATTTAGGCACGTATGGACTTTTGTGCAAAGAAACTTACTGATGAGGAAATGATTCAAAAAACTCTATCGACCTTTCCTACCTCTTCCATGATACTAGCAAACCAGTATTGTTTAGAGGTAGATAACAAAAGAATCACCACATTCAGTAGGTTGATAAACTTACTGCAAGTGGTCGAAAGGCATAATGGGATTCTTGTCAACAACAATTCCAGAGCTGTCGGGAAAAAGAAAGTTCCCGAAGCTAACCATGATAAGGTCAACAAAGGGAAGGTCCCCAAAGGAAAGAGGGCTCGACATTCTAATTCACATCCCCATGATCCATACCCACGTGGAGATAACACCTCTCGTGGAAGAGGGCGTAAGAGACATAATCGAGGTCGAGGGCGAAATGGTCATTCTAATGTTTGGCACAGAGAAGAAACTTCTGGCCATAGTGGTAGTGATCCTAATTTCTATAAAACCCTTACGAATCCCGCCACTAAAAAGGCTTCAGATGTAAGTGCGCCTTGTTTTAAGTGTGGATTCACCGGACATTGGTACAAGAATTGCAAGGCTAGCGCCAATGTAGCTGCGAGCTATAAAAAGTACCAGGAAGATATCGAACAAGAGGCTAACTACGCAGAAGAAAATACTGTTACCCTTGACGCTAACCTCACAATCTCAGATTTCCTGGGAAACGAGGATTTTGCCCAACAATGGATGTTCCTGACTTTTCCTAGGCCTAAACATTTAGTTTCTTGTTTCAAGGCTTACTAGACTTTGTTGTTTTAATAGGTTGTTCGTTGCTTTGAGGTACTTTATGTTTTCTCAGTCAAATGGTGTGACATTTAGTTGCTTTGTTTAATGGTTTGAGTAGGTGTTGTTGTTGCTAAACATGTTCTTAGAATATTTATGTTATGTGTGTGGATTATCTATGAGTACTTGTTTTCTATCATGTTTAATAGAAATTTACTTTGTTTATGATAATCTATTATTTTAGCATGTATTTTAGAATGGAAAGGACCGGTGCAACTACGATGTGGTCGGGCCATATAATTCAAGTATGTGGCCCCTCTTTAAATGCTGACACCTCATATAAAGTAGGAAAAAGTTTGGAAAACTATTTTATTACCTAACTGTTTTTTTTTCAACTTCCAACTTTTTTTCAAAAAGTGAAACAATTAACGGGATTTGGAGGGGGCAGGTTTTTTGGTCGAATAGGTGTCAAAAAATAAAGAGGGGCCACATACAAAATGGATGTGGCCCGACCACATCGTAGCTGGGGCGGGAAAGGACACCATTCTAATGGAACATATTTCTCTAAAGAAAATGAGATAAACTGTGCATTTTATGACCTTCCTGCCTAATGTACTTGTAGAAATGTCTCAAGGAGAAATTGAATGTCTAGCTGATAGTGCAACCACCCACACTATCCTACGAAATAGACAATTATTTGTTAGTTTTACTCCTTATAATACATATGTGACTACGATGATTGGATCATCACAAGTAATCATTGGGCGAGATACTGCCCAATTCTTGTTGCCAAACAGCACAATGATTAAAGTCACAGAAGCTCTATATGCACCAAGAGATCACCGCACTTTGTTGAGTTTCAAGGATATCCGTGCAAATTGTTATCACTTGGAAACTCACTGTAAAAATGGAATTGAGTACATATACGTGACCTCTAATGAATGCGGAAGGAAGCGCATCTTAGAGAACTAATGAGTCAATCTAGTGGATTGTATATCACTACTATTAGGATTATTGAATCCCATGTTGTTGCCAACGATGAACTGTTGGCCAGTGACTTATATAAGCTATGGCACGAACGAGTAGGGCACCCAGGTCGTGATATGATGATCCGTGTTTTGAAGAACTCACACGGAATCCCTTCTTTCGAATGAAAAATAAAATGGGTAAACAGATTGTTACAATGCAAAGTAACAATGTGTTTTCTAAAGTAAATGATGCACAATTTATGCCTTCTAAAGCAAGAGAAGCGCAACCTTCGCCTTCCAAAGTAATTGAAGCGCACCCCTGTCCCATTCTTCTTCGATGTCCTTGTCGAAGGAACATCGCTCATTCTACAAAGCTTGTTCTTTGGAAAAGACAGGATCGATACCATCCTATGCTAAAGATACCAAACAAAATATTCCATTTTTATAAAGAATACAAGGTGATATTTGTGGACCTATACATCCAGAATGCGGACCATTCAGGTATTTTATGGTTCTGGTTGATGCTTCGACCCGTTGGTCACACGTTACATTGTTGTCCACAAGAAATTCTGCATTTGCAAAGCTCCTAGCACAAATTATACGACTAAGGGCTCACCATCCTGATCATCCAATCAAGTCGATCAGACTTGATAATGCCGGAGAATTTACATCTAAAGGATTTGATGATTTCTGCATGTCTAATGGAATTGAGGTAGAGCATCCCGTACCCCATGTACACACTCAAAATGGTCTCGCAGAAGCTACCATCAAGAGGTTACAAATGATAGCTAGGGCATTGGTTATGTGTTCCAACCTGCCTATTACTTCCTGGGGGTACGCCATATAGCATGCAACATTACTTATTCGCTTTAGATCCACTGCTAGCCAACCATTTTCTGTGTACCAGTTGGTAACTGGATATGATCCTGATATTTCACATTTACGCATATTTGGTTGTGTGATCGGTTGTCAACCGTCAAATATAATTTCACTTTCTTACTTAACTACAATAATATATTAAGTGGTAGGAAAGAGTTTGTATCCATAGAGAGGCTTTTGTTGTTATGTAATTTTCAGTTTCTAAGATAACCAAGGGGGATTTTTGTTTTAGCAAATATAATAAAATAAAGTAAAGCAAAGCAAATAGTTGGAATAATCAATAAGGAAAAGATATTGGTCATGGGATAGTATCATTCACAAACATGTATTTTCATCAATGAATAGAATTGATATTTTAATCTCTCATATATTAAAAGCCCTAGGATACCTTGATCGCAAGAATATCCCGCTAATTCCCTAATTTCATCACAACCACATTAAAAGATGCATATGTGAATTCTTCCTAAAAAATAACCCAAAGTGTAAAAGCACAATTAAGTTTAACTCCCTAAAAACTTTAAGATTTATGGAATAAGACTAATTAAAGCAATCAAACGTGTAAAAGCACTAATTCGATTTAACCAAGGTTATGATTCATATGTGACTAGTAGGATATATCGCTACAAGCACTACCCACAATTATGCTACTTAAAATCAGGGACAAACAACTTTTTTCGTATTGAAAACCCTAATATAGCTCTAGATATGAAAGCAAATCGGATTGATTCCGGACTCAACCAACCAATCAAACAATCAAATCATATGATAAAATAAACCATGAATCATAAACAATAAAGTTGAGACAAAAGTAATTCATAGAATCAAATAACATGCTTGAGAAATCAACTTTTATCCCATAACCAATAATTGTATTTAGTTACTCATAATAATGGAGTTCATCATAATCATAATCAATAAAATAAAGAAGATGAAAACAAACGAAAGCAAATCCTAGAAGAAGTTCTCTCCAAAGTTCCAAGTAGAAAATAATACGTGTCCAAAGTTGTAGAAATCTTTCTCTTTTTGTAGCTTTTCTCCCGTCCAAAACTAGGTCAAAACTTCAAAGCCCATTAGATGAAAATCCACGTGGCCCAAAAGTGAGATAAACCATGTAGAAACTCTGCCAAATCGTCGCCGAAAGGTGGCCTGAAGTTGTCCGGAAAATAGCTCAGGTGACCGGCAAAGTCAAACCGGTCACCAGCCAACGTGTCAGATCGGTAGGGTCAACTGAGTCGACCCGGTCAATCACCAAGTCAGGTGAAGTCAGGTTCTAACTAGCCTGACTGGGTTTGGCATGAGCCATTGCAGCTTGCACAGGCCATGCTTCAATCAAGCACAATGATTGCTCTTCATCTCTCATCTGTCAAGGTTTGTATCAACAATGCTCCAGCGCCCATAATGCAATTCAACCATCACTTTTCGCCATTCATCACCTGCCACTCCATCAGTCACAGCTCCATTTTCTTGTAACCTGCAGCTCAGCACATTCACTGCACATTTTTAAGTCCATAGCCTGTAATTCATCTGTATAGCAACAACTACTTAACCAACTCATGGCAGCATCAATTCATTCAGTTCAGCCACAAAACTTCATATGCAATCTCCACGAGTCATTCCAACACCACAACAAATACCAGCTACCAACCCTGCAAGCCACATACATAGCCATTCTCCATTGCAGACTCAACCTGCAATACTCTCAGCCACATTTCCAGTCCACCAACTCTGAAATCCGCCACTTCATGTAGCTCAGACCACCTGCAACATCACCTGCGATAACTTGACAACTATCATTCATCTGAGATCTACAGTTTAATTCATCTCTGACCCCTACTGTAGCTTCCCTGTAACCTCCAAGATTAGCACCACCAATGCTTAGCCATCAAAAGTGACTCCACATACTCGGTTCACAGCCATTAACCATAACACCATAATCAGTATTCATTCCATTTACAGCTCCAATATCATTGTTTCCATTTCTGCACTGCAACCCACCAGTCTCAACTTCAGTTCTGCATCATCATGAATTCTAACATCAGCTGCAACTCATATAACTTTTTCATTTCGGCTCAATTCTTTACCAATTCCATGTCTGCACTGTTTCTTCTCAGGCACTGCTCTATTGCCACTGCAGTAACTTATTACCATGGCAGCATCAGTCACTCCATCTCAGTTCAGTTCCTGCAATTCATTCATACACAACCCCACAAAGTCCATTGCAGTCCCTTGTAGACAGCTCCAGCAACGCATTCTGCACATTCTCAACTGCCAGTACACCAGTCTCATCACCTTCAAACCCTTCTCAGTTCATACTTCTCAGACCACCAACATTACAACAACATTCTATTATTTCAGTTCCTTGCACAGCATCAACACAAATCCACCACCGGTGATGCCATTGCCTGCACATGCAGTGTCTCTCGTAACACAAACATGGCCGTTACATAACCTTCAGCTGTGTAAAACCATCATCTCCTTCCCAAGCCATAACTGCACTTCAGTTAAACACAACAATACTCCCTGACCAGCAATTACTCCCTTGACTGTGATTCCCATTTCAGTCCATTCAACACACAACAATACCACCAGTTTCATAAAAAATCCAATTGCAGCTTCACATTTCCTTGCAATTTCAGGCGAAACTAGCTTAGCTGCATCCATCTCAGTCACCACCAATGGCTCAGCACCATTCCCTGTAAACCTATACTTCCAAGCTCATCACAGCACTGAACCTAGGTATCCATCCAAATAACATCACTACCAGATTCCACCTGCCATCATCCACCAACAGCTCCATTCTAGCACCTGCTGCACTTTTTAACTGAGACCTAGCAAGCCAACACGATAAACTTCACTTCCAATCAACTCTTCTCAGCACCTTACTCAGCTCGATTCTTCCCCGTAGTAGTAACCAAATGCTAACAAGTTCAAATCCCCATTCCACCTGCAACAACTTGAACTGCAGCTCAAAAACCACCACCATTTCAATTACATTTTCACTGGTAGCAACACCCATTTCAGCATAACCACTGCCAATTCCACAGACCCATTTTTGAGCTTTCCTGCACCGCAGCTGCTTCACATCAGTGCAATTCATGCCTGCACTTCCATGCCATCTCCTTCTCAGATACCAACACCACCAGAACTGCATCTTTACCAGCTTGCAATCTCTGAATCAAACCCCTCTCAACTTATCTGAGCTTCATTGCTTCAAACTCCACAGATCGATTCTCCATCGGACACACAGATGGACTGCAGCTCATAATCTCCATGAATCAGTCAACTCCTTATCTGTCCCAGCTTCTGAACCAAGTCCCTGCAGCTGTAGCTTCCTTCAACAACTCAGACCACCAATTCTGTACAAAATCATTCCCTTGCTCATCTGAACCCTGATTTCACAATTCTGGTTCTCTAAATTCACCAGCAACAGACTCAAATCTCCACCATACTTGAGTTCAAAGCTAACCCATCTGCTAATTCATTCTTCTTTGTCTATTCTTCGATTCTAATCATCTTCTCCTTCATTTAAAACACCAACACAAAATCCTAACCTCAATCTCTGTTAAAACCCTAATTCAAACCAGCGCAGATTGAATAGAACCTAAGTTAACACAGTTCTTCGATTTCAAGTTCAACAACAACCCTAGTCTTCAACAACAATAGCTTCATTAGAGTCAGCTTCAGATCCCCTTTCACAAAATCGACTGAACCACAGCAACAGCATCTCCTCCTTCTTAAGACCTGGCATTCGAATCATACAAAGATAAACTCTTTAAATCTTCTCTAATCAGCCATCTTCCTTCTTCCATCTTTGATTTCTCTGAACAAGAACTGGAGCCTCCATTGGTTTCAAGCATAGAGGATAAATAATGGCTAATGATGGGAAATGATTTCCTCACTGGATTTTAGGTATTGTGTAGGAAATGGGAGTGATATATCCACCCATGTAATACTGGATAAGGGCCAACCAGCTGAACTATCAATTTTCCCTTCAACTGTCGGTCCTGCGAGACTGACAGTTAAGTTTTCATGATTCTTGTTCCTTCATTTCCCTAGAAATGACAAGCTAGCTCCATCGCTCGCCTATGAATTGACGATTCTGCCCTTATGCTCCAAAAGAGTGCTTTATTCTTTTGCATTCTTCCGCCAACAACAACCGCCTCTCTTTTCTCAGACCCACTTTATCTCTTCAATTTCTTGACATCACTAAAGTTGTCATGCTTTTCAGACAGAAATTGCATCACTAAAACCGACATACTTTTCAGAGAGAGATGAAGAAATAAAAGCAAATAATGAGAAATAATCCGCCTCCAACACTTTTGCACTTGAGATGAGACTTTTGGGCTGTTTCTTCTTCTTTTGTTCCAAATGACTCCAAAGTACCTAAACACTCAAAAGCAAACATAAGATATATAATTTACAAGAAAAATAGCAAAGAAAGCATAAATACTAGATATAAAATTAGGTGTTTTAGACACCTATCATTGTGCTATATACGTGCCTATTACGCCCCCACAACGTACTAAGATGGGTCCACAAAGACGACTAGGTATTTTCGTTGGATATGAATCCCCACCAATTATCCACTACTTAGAACCTTTGACAGGCGATCTCTTTACCGCTAGATTTGCGGATTGTCACTTTGATGAGACAACCTTCCCGTCGTTAGGGGGAGGTATGGAAAAGGACTTCCAAAGGGAACGACAAGAATTGTCTTGGTGTGTTCCCACGTTGTCTTATCTTGATCCCCCCACTCCACAATGTGAAAGTGAAGTGAAAAGAATTATCGATCTTCAGAATGTGGCAAATTCAATGTCTGATGCATTTACTGATATCGCTAAAGTGACGAGATCACATATACCAGCTGCAAACGTGCCTGCAACGTTGGAAATTCCAGACAAGGGAAAAGGTACAATAGATATAGGTACCAAGGCTGCACTTGGTGGAAGTGTAGCTGAAGCCGTGGCCCCCAAAAGGAATAGGGGGAGACCACTTGGTTCGATCAATACTCATCCAAGGAAGAAAAGGGCGAGTAAGGCACAAACATATCCATATATCATCAATACAGATAATCCATCTCATGAGATTGTCTCTGATTACAGTTATGTCCATGAATCATTACTGGGGGACGCCCCGAAGTTTGAATTGGTTCCAGAGAATAAAGAAATCTCTATGGATTTTGAAAGTTCATACGTGTTGATGGAAAGATCCTCCACGCATATTGATGATATATTCGCATATACTGTTGCTCGAGATATTATAGAGTACGATGATATCGAAACACGCTCTATTGCAGAATGCCAAAAGAGAGCAGATTGACCTCAATGGAGAGATGCAATCCGTGATAAATTAAATTCACTGGCAAAAAGACAGGTATTTGGTGGGGTAGTGCTAACCCCACCAGGTGTAAATCCTGTAGGACATAAGAAAGCGTAATGAGAAGAGCGAAGTCTTGAGATATAAGGCTCGCCTTGTGGCGCAAGGTTTCTCACAACGCCCTGGGATTTATTACGAAGAAACGTACTCTCCTATAATGGACGTCATCACGTTCCGTTATTTAGTCAGCTTAGTAGTTTCAGAAGGACTTGAAATGCAACTTATGGACGTGGTTACCGCATATCTCTATGGGGATCTTGATACAGAGATATTCATGGAATTTCCAGATGTACTTCCATTTCCCAAATCAAGTAACTCTAAACCACGGAGTGCGTTTACAATACAGTTGAAACGCTCACTTTACGTATTAAAGAAATCCGGGAGGATGTGGTACGTTTCCCTGCGTCTAAGTAATTATTTGATTGGGAAGGGATACACAAATAACAAATTGTTCCCCTGCGTTTTTATAAAGAAAACAAGTTCAGGAATTGCAATTATATCTGTCTATGTCGACGACATGAACATAATAGGTACTCTTGATGAAATAAGAGAAACCGCAAGCTATTTGAAATCCGAATTTGAGATGAAAGATCTTGGGAAAACTCGGATGTGTCTAGGACTTGAACTAGAACATCGAGCTTGTGGAATATTAATCCACCAGTCTGTATATGTCCAAAAGATACTCAGGCAATTTAATATGGACAAAGTACACCTTGCTATCACTCCCATGGTTGGTCGAACTTTAGATGTACATAAGGACCAATTTCGTCCAAGGGAAGATGTCAAAGATGTATTGGGATATGAAAATATCCCTATCTAAGTGCAATAGGAGCATTATTGTACTTAGCACAATGTACTCGACCAGATATCTCGTTCTTAGTGAACTTGTTAGCTAGATATAGCCAGCATCAACGCAGCGTCATTGGAATGGTATAAAGAATATCTTTAGATACCTAATGGGAACCATTGACTTGGGTTTGTTTTATCCCTACGAAGACGAAAGGATATATGCTAATGTAATTGCAACTCCTTGCACCAAGACCCCAAATAATGTTTTGGTTGGTTTTGCTGATGCTGGGTACCTCTCAGACCCACATAAAGGTCGATCACAAACAGGATATGTGTTCACTATCGGGAATACAACAATATCCTGAAGATCGACCAAGAAAACCCTTGTGGCTACCTCCACGAACCACTCTGAGATCATTGCCCTACATGAGGCGGTTCGTGAGTGTATATGGTTAAGGTCTATCATTACACATATTCGAGGGACATGTGGTTTGAGTTCTACCACTGAAGAGCCAACTTGAATTTACGAAGATAATGCAGCTTGCATCGAACATATGAAGCAAGGGTATATAAAGGGTGATAATACGAAACATATATCACCGAAGTTCTTCTACAATCAGCTTCAACAATGTCTTCTAAACATTTAGGTCAGTAAAGTAAAATCTGACGAAAATGTGGCAGACTTGTTTACTAAGTCATTACCTAAGGCCACACTTGAAAAACATGCAGACTTGTCCGAACTTCCATGACCTCATAGGACTAAAGAAATTGTCACTCCCATGAATGTATTTGACTAAATAAATTGTCCTGTATCAGGGGGGCACCTGATGGTATGTTGAACTCTTTTCTTTCACCGAGGTCACTTTTTCCCACTGGGTTTTACTACTCGGAAAGATTTTTAATGAGACAACAATATACCATAATACAAATCATGGGGAGATGTCAATATCATGGGGAGCATCTAAAGATGCAGAGATGACATCAAAATGTGTTGTATTCTTTTATTTCATCGACGTTACTTTTTCCCACAGAGTTCTGTTACTCGACAAAGTTTTTAATGAGACAACGAATACACTATAGATACAACTTCGGTTGAGGTTATTCTTCTCCTTACAAGTGTTCGGAGTTTTGTGCGAAATATGTTTCCTGATACATTTCTACAATGGAGAAGAGTTCTGACAAGCGGTGCCATTTCAGAAGCTCAAGTGTCTTTCTCCTTTGACCAGTTATTCATCAACAGACGTTTTCTGGAAAGGTTTTGGCAAAGCAATTAGTTTATAATGGTGGTCATCCAAGAGGGAGTGTTGTAGGAATATGTGGGGAAAGGTGTCTGACCACCATGTGGCAAAGTGCATGTGCACCTCCCCTCTTTTCCTAGACACATGTTGTGTTTACTCTTCCCACTAAACACATGTCATACATTATCTCAACACCTGTAATACTACATGCATTTAGTGTTATGTATTTAAAGTGTACAAGACAAAGGAAATAAATGAGAAACTCTCCGATTCTTCTTCTCCTCTACTTTTGTTTCTATTATGTTTGTCTCCCATTCACAATAAACTTAAACATAATTACGGTTTATTTAGTCTTAGGGGAATAGCAAAAAAATAGGGTTTATAATTAATCAATTTATGAGAATAGTAAATGAAAAAATTCAGTTAATTTGATGTATGGTTAAGAAAAATTAGGGTTTATTTTGATTTTGATTAAAATAAAAATTGAAGTTTAATTATTAGTAAAAAATTAGAACTTATTTGCTATTTTTATTTTAACTTAAATATTTTGGGTTATGGTTAATAAATCTGTGAGCTATATTTAAGAAAAGCTATTTGAATATGTGAGATTTAGAACGATTGAATATTTGAATGAGTTTCTCCAAAATTTTTTATATATACCTTATTTTTTATATAAATATCTTGTTCAAGATGGAATAAAGTTTTGTAAGAATACTAGGATCATAAAAGTTAATTATTGTACCCAGGATTATAAAATCCGCACCTAGCGGAATCGAAGTTAAAAAAAATGGAGCGATATAAAAGAGAGTAAGTTGCATCTTGAGTTGTTAAAGCAGGAAGAATCCAATTCGGGCCCACAACTAGTCAAAACTTGCAATGAAAGTACTGTTGACATTCTCTCTCCTGCATATACTATGTCAAAAGTCAAAGATCCTTTTTTGACTGCATATTAGAAGAAAAAGAGATACCTTCTTGGCCTCTTCTACTTTCTTTTGGTTGTATTATAAATGATAAGATGCGACAACCACATTTTTGTTGTGGATGAAAGTGACTAAAGATAAAAGAGGAACATACAAAGGTCTCGCGGAGATAGAAAATCTTCTCCATATTTCTTCGGCGCTGTAACTTCTAAGTTGTAAACATGCAACAGGGGAAAGAATTCTCTAATCCATGGTTGTATTTCCCTTGCCCTGTTTTCAGCTCTCCATGTATGGATAATCATTTCTTGCATCCCTTAATTGCTATGGAAGCATTTCTTTTATGGATTTTAATTTACTGAATGAGTTTTTTCTTTTCGAAAAAAGAAGAAAGGAGTTGATGGATCTTACTGAACTTGGCTTAACTATAATGTATAGTGGTGGACTCTTTGATTAGCTAACTACGCGATAAACATGCAAGGTTTACATAGTTTTTAGATGAAGAGTTTTGAAAACAAGGGTTGCCATGAGTCCATGACCAAAAGTATCCTACTAGCATTAAGAACAAGAAGAAATATATGAGGATATCTACGGATGCGTGCAGCAATATTGTTTAATGCATCTCCCCCCTGCTTTGTAAAAATAAGACATGCATGG
This sequence comes from Papaver somniferum, assembly GCF_003573695.1. NCBI lineage: Eukaryota > Viridiplantae > Streptophyta > Magnoliopsida > Ranunculales > Papaveraceae > Papaver > Papaver somniferum. Next base: position 14,172,358 of record NW_020618825.1, on the reverse strand, counting down.
TTACAATCTTGGACATAATGTTAGTCTATTGAAGACTATCCAGCTTTACTATGCTCCTCAGAACCCTACATGCATAAAGTTAATCTAATGAATATGCATAATGTAACTTTTTGTCGAACTTCTGAAAGCCTAGTGAACCATGCACATCCACGTCCACACGTGGAGCTAGCCAACATGGGTTCTTGACGTAGTTCAACTGAGAAGAAAAAAGTAGTAGGGTAAGGGAAATATTCCAGTTGACACTAAATGGACCCGTCAAATGCATTTGTGGATTGCTACGAATGTGTTATGTTGCCGTATGAATGAAATCAAGGGGCAGTGATCAGTGATGAGAGCGACCAAGTAAGTGCCATAAGGAACGAAGAAAACTCCAAAGGCGTTGAAACTTGTTGAGAAGAATAAATATTTTTTCTTTGAAGAAGAATCATCATTTCCCTTTCAGCATGCAAGTTGAGCCTTTCAGAAACCCTTATAAATACTAGCAGCTGTTCCATCCTTTTTCTTCAACAATCTCGGCACATCTATCTTTTTTTTTCAACAACCATTATATATATAGCTGTTAATAATCTATACATTGATTCATTGCAGATCATGGATTCGGAGTCTCTAATCAGGTATGTACATCACCCCAGCTCTCATCTCTAGCTCTCTATGTGTATATATATATATATATATACCATACGTCGTCGTATGTGTGGGTTCGTATTTCTTGTTGTATGTAATATAACTTGCTCTGTGTGTATGACATAACCAGGAACAAGTGTGCAGCATGCTATAGACAATTCAATAAGAAAGAACACCTTGTTGATCACATGAAGATCTCATTTCACTCTGCTCATGAACCCATATGTGGTGTTTGTGGTAAACACTGCCGTTCTTTTGAGTCCCTCAGGGAGCATCTTATCGGTAAATTAAGCAATCTTCAGCCTCACTAGACATATAGATCATGTGGAAACCAACAGGCTATACTTAATATACATGCATACAGTATATCATATGTATATCATATATTGATCTTTGCTTATTAATTGTGGTATTAACAGGACCCTTGCCAAAGGTAGAATGCGCTAGGGTATTCAGTGCCCGGGGATGCAACCTTTGTTTAACTATTCTTAATGGACCTAATGCTGTTCGCAGTCATCGCCAAACATGCCAGTTCTCCAGGAAAAACCTTGTAAGCTTAATAGCTACATATATATACATCGTTTAATTAGTGTTTTGTGATAGCTAGTGACCTCCGGTTTTAAATTTACTAGGGTTGTCCTGACGACATCCTCTCCCGAATGACCAACATGGGTTTAAACGGTGATGGAAGAACGAGGGGTAGGGGACCTCAAGCATTTGCACTAGGTTGCAAAATGGTCGGTGGAGGAAGCGATGGATCACTAAATGTTTGTGCAAGAGTATGCCTTATCGATGAGGATAAAAGGGTCGTATTTCAGGCTTATGTTAAGCCACTCATTCCGGTCACTAACTATCGGTAAGTTATAAAGTTCTAATTATTTATGCATAATAGTTACCGATTGACATTAGCATTATACTATTATCTTCCTTACAAAAACTAATATAAATGTGATCCATGTATACAAATTTAGGTTTGAAACAACTGGCTTACGGCCTGAATACTTGAGGGATTCAAACGCAATGCAACTGAGAGACGTGCAAAAGATCATTCAAGATTTCTTGTGCAACGGCGAACCCATATGGAAGATACGTTCATCAAAAGATACAGGAAAAGCAAGGATACTTGTAGGTCATGGTCTGGGTTATGACCTTGAGTGCTTAGGAATGGAATATCCCTTAAACCTGATAAGGTAATTCATTAAGCTCTTTGAGCATTGGTTCATAAGGATGTTCCTATCAGTGTTTTGATTGAAAAATCTAATAGTTTGGTATTATATTGTTCACCAGGGATACAGCAAAATACCCACCACTAATGAAAACCAGTAAGCTGAGCAACACACTTAAGTACCTAACACAAGCGTATCTTGGGTACGTAAAGTTTTTGAACCAATCGATCCACTGTGCTAGTTTTGTCTTGAAATTATATATAGTTGATGCTGAAAGAACATTAAAATGAACAGGTATGATATTCAAACTGGGATACAAGACCCTTTTGAGGATTGTGTAGCAACAATGAGGCTCTACAAGAGAATGCGTAATCTAAATCATAAAGCCGAGGACATTTCAACTTGTGCAGATGTACGTAAAAATAATTTTGCGAGTTGGAGGCAGAGTGAACTTGATAGAATGACCCCCGATCAGCTGTTGGCCATTTCAAGGTCCGATTACTACTGTTGGTGTTTGGATTCCAAGTAAACAGTGGAATACTAGCCAAGACATTTCAGCCAATTTGTTACCAGAACTATATACAACGTGTACTAATTAATCAAAAAATATAATCAACCGAATATTACTTAATAACCTAATAATTTGTATAAGGGATCTTAGCTTAATTAATCTTATTACATCAATAAGATATAAGAGTCTATCGAGGACATTTCTTTTCCTTGCCTAGCTACCTTCTGGGTTGTAATAGATGTTTAAAATAAAAATAAAGTAATGAAATATCCCTATTCGGCTAACTTCCACCGATACTTTAAAAACCATAGTCCATGTTATTCGCATGTTCCGATAAATATCCGGTTGATTCTGATCAGGTCATTGGCGTGTTCGCGGATACAGATTAATTTTGTTTTCAAAGCCTATTTGGCCCTGTATGTTTCCGATTTCCTAAATTGGAGTTATCAATATATCTGCTGACAGTGACAGAGCCAAAAATTTCATACATGAAGGGCTAATAGACAAAACAAATTATTTAAGGGGGCTTATTAAGAGATTTTATTTTTAATTAATAAGAATTTTGAAGGATCACTAATGAATTAAGTAAAAACAGGGGGCAGGGCCACCCCTAAGCTCTACATAGCTCCGTCCCTTTCTGCCGAGGTTTAACCTCTTTTCCGAAAAGAACAAAAACCTCAATTAATAATTTTTCTTTATAATAATAAGAGACCCCAAAATCACCACATGTCGATCTAACAATCACTCTCAATTGTGATGAAGCCATGTCAACACTAACTATCCCTGTCATCGCGACTTGATTGGCTATTCCGATAAGACATAATCCAGTAGACAAGTCCCCCTCCAAGAGTCGCCACTGTTCCACACATAATCCAAGACATCCAGACGGCAGCTTAAAGAGTCACGATTTGTTATTCCCACAAGACATAAGCCAGTAGGCAACCCCGAATAACCCTCCAGCAGTCCCCATTATTTAATCATACTCCAAGAGATAATCAAAACGACAACTTGAAGAGTCGCCAGAGATATATTAATGAGTAATCCTAACATCTAGGAAAGTATTACGAGAGCATATATTGTGCGTTCCCAGAGTTGTATGTCAAAAGAAACAGTGAAAGGTCTCGTGTCAAAATTAAAAACAGACCATCGTAACAATCTCAAATCATCACACTGTTTGGTAGCATTATAAATGCACACATTAACCAGTACCATCATCCCTCGACAAAAGCTTTTGACATTTCCGAAATCCCAGAACATTGGACACAGAAAGAGAATGGCATAAAGCGATGAAAGAGGCAGGATGATAAATCATTACGTCAGTTCTTCATCACATTGTTACTTTTTGCGAAATAACCAATCCAGCAGAACTTTGGGATCGATGCTGGAGAAAACTATCTGATGATATTCTGCATCAACAAAAAAAAAAAGGATAAAATAAAGATCTTGAGATCAATGATCGACAACTCGAAACGTTGTTTTTTTGAGGTGCAAATATATCCAGTTTATCTTAATGGACACCTTCTGTTCACCAACAGAAAATCGGTGTGTCGATCAGAAAAAAATGTCTATTCAAGATTTTCGTAAAGACACGACTGTTAGGAAGTGCAAATATATATTCTCAAGTCCTAACAGCATATATTCTAATCATGTTTCAGATATAACTCTGTACTACGGCATGGATAAGTTTGCCGATCTAAATCTAGTGTCACAAACGTGTCTTATGTTTGAATCATTGGTGGAAGCGGGCATTGGAAAAAAAAAATTATCATCCACACTGGGAATTATCTTCTCAGAATCAAGAGCGTACTTAATTAAGATCAATATTCCGTAATCTGATATTTTAGCTACAGAATTTTACGATCAGAAGACTAATGTTAGTTGCAGAAAGCAACGCAGAGATGGAGAAATTGAGCGGTTGTAAGAATGATTTCAGCATGGTTATTTTTTTTTTTTGCATCACGCAAAGATCTCTAATTCTAATGGAAGATTGTTTAATCCATGCATGGTATACATCTCTTATGTGTCGAAATTTTAAATGCATCCTACCCATTATAGGTTTCATTTTCCCTTTTCTGTAAGTTATTTCTGGTTGCGGTATAAATATCACTGACAAACATAAGAATTTAATCATTGATGTGTAATTTGACGTGGCTTACCGATTTCGTGTTAATTTTCCCATTAAACATTGATCCATGAAATGATCGCATGCAGTGATCCTAATGCGCAACTGATATGTCTAATTCTAAAGATGATGCTAACATCATCTGGGACCAAAGTGCATCTCTTAAAGATAACAGTTTCAAGGTAGGTGATCTTAAATTCCACTAAGCTATAGTTTCTTAAGATATTAAACACAAATGCTCCGTGTATGGTTTTCTAATTTCCAATGTTACAACGTATGCTTAATCCATAGTGATATTAATTAATGCAGTTTATTTTTGTCTTATGTTAAGTAACCAGTTTATAAAATATTCATGGTGATTCTGTTTTGTATTTTTTATCTTCGTTTTCCTGGAAGAAAAAATACCACCTTAGACTGAAAGGAGATGATTTACATGTTGCACAAATATGTTGCAAACCGAAGAAAGGAAAAAAGACTCATTCGTGAACAAAACCCAAATTTCTGAAGATTTCTTATGGCTGCACAAGAGACTGAATATCTAGCAAAAAAACGTGTTTGAGCTGATGATTGCATCCAAAAAAGGATGAGTGTTTTTTGTTTTTTGTTTTTTAATTTCTGGAAGTGGTGGGACGGGAATGACATATCTATTGAAAACATTGGCAGTCGGCTTAAGATCCAGAACAATTTTTTTTTTTTTTTGCAGTGGCTTGGTAAGGAGTAACATCACTTTCTTTGCCGAAAGAGAGGACACCGCATTCAAAACTCAAAATACCCTTACAACTTGATGAAAACTCTTTGTGTGACATACGAAAAGGAACAAATTTTTGGCGACGTTAATGTCTAGGGTAGACCTAATAATATGCGATGAAGCAATGACGATGCAGGTGCATAAAGCGCTGGATATCTGATGAGCAATCCCACAGAGACACTAGGAGGAAAAGCAAAAGTGTCTGTTTGAGATTTTAGGAAGATGTTAAGGATGACTCTTAAAGGAACCAGGGATGTGACTGTTGACGCTTCGATAAATATATTATCGAATCTATGGAGACGTTTCATACTCTTCCAATTTGATGAGAATAGGTTTCCTTCTCTCATCTCTCTCCAAAAGAAAAAACTAAGTTTTCTCAGATCCAAGTTGTTCTTCAAAAAACATACCAAATCCGATTAATGGGTAGATTTGGACAATAGTATGTAATAATCTTTATCTAGAATAAAAATAATCCCTGATTTAGTGATTATTAGGTTTCTCTGTGTAAATATGCCTGTGTGTTCTTTTGTTTTCCATCTAATGGCTTGGTTAAGTCAATTAGGTTTATTATTGTTATTATTATATTATTATTATTTTTCTTTTTTCTTTTTTTTTATTATGAAAGGGGGTCACTGAGGCATTTATTAAGCAAACCAAAAGAGAAAACTACAATGACTTGGTTGGGAGTCGCGCAACAATTTGCGCACCAACACCTTTCTGAATAATAATACCTAGCCTATGAAATAGAATACTGCCTAGATGATTTTTCACATCGTGATCTGCCATACAGTTCTTCAATCTCTTCACGAAATCAATGACATCGTCTCCTAGTTCCCCAAAGGTTGAAAATGCTAACACACCAAAACTGTACCCATGAGCGGAACATATATCAGCATACTTGTTACGCTTGCAGGTAATAGCGGCTGAAATAGCATATCCTGGGGTGAAACTTCGGTTACCCCCTTTAGAAAATGGGGAGATGCCCGATTTCATATAGCCATTCAGGCGCTTCGTTAGATCGTTATGATCGTTTCAAGTATATCTTCTTTGAGGGCAAATTACATCGGATTGACGTAGATTTGTATTGTTATGGAAATCCATGGCTACCAGATGTGATCGTTTTTTCGATATGCAGTGCAGATTACTCCTCTCTTTTAGGAGCATTTATTCTTAATGAAGAAGAAAAATTTATTCTTGATGAAGAACAACAATTCAAATGGTGGAATCAGAATCTTCACACCATCCCCCAAATATTATCGAGTTCCTCTATGAATTACATGTATTTGATACTTTTGATGTATTTTAGAATACATAAATTTTGTATTTCTTCATGTATTTCAGTTATGATGTTCTCAATCGTTGTAAATGTTCTTCATAATATATAAAATTGAGAATTTTCTCCTGTTCCTTCAAATTTTTTTTTTTGATGAGAATATGCAATTAATTTGTGGAGTATCATCTGCGGGGAAAGAAAAAAAAATCAGTAAATTTAGAACCAGATGAGGATTGCCAGTAGTTTTAGTAATAAATTTGGTATGGTAGTGTTATCGGTTAGTAAACATTTCAAGATTAAGATATTCAAATGCGCAATACATCATACAAATGCTGGGTTTTACGTCAATATGATTCGAGAAGAGACCAATTCCAAGATGGTGTCAGTGGCATTAAAGCTGAATAATACAATTTTGGAGGTTAAACAACGACACATTAGCATTGATGGTGAAAAATCAGGAGACATGGTTGTGTACAATAATACATAGATAGAATTGATGAATTGTTCGAATAGTTCGTATATACAATATATTCCGAGTTTGAAAATTATGTGGTTCATTTACAGTACGAAGAAAGGAAAAATTCCTGACTTGGGCTTACATTGAAATCTGTTTTTCTACGACAATGAAGATTCTGGTAATTATTAGGATTTTTTTCGGACGACATGTACTTATATATGGCGGAGTTGTAAAATGTTTTCTGTTGTTATAGATGTCATAGCAATATACATATGGTTCTCATTTTCTTAAAAACTATATTTTAAGAAATACTGATGCATAACAATGTAGGTCAAACGCAACGGAAGGGAAAACAAGGTACGGCAATGCAGATAAAGTACCGACACTAAAAGTACCACGTGATAGAAACTAATGAATGCTTAACGGATATGTGGGATACATAATACTTCAGGAATGTAGACCACGATTACATCACGAGATATGAGACTCGGAGCAACTGAATTAGCTATTACCATGGAGAAAGATTAAAATGTCTTTTTTCTGCTCATGATTTGGGGATAGTATTTACAACTTTCCAAGTTTGATATGCATTTTTCATGATGCCAAGTGATAGTACTATGTCCAGCGACCCAATTTTATTTTTATATGATTTAGACAATCGAATCATCCGGTGCATACGCACCGGGTTAGTTGCCTGTAACTTATGTATAAGTATACTCTTTTCAACCTAATAATTATCATAAGCCCCAACACTTGTATATTTGACATACTCGTGAAGAGATTTTTTTTCTTTATTTATTAAAGTTGCATTAAAATCTCAACCAATTTTCTTTAGCCCATCTTTTTAATCTATTATTATATTATAGGATAACGATTATTACATGAAACTAGTTGGAAGCCTAACAAGTTAAGCTCCAACGACATACTACTACATTTATTGAACAGGTTGCTGTGCTAATCTACCAGCGAGCCTCTTGTGGGTAACCTAGCCAAAGAAACTGAAACGGATTGGGTGTGTGTGGGGGGGCTGAGATTGTGTCACAAGGAGGCAAATTAAGTCTACTTTCCATGTTAATTTCTGCAATATTACGTCACTGGGGATTCGAACCTGGGACCTCCTGAAACGCATGAAACTTTAAGGAACAGGGATGACCAGCTGAACTAGGTGCCCGTTCTTTTTAAGTATTTCTATTTTTTTTTTCCAGAATACCTTCCTCAATAAAAGCGAGAGTGGAATAAACATTTGTTAAAAGACTATTTATCATTTTCAGTTTTACATTTGAAACTTTTGAGACAGAGAGTTGAGACCTAACATCTCATCCACACACTGCCTACAATGCATCATCCCAAATTGTTAATGCTCCTCCACAGAGACCTTGAGATATGGCATGTCTCACCATTGCTAATTCTCATCTCACCGAATATATTTTACTCAACAATTTTTAATTTTCATCATATGAGTTTCTTGAGTCAACGACAAGTAGGTTTAGTTTTCTTGATAGGATATTTTTAGAGCATCCACTTTTTCTACTATTAATAATCCCTTCATATTTCACACCGGAATCTAATATCTAATGATACCATACTGTTAGATCTATGACTATATCTCCTCTTTATAATTTGAATCTTCAATTGTGTTTTCCACTGCAATGAGTTTTTAGGGATCATGGTTTTTACGAGAGCACCATGATTTTATTAGACACCCTCCCTATAATTATAAAGGATGTCCTAAAACGTTGAAATGACTAACCTACCCTTAATCTAATTTAATTTAAAACCAACCTAATAACCACATATATATATATATATATATATATATATATAACCACCACCTCCTCCCACCACCAGCGCCCACCACCGCCGATTATCACCACCACCACCACTGATTATCACCACACCAACCACCGATTACCACCACCACCTCCTCCCACCACCACCACCCACCACCGTCGATTACCACCACCACCGCCGATTACCACCACCACCAACCACCACCACCTCTCTCTATATATATAGCTTAATTTAAAAACATTAACACAGATATTCTCACAAACCCATTACTTGTCATTCGATTTTGATTGAATAAATGAGAAGTAATCATCAAAATGAGTTGAAAATGAAAGTTGCAGAGAGGTTTAATGGAGGTTTTTTCAGAGAAAATTTCGGTTACGTCGCAAAATGTTCGGTTTCGTCGCAAAAAGTTCGGTTATCACGAATTAATTTTTTCTTAACCGAACTCAGAGTTTGGTTGATTTTTAAAAAATACTTTTAACCGAACTCCTTGTATTAGAACAACACAAGTCCATAAGTTCGGTTCCTACGCAAAATAAGGATATCACCGAACATTAGTTTACAAAAATAATGAGAAGTCCAAAAATTCGGTTTGTTCGCAAAAATGTTAAGTTTTCTTTGTAACCGAACTCTACTTTTGAAACTTCGTAACCGAACTCTACCTAATTCGCCAAGAAATAAATTTCGTAGTAACCGAACGTTTGCCTAATTGCATATATGCAGATATAAGCCCAGTTCGGTTAATTCGCAAAATATGTTGAAGTTTGCGAACCAACCGAACTTCTAATACTAGGTTACTTTTGACCTGCAGTTCGGTTGGGAACTTGGTTGCGTTGAAGTTTGCGAACTAACCGAACATACCTCTGTAAATCTTATTACTAAAGTTCGGCTACCTGCGTGTTTGCAGAAAGAAACCGAACTCTGTGTTCGGTTATATGTTCTTGACCGAACTCCGTGTTTGGTAACCTGTTCTTCACACTTGGTAACCGAACTACCTGAACCTAGCAGGAATTTTTTATAAAAATTTACAGTTTTATGAATATTTGGACCAATTCTACCACCATTATCTAAGTTTGAAGCATACATGGGTACCCAAATACTCTTCCTCCGGTTGTGGTTGGTAAAATCCATCATTTTCATCTTGAGATTGAGTTTGTGGAAGAATACATTCACCATCTAAGAAATAACTCATATCTAGATCATTGTGAAGATTAACAAATACTCTAGGAGAGGATGGAGATGAAGAATCAGATGAGCTATCATCACTTGAATACTCAAGCTTGGTGAATTGAAAAAAAATTATTTTTCATGTTTTTCTTCTTCATCTTCTCTAATTTTACTCTCTCAATAATTCTACTTCTTTAGCTTAATCATTTCATTAATCATTACCCCAAATTAATCAGGAGTGTAGTTTAGATATTAATATAAATATCTAGATAAGGGATGACCTAAATTTGCTTCTAAATGTCTTACTAAAAATAGAACCATGGTCCCAAAAAAATAATTCTTCAATTAGACCCCGGTTCTATTGGTTTATAGTCTAAGTCCGTGATGGGTTAGTAGCCCACAATGCTGGTTTCATTGCAAAAAATAGACCAGATATATAATGTACTTAATGGGTAAGATGAATCTGGAAACAAAGTAGATAAGATGAATATCCAAACATTGAGTTAAAAATGAATCATATGGTGTTTACTAGTCCAAATTCATGGGAAAACCACAATTATTCTTAAAATAGGGGTGCACCTGGTCATTAACCAGTCCAGGTATAATTGTATTATCTTGGTAAATAATGTTAATTAGATTATCCTAAAGATAAAGATGAATCTAGAGAGTATCTAGTCCAAGTAAATAGTCAAGATGAATTTAGACAGATCCTTGACAACCTATAGATAGAAAGAAGTTCCTACCGCAAATGTACATATTTTCTAATCATTTCCTCTCCACAGATACTTACATACAACTCTTTCCTATTAATGCATCGGAGTGTCCTTACAAATACTACCTACTTTTATTTATAGACAACTCTTGAAGCAACAAAGTTAACGAAGAGTTGATTAATGAAGTATCTAAAAGGAGTACAAACCTTAATTCACAAATGGTGGGCAAAACCATAAATTAACAAAAAATTGAATAGTAAAACCGAATTAAACCTAAAATGGGGACGGTCTATAGCCTAGCTTAGCCCCTTGCCAGGTATGTTCCTGAAAAGAGATCGTTCAATTAATAAATTTTTCCGGTTTTGATTTCAGCAACTAATAGAAGTAATTAATAATTTCATATTCTTTCTAGTCCCACGAATATTATTGCGTACATATTAAGATTTTACTGTAATCTGCTGGTGTTAATTAGTTTTTATTTATTTATTATTATTAGTGTATGCTCTTAAGAGTGGCCAAATGAATTACATAGGATGAGCATACAAGTAAGTAACAAGTTGAACGCCAGCTATTTTTGAATGACAAATCCCAATCCTTTTAAATAATAGTTTCCAACTGTACGATAATTTCTTTTTAGAAATTCCGGTAATGATTTTGATAAAATTCTGCCAGACATCGCTGAGATGGCTAGGTTGGGAAATATGGTTGTAAGTGCTTAATTCTCAATGAAATAATGTATAAATCCCAACTCTTGACTCAAAAAAAATTATAAAACACAAAAATAAAGAAATAACTTATCTGATTCTAAGGAGTTTTAGTATTTTATGAACAAGAATAATTTAATATGTGTTTTTAGTTTTTATTTTTGTTGTTTTTGGTGTCTATGGACACATTTCTTCGCTGTTTGGGCGATCTTTTCTTCGTTTTTTTGACGATTTTCTCTTCGCTTTAATAGCGATTCTTTCAAATCTCTATGGTGTTCCTCGGTCTGCTATCCTTGATGCATCAAGAACATCAAAAATTCTGCTTGACGCCGTTTTGGATTCATCTTCAACAAGAGGGGTTTAAGGTATCCGCATTCGTTTGGATCTACGAGATTTTGGGCAAAATACTCCATTTCATTTGGAGCATCTCTTATTGAAGAAGATTACATGTCGGAGGTGATTCCGGTTACACCATTATTCATCACCACTAGATCTACAAAAATCGGATGTCTTTGCGGTTTATGGCTCTTTCTCTTCACGATGCACTTGTAATTGGTGTCATCATTTGTATTTAAGTTTTGATTTTCCTGTATTTTGATGTTTTTGATAATCTTGTAAGCAATCATGTAATCATCATTATAATTTGAATGAATTGAAATGTGATTTCCAAAATAAAATAAAAAAAACACTGACAGGGTGGTGAAATTACGAACATGTTGATTAATCTATTCAGGTTGTGGGGTAAGAGATATCTAGAAATTGAGAACCGACCAATGTAGTTGATTTTCTTTTATCCCGTCAAACCGCATATAAAAGGACTGTTGGCATTTTGACTCCGCATATATATCACCAGATCAAAAGTCAAAAACCTTTTGACTGTATGTCCATATCATGGATTCACGGAAGCAGAACAAAAACATGATAAGATGGGAAAGTAGCGAGAGCCACATCTGTGTTGTACGTGAAAGTGATTCTTTATTTTACTCTTTGGTAAATGATACTTTTTGTATATTCACCTGGATGGCACTTACAGCAGCAGTGGGTATGGAGCCGTGAATACAATCGGGAATAAATTCTCAAGAAGGGATACGTACAAGTTGTGAAATTAATGAGATTTCCTACTAAAATTTACGGAAATTGGGTCATTTACCCAAATTAGTATGGGTGAAATAAATACTAAAAAACTAATAAGAATGAAATTGGATTCATCCCGGCTTAAACTTAAAAAAGAGCGAAGAAACTGGATGCATCTTGATGTAAATTAAAAATAAGAAAAAACATTTGAAAATGGGTAGGATAAAATTGTTTACATCTTTGACTATTTTTACATTCTCGTCCATTTAAACAGTATCAAATTTTACATATTTTTTTCACCCAAAAATTATGGGTTAATTGACCAATATTGTGGAAAATTTACTCTATATATTATAAATGTAATATCTTAACAATGTTGATAAATCGTTGATAAATGGTAAATTTGTGTAATACATGAACAAAATATTATGGAAGGAGGATTTGAGTACCCTTTTTTTTTTGTTGGTCTAGAATTTCTCCTATTGCACATGAGACAAATATTTTTGGTTTGGCGAGACAAATACCTGACGATGGACTCTTTGATTATAGTGGACTACATTGTACATGTACTGTTTAATGCATCTTTCTCCCTATTGGGTACGTGAAACTAAGACATGCACGTGTACATGTAAGCTTTAGAACCCTAAAACCAGCTTGTGAACCATGCACAGCCACGTCCATGCGAGGAGTGTAGGGTAAGGGAAATATTCCAGTTGACACTAAATGGACGCATCAAATGCATTTGGATCACTACGAATGTGCTACATTGTCGTATGAGTCGAGTCAAGAGGCAGTGAGAGTGACCATGCAAGTAAGCATGATATTAATCACAAATTTAAGGTATGAAGAAAACTCCAAAGGCGTTGAAACTTCAAAGGAATAAGTATTTATCTTTTTTTCTCTTTCACCGTGCAAGTTGAGCCCTTCAGAGCCATTATAAATACCAGCTACCTCCACCCTTTTCAACAACAACCTCTGCACTTCTGTTGTCTTATTACTAGCTCGTACTACTACTCTCTTTTATTCATCGATCATGGATTCAGAGTCTCTTAGGTACATTGCATAACCCTTTCTGTCCATATCTCTGTCTCGCGCTCTATGTATATATACACGTACGTTACATCTGTGGGTTCGTACTTCTTGTTATGTAATGGAACTTACTCAGCGAACTTATGGCAATGACCAGGAATAAGTGTGCAGCATGCTATAGACAATTCAATAAGAACGAACACCTTGTTGAGCACATGAAGATCTCATTTCACTCTGTTCATGAACCCATGTGTGGCGTTTGTGGTAAACACTGCCGTTCTTTCGAGTCTCTCAGGGAGCATCTTATCCGTATAACAATCTTCATACTCTCTCTCTCTCAATATATACATGTGGAAACCTTTTAGCTAAACTAAATACAAGCGTACGTACAGTACATATTTACATCGGTATTCAGTGCCCGAGGATGCAGCCTTTGTTTAACTATTCTTAATGGACCTAATGCTGTCGACGGTAATCGAAAAACATGCCAGTTCTCCCGGACAAACCTTGTAAGCTTAATAGCCAAAATTACTTGAGCTACGTACATGTATCTATGCTAGGTTTATGATATCTAGTGACCTCTGGTTTTAATTTTACTAGGGTTCTCACTATGACATCCTCTCCCGAATATCCAACATGGGTATAAACGGTGATGGAAGAACCAGAGGACCTCAAGCATTCGCACTAGGTTGCAAAATGGTTGGGGGAGGAAGTGATGGATCTCTAAATCTTTGTGCAAGACTGTGCCTCATCGATGAAGATAATAGGATCATACTTCAGGCTTATGTTAAGCCACTCATTCCAGTCACTAACTATCGGTAAGTTCTGAAGAAATAAACTAAATTGATACCAATTGAAAACTAACAGATTATACAATTATCTTCATTTCAAAACCTAATATAGATAACCATGTACACGAATTTAGGTTTGAAACAACCGGTGTACGGCCTGAATACTTAAGGGATTCAAACGCAATGCAACTGAGGGACGTGCAAAAGATCATCCAAGATTTCTTGTGCAATGGTGAGCCTATATGGAAGATACGTTCATCAAAAGGTACTGGAAAAGCACGGATACTTGTAGGTCATGGCCTCGGTCATGACTTGGAGTCTTTAGGATTGGAATATCCCTCAAAACTCATAAGGTAATTGATTAATCCCTTCGAGCATAGATTCATGATGTTTCTTAATATTAACTCAAACCACATCCATTTTTACTTTATAGAAAACAATGTTTGAAAAAGCTAATATTATGGTACTGTTCATCAGGGATACGGCAAAATACCCACCACTGATGAAAACCAGTAAGCTGAGCAACACACTGAAGTACCTAGCACAAGCTTACCTTGGGTACGTAAATTTTTTGAACCGATCAATCAATCGTGCGTTTTGAAATTATATATAGTTGATGCTGAAAGAAAAGTATACATAAAAAATGAACAGGTATGATATTCAAACTGGGATACAAGACCCTTTTGAGGATTGCGTAGCAACAATGATGCTCTACAAGAGAATGCGTAATCATAATCACAAAGCCGAGGACGTTTCAACTGCAACAGATGCACAAAACGGTAACAGTAACAATTTTGCAGGTTTGAGGCAAAATGATCTCGAGAGAATGACCCCGGATCAGCTCTTGGCCATTTCAACGTCTGATTACCATTGCTGGTGTTTGGATTCCAAACACTGACTCGAATATAATCCAAGACGTTTGAGCCATTTTGTTACCAGAACTATATAACGTATAGTAATCAAGATATAAAATCAGATAATAACCTACTTTATTTTAAGAGAGCTCTTAGCTTAATTTATCCTATTACGTCAATATAATGATAGACACATTTTTGTGTCTAATTTTTCCTCAATGCCTGTATTGTTGGAACTCTATTTTTGTACTAATACTGTGTTTTTATGTTTGTTTAGGTGTTTTTGGAGAAAATACCCTTGTATGGAAAGAGTTGCTCAAAAAGTGATGATTTACACCCCGGAGAAAAGTACTAAAGGCACCCCAGAAATGTACCGGAAACGTCCCAGAAATGTCCCGGAGGAAACCAGAAAAATTACTATTTCAACCCAAGAATTACTATTTCAGCCCAAATTCCTAAGGGGACACCACTGTTTGCTAAGGGGACACCTTTTCACGATTTGAATTTGAAAATGGCGGGAGAAATCAATCACGCCTGCATGAAATTTCTACTCGATTCTTGGACGTGTTTTTGGAAGATTCGATCGCTGGAAATTATTGGGCTAAGCCTGTTAAGGCTAAACAGGCCGAATGCAAGTGATTTTAGCGATCAAGTTGGGCTGAAATGACCGGGAGAGAAGATCAAAGTCCAAACAGGGGAGCTGTTTTCACGGGAGAATATTTTGGAAAATATTTTGGATTCTGTTGGAGGATATACGTGCGTTATCTCATGGGATTCGAATATATCTAAGATAGGAAAGATTGAGAGAGCGTCAGAAGCCAAGAGAATATTTGGTAAACACGATTTCGATTAAACAGGAAAAAAATCAAAAATATTATTCTCGCGTCTGCAAAGAATTGAAGAGAAGATTATATGGAGTTATGATTGAAGATATCGATGATGTTGGGTATAAATAGCTCACTGAGGTCAAGGAGAAAGGGTGTCGAGAGTTGGGAGGAGAGGAGAGAAGGATGCAGAGGGAGAATCACCATTTTTCTCTACTGCTGCTGCCATTGATGAAGAGGAAGAACACGAAGAACAGACGGCCAAAGACAGTCGTTCCCCAACAGCGACAACGACCGGTCTCTGTGGGTCGTAGTCAGCTAGGCAGACAACAACAGCACTTTCTTATCGTTTTTTGTAACGGTGTTCTGTAACGCTTATAAGCGTTGCAGTTTACCGATTTTCACCCTTTTCTCCATTTTCTCTTCATTGTAAACACCAATTGAGCTTAATAAAATATTTTGAGAGGTATTTCACTATGATGAGCTAAACCCAAGCACTGGGACGACGGAGAAAGCCTTAATTCATCCATGTGGTAATTTAATTAATTCTTTTATTTACTTTTTGCACTAATTTTAATTGAATTAAGATTTTAAATTAATTACTTGTGATTTTATTTGATGGAGTATGCTTGGTCCTAGGGATTTTTGATGCGCCATGGTCATAAAATACAACTAATATTTTATAAAATCTATCTTGGCAATAAACTAGAGTTAATATTTGTTTTGTTTTGAACTATAATTGTTAGAATTAATTTCTGAACCACTTGAAAATGAAAAAAACGGCCGTTATCTTTAGTCCCAGTACTCTTGCCCATATGTTAATATTTTTTGTATATATTTTATTTTTAAATCTTACAAGTCCGAGCAAACGAACTTTTACTACCACTTTCAAAAACTATAACAAAATGGCGCCGTCGACCGCGGACTGTATATAGATTGATTTTTTTTTTAGGTTTATTATTTTTTTTAGAATTGTTTGTTCCTTTTTACGTTTCTTTTTGTCTTATTTTGCAGGTTCAAAGTGAAAACTAAGGACTTGGAGAGGAAAAATCTTAAAGCGAAAAGCGAAAAAGAGAAGAAAAAAGGACAATTTTAGGATTTTAATTTGTAATTTTTTTTTAGAGTGTGTGAGGAAAAACTGTAATTTTTATTTATTTATTTTGGATTTGGACTTTAAACAATTGGACTTTGTTTTTTTTTTAACCCTACGGAAGGGTATTATTATTAAAAAAAAAAAAAAATTATATTAAAACTGTGTGCAGGGAAAGGACGACGATTACTTATCGTCTCGGCCCTCGGGTTCGCACACGGCATAGGAGTCGTGGCCCGAGTCGACACAACGGTTCATCGCCCCGTCTGGTACGGAGAGGTAAGTCCAATCGAAACACCGCGAATCATCTGCAAGCGGGTTACTGTCTGCCTTAAGGTGATAATTGTTTGAGGACGAACCGACTGTCTTTATTTTCCTAGTAAAGGGCAAGGCCTGGCCTAAACAAGATAAGGGTTCGGATTTCATCACCGTTCCCTTCTTGCCCTCCTTAGGAAAACGAAAACCTAACGCGAACCCAAGCTAAAATTTGGAATAGAACGAGCCGATAGGGTAACGAGCTTAATAGGAAAACTCGTTCGAAAATATTGGTTGCTCTTTAAGCACACTCCAAAGTTCATGATGGTTTCTGTGAGTTGAATGCGTGACTGCGCCGCCTTGTGATAGCGGTGAGGCCTTGGGTATCAAAGCTCCACTGAGCTTCCCTCGCCTCAATTCAACTTACTTTGACTCGGATTGATTCCAGAGGGGTTTGCTCAAATTGCAACGAATTCCCTTTCGAAAGATAGAAGCTGGTCTAGAAACAATCTAAGTGGAGCCATCATGCTTTTTGTTTGCTAGAAATCTTTAGGTTTGCTTTGGTGGAGTCGAGTCGGCCTTGTTTGTGATTGTATAGAATCCCTCTGTAGTTTATATTTCTTCGGTGATGAATCCTTTTGAGGAGACGCCACCTGCGATGACGTTGCGAGAATATATGTCTAGAAATTCTCGTTATCAAGAGACGTCTTCGGAAATGACTCTTGGTGAATATATGCGTGGGCAGCGATATATGGATACTCCAACTTTTATTGAGGAATCACCTCTAACGATCTATGAGAAATATTATAAACATAGACCATGTAGTTGGGAACAAAGCTTGAGAATTCGTGAATATCAAAAATTATATTGTGATGATGATGATGAGGAGGATGGTGATGATGATTATAATGATATTTCTAGTTCAAATCCAAATAATTTTAATAATTATTTACCTATTCAAAAGGACGAGGATTTGACTAGAAATACCCCCGTTTTAGACGATGATTACGAAACCGATGATGGTTTAGAGGAACCAGTTTATCTTGAGAGTACTGTTTTCGAGTCAAACGATTTAGAAAACAATAGTCTTAGAAGAACTCGTAGAGATTAGCGGGGATGAACCTGACTTAGAAAAATCAATCGCCCACTTTCAGGAATCTGATGACCTAGAAATTAGGGAGATTATGACCAGTCTACCTAGAGACGCCGAAAACTCTAAGTTTGGGGGTGATTATCATTCTCCATGTTCTTTAACTCTTAAAAATATCCCTCACTTGGGACTTGACATCAATGCCTCACCCATCTTACGAGACTATCTTCGTACTCGTTTTCCAGAACCTAATGATATCCAACAAGAGTCTCAACTGTTAGAAACCCATCCTCTGGTTGATGTGGTTAACCCAGGCAATAATACCAAGATTGATTTTTTTTCCCACCAAATAGTTTTCTTCCAAATGTGGGAACATATAGATTTCAAATGTGTCGAATATTAAGTTGTGAGACTAAACCTAAATGCTTTAGGAAATTAGAATCGACACATTTGCTTAAGGATGACCACTACTCTCATTGTGGTCAATTATGTAAGTCATATCTGATTGACTTAGAGGATCCGCAATTATTTAGGTTATTACTTCGTGATTCTAAGTTCGTATTTGAGTTTTTCCAGACTCTAGGACCTAGTAATTTAGATCCAATCTATGAGGAAATGCATCCAAGAAAAATATTTTATTTAGACCCTTTCATAGAACCTGAACCTGAACCACAATTAGATATAAATATCTTAATCAGGAAACTAGGTAAGGGCACGCTAGTCTTGTTCATTTTCTTGGTTCACTGCAATTTCCTGTTGTCATCTCTTTTTGGTTTTAAAGACCCGCAGTTATTCCGGCTACTGTTATACGGTTCGAGTTGACTAAACCTTTTCTAAGTCTGGCTGAAGACTTTAAACTTAGCACTTTTTGGGAGGTAACCCAATCTCATGCAACACGGTAATATCCTTCCTTAACTCTTTTGCTTCAAATAACCGTTTCTCCTTGTTCATGCTTTTAATTTCATCTTTAGAACATTGAGGACAATGTTAGATTTAAGTTTGGGGGTATGGGAAAATCTTTTAGTTGCAATAAATAAACTCCAGAGCCTAGAAATTTACGCCTATTAAGGATAGCACTAACCAATCTAAGTGGATGGAAACATTTTTGTTTTAGGAGTTGAGGAACCAATCTGACTAGATGGAAACATCTATAGAGTCTATTCATAAAAGCACAGAGCTCAGGTGTTAGAAATAACATGATAGTTTCGCCATATCTCGTCGAGTCCTTTTCACTTTCTATTTTCAGTTTTCTTTTATTTCAAGTGATTTGGTGGGGCACACGATTCAAGTTGTTACACTGCTAGGGTGAATTAGAGTGACTGAGATTACAAAAAAAAAAAAAAGACTGGACCAGTTAGACCAATCGGAATAAGTATTAACACTTGGATAGCAATATGCGTGTGTTCTCCCTGTTTCCGTCGCCTAAGCAAGCGTGGAATGCAGGACCCGTGGGAACTATCGTGTAATCTGCTGACAAGAAGCATGCGCTTGGATCAAAAATATCTATTCATGCCGTTAAAAAAAAATGGTTATTGTTATTGTAGTCAACTGCTGGTTCCCTTGTATTTGCCAGTTTGTTGATCTAGATTTAAGTTATTGACCACTGGTTCCCTTGTATATGCCAGTTGTGTTGATATTAGTCAGACCGGTATCTCAGTCCATTAGGATAGGTTCATTCTGGCAGTGGCCTTCAGACAGATATGGGAAACATCGTTCACTTTTCAACCATCTACATTTTTCTTTTTCCATCTTCTTAATCTTTTCATGTGATTAGTCTGACTCCGAGTATGATGTCCATCGTGAAACTATCTTAGTAGAGCTCTGTCACTTATATGAATTTTAGTATGCTTGAGTGAAAACTCGTGTACAGTAATTGGAATTTCGCATCAGGGTACTTCCTCCTATAATAATGTATGCCAACCAAGGAGGTTCTTTAGTGCTTTCCAAGTTTGCGTAGATAGTTAGGGTCTGGAGTATTGGTTTTTGTGGGTACACCTCTGATAAACCCACCCGAGATTAACTCGGTCACTTTTCAAGAATAAATTTGCTCGAGGACTAGCAAATAATAAGTTTGGGGGTATTTGATAGACACATTTTTGTGTCTAATTTGTCCTCAATGCCTGTATTGTTGGAACTCTATTTTTGTACTAATATTGTGTTTTATGTTTGTTTAGGTGTTTTTGGAGAAAATACCCTTGTATGGAAAGAGTTGCTCAAAAAGTGATGATTTACACCCCGGAGAAAAGTACTAAAGGCACCCCAGAAATGTACCGGAAACGTCCCAGAAATGTACCGGAAACGTCCCAGAAATGTCCCGGAGGAAACCAGAAAAATTACTATTTCAACCCAAGAATTACTATTTCAGCCCAAATTCCTAAGGGGACACCACTGTTTGCTAAGGGGACACCTTTTCACGATTTGAATTTGAAAATGGCGGGAGAAATCAATCACGCCTGCATGAAATTTCTACTCGATTCTTGGACGTTTTTTTGGAAGATTCGATCGCTGGAAATTATTGGGCTAAGCCTGTTAAGGCTAAACAGGCCGAATGCAAGTGATTTTAGCGATCAAGTTGGGCTGAAATGACCGGGAGAGAAGATCAAAGTCCAAACAGGGGAGCTGTTTTCACGGGAGAATATTTTGGAAAATATTGGATTCTGTTGGAGGATATACGTGCGTTATCTCATGGGATTCGAATATATCTAAGCTAGGAAAGATTGAGAGAGCGTCAGAAGCCAAGAGAATATTTGGTAAACACGATTTCGATTAAACAGGAAAAAAATCAAAAATATTATTCTCGCGTCTGCAAAGAATTGAAGAGAAGATTATATGGAGTTATGATTGAAGATATCGATGATGTTGGGTATAAATAGCTCACTGAGGTCAAGGAGAAAGGGTGTCGAGAGTTGGGAGGAGAGGAGAGAAGGCTGCAGAGGGAGAATCACCATTTTTCTCTGCTGCTGCCATTGATGAAGAGGAAGAACACGAAGAACAGACGGCCAAAGACAGTCGTTCCCCAACAGTGACAACGACCGGTCTCTGTGGGTCGTAGTCAGCTACGCAGACAACAACAGCACTCTTTTATCGTTCTTTGTAACAGTGTTCTGTAACGCTTATAAGCGTTGCAGTTTACCGATTTTCACCCTTTTCTCCATTTTCTCTTCATTGTAAACACCAATTGAGCTTAATAAAATATTTTGAGAGGTATTTCACTATGATGAGCTAAACCCAAGCACTGGGACGACGGAGAAAGCCTTAATTCATCCATGTGGTAATTTAATTAATTCTTTTATTTACTTTTTTCACTAATTTTAATTGAATTAAGATTTTAAATTAATTCCTTGTGATTTTATTTGATGGTGTATGCTTGGTCCTAGGGATTTTTGATGCGCCATGCTCATAAAATACAACTAATATTTTATAAAATCTATCTTGGCAATAAAATAGAGTTAATATTTGTTTTGTTTTTGAACTATAATTGTTAGAATTAATTTCTGAACCACTTGAAAATGAAAAAAACGGCCGTATCTTTAGTCCCAGTACTCTTGCCCATATTGTTAATACTTTTTGTATATATTTTTATTTTTAAATCTTTACAAGTCCGAGCAACGAACTTTTACTACGACTTTCAAAACTATAACATATAATATAGCAGAGTAAAAGCATGGAACTTGTCCCTATTTTCATTTAATTACATCATGGTGGAGAGGAATTTGCTTTTTATGCCTAGCTACCTGG
This sequence comes from Papaver somniferum, assembly GCF_003573695.1. NCBI lineage: Eukaryota > Viridiplantae > Streptophyta > Magnoliopsida > Ranunculales > Papaveraceae > Papaver > Papaver somniferum. The sequence goes on along the minus strand of NW_020618825.1, from coordinate 14,150,337 downwards.
GTTGTAGGTAGCAAACCTCTTCTTGTAAAAGAGGTTTAAGATAAAAATAAAATAATATACTATCTCCATTTGGCTATTTTCCATTCAACAATTCTGGTGATTGGATGCCGTAGGTTCCGCATAACTATATATCTCGTCCTACTTTTTTTTTTCCTCCGATCGGTAAAGAATTTGGTGTTGACGAGTTTCGAACTCAGATACCTGGCAAAAAAACAATTTTGAAGTTTAGGTACGTGGGATTGATAACTAAGTATACACCTAGTGAAAAGTTAGCAGAAACTTGGTTTTTTTTTTCCAGAAAAACAAACAAATGTTGAAGTAGAAACAGAATATGAAAGAATAGAAGAAGAGAAACTCTTAATGATTAGAGATAAGTTCCACGTTACATAGGTTAAAGCCTCTATATATAGGTTATGAGGAAAACTCAAGGCCCAAGGCCATTCAACACTCCTTTTTCTTGTGCGGTCCAATATTAGTGCTTCATATGTAGTGCTTTACATATAGTCTTTTTGATGTAGTTCTTCAAATGTAGTTCTATCCTTGATGACCACCATATATAAGTCTATTGCCTCATTAAAACCTCTACATAAAAACCCAAAGGGACAAACCGGAGGTCCGGAACTAAAGAAAAAGAGTACAATATTAAGAAAGCTTAGGACATAGTTGAACTTGCATATGTTTCCTCATTAAAACCTTGACAAGGAAAAACCCAGTGGGATAAAACCTTGAGAGAGGAAAAAGAGTACAACGCGATAAGTCCGAAAGTACTCCTTTGCTGAATACCCATACATAATATCTTATCTATGTTTATAGATGATTGATGAACACCTAGTATTGATACGCAATAATATTATCAATATTACTAGTTGACTATACACTTCCACCAAGTGTAGTTGCAACACCTTAGTCTATGGTGTACCCCATACTGAGGGTTTCTAACCTTGCAGGGGCATTTACAGCTAACATGTATGATTTTTCATATTTAAATTTGTGTAGTACAAGAATCAATATGAGACAGAGTGGGAACACACCACGATAATTTATATCGTTCCTTTAGGAAATTCTTATCGTTCCACGGCAATTTATTATCTCCCCCTAGCGATGGGAAGTCTGCCTCATCAAAGTGACGATCCGTAAATATAACAGATAAAATATTGCCTGATAAAGTTTTCAAATAAGGATAATTGTTGGGAATTCATATACAACATAACTAATTAATCGTTTTGATGACCAACTATAGTACGATGCGGAGTCATAGTGGCACATTGATAAGGGAAAACCCAATGGGATAAAACCTTGAGGGAGGAAAAAGAGTACAACGCGATAAGTCTGAAAGTACTCCTTTGCTGAATACCCATACATAATATCTTATCTATATGTTTATAGATGATTGATGAACATCTAGTATTGATATGCAATAATATTATCAATATTACTAGTTGACTATACACTTCCACCAAATGTAGTTGCAACACCTTAGTCTACGGTATACCCCAAACTGAGGATTTCTAACCTTACAGGCACATTTCCAGCTAGTATGTATGATCTTGTCATGTTGCCGATATCAATGTACTTTATGAAAATCGATTACTCTTTTCACTTCACATTTAAATTTGTGGAGTACAAGAATCAATATGAGACAGAGTGGGAACACACCACGACAATTCCTATCGTTCCACGACAATTCCTATCGTTCCACGGAAATTTCTTATCTCCCCCTAGCGACAGGACTGCCTCATCAAAGTGACGATCCGTAAATATCGCTGATAAAATATTTCCTGCTAAAGTTTTCAAATGTGGATAATTTTTGGGAATTCATATCCAACATAACTACTTTATCGTTTTGATGACAATTGTAGTACGATGTGGAGTCGTAGTGGAACATATATAACACAACCAAAAATGCGTAAGAATACAAGTGTCAGGATTATATCTAGTTACCAACTGGTATGCATAAATGATTGACTAATTTTTGGTTCTAAAACGAATAAGTGAGCATGCGTGTAATATTTCATAACCCCCAAGCATTTATAGGAAGATTGTTACGCATAACCTATCCTTAGACACCAATTGTAACCTTTGATGCGGTAGCCTCTGCGAGGCTATGGGGTACACCGATCCCATTAAACATGCAATATTCATCAAGTCCTTTTGATGTAAATATCCAGCATTGACAAGTTTTGTGACACCTTAAATTGTATAATATGTGCTAGGATTGTTTCAAAAACACATTATTTCATGTGATCAATAACTAATTCAACACTTCGAATCATCCACATGAGCCATAAATCACTTGAATGGTCTGCATTCTGTATGGATATGTTCACAAATATCACCTTGTTTCCTTTGAAAGAATGGTTTGTTTACCATTTTCATCTTAGGATGATCCCAATCCTTTTTACTGAATAATGACTTTGTAAAATCAGTTACATGCTTTGTTACTTTAAAAGTATAATAGGAGGGTGAAAAAGCGAGGGTTTAACAACACCACCACCCAATATTTCACTTAAAAATATGTATGGACAAACTCGAATATACTTTTAAGAGAATCAACAGGACTCAATCAATTAAAATTACATCAACGATTTTATATCTCTCTCTCTTGATTTGATTTCCTCAAACAGAAACTGCGAGTACTTATCAAAATACAAGGAATAACTTGGATGGTACCAAAGACCAATATCCAAGGATGAATAAATGACAATCAACAACCAAAGGTTGGATTACTCTAATTGATGATCTAACGAACAACCTGTATTATTTCAATTATAAAGATAAAACAATATAATGCGGAAAATGAAATAACACAGACACCAGAAATTTTGTTAACGAGGAAACCGCAAATGCAAAAAAAAACCCGGGACCTAGTCCAGATTGAACACACACTGTATTAGGCCGCTACATACACTAGCCTACTCCAAGCTAACTTCGAACTCGACTGTAGTTGAACCCCAATCAGTCTCCCACTGATCCAAGGTACAGTTGTACTCCCTACGCCTCTGATCCCAGCAGGATACTGCGCACTTGATTCCCTTAGATGATCTCACCCACAACTAAGAGTTTCTACGACCCAGAATCGCACGATTTGACAATAAAAAAATATGTCTCACACAAACAAGTCTATCAAAGGATCAATCTGTCTCCCACAGAAAAACCCTAAAGTTTTTGTTCCGTCTTTTGATAATAATCAAGGTGAACAGGAACCAATTGATAATCCGGTCTTATATTCCCGAACAACAGCCTAGATAAATCAATCACCTCACGACAATCTTAATCGTATGGTAGCGAAACAAGATGTTGCGGAATCACAAACAATGAGACGAAGATGTTTGTGACTACTTTTTATATCTTTCCTATCGGAGATATTAATATCAAGCCAATAAATCTGATTGTACTCGTAGGATAGAATATGCAAGATCAGATCATACAACTACGATAAAAGTAGTATCGGCCTGGCTTCACAATCCCAATGAAGTATTTAAGTCGTTAACCTGGTTTTAGAAGAAGAAAACCAAATGTTAAAGGAGAATCGACTCTAGCACGCAAACTAGTATCACACGTGAAGTGTGGGGATTAGTTTTGCACAATACTAGATGTCTCCTTTATATAGTCTTTCAAATCAGGGTTTCTCCTTGGTCACAAAGAAAACAATATCCACCGTTAGATGAAAACTGTCATGTACAAGGATGTACAATGACAGGATAAATACTTGATTCAGAGAATCAAGTTTCTCTGCTCTTGCGAACAGTCTAATAATCGAATGAAAGATTGTTTTTGATTAGTAATTTTGGTTGAGTTTTCATTACAGAACAATGAACTTATAAAGCTAAGCTGCCCTGCCCTGCATCTAACGGCTATTACCTGCACAGATGCCTAAATCTAACCCATCCCATACAACTGATAAATACACCTATTGTTAAGATAAACACTACCACCAATAACTAATACTAAATACTGACACTAACAGGATATGGGGCACTCTCTTCACATGAGGCACATAACATTCCCCGCCCCTTCAAGACATCCTTGTCCTCAAGGATGAAAGAACTGACTAGCAAGGTTGTGTTGGAGAATTTTGAAAGGTGTGGCTTGGTACTATGAGAGAAATCTCTTGTACAACTCCAGTGAAGATCGATAATGCCAAGTACTCATCAGTTGAGGTGTCATACTCTTGCCAGTAGAAAAGGTTGTCGGCTGCTGGTAGGATCGGAAACCTACAATAAAATACTGCAAGTGCACAGTGTCTAACTAGTAGAACAATGGCAAGTACAGGTCGTTCCCACGAGGAGTGTGAATATACTTCTACTAACTAATACCAAAACTCAATAATAAAAGAGATAATGTTTTAACGATTTTCAGAAACAAAATGAAATAATAATAATTCTAACGATAAACAAATGAGAATGGGTTATTAAGGTTGCTAGGGTTTTCGATTTCCACCAATTCAATCATATAAGACTCTACTAATTTCTATTTATTACTCAAGAAAAATTTCGAAATCAATCTCATGTCTCGGAAGATAATATGTTTAAATTCTAAAATATGGTTTCTCCGCTGTGATTTCCTTCGCTTCATGGGTAGTGATTCTAAAGTATTACATATCAATCTTAAAGAATATTGCGTCAAAGAATTTAACCAAGCACGCTATATCAATTGAAAATCATAAGTAATCAAGAAAATCACATAATCGATTAAACACCAAGCTATATGAAAGAGAAATCACTAATAAATGAATCATTACTAGAAATATCATCGTAGAGTTTATATAAATAAATTGGCTTCAATCTAAATCCTAACAAACAATTTAGCAAACCATGAGAAAAGAAAACTCAAAATACACCAAACCCTTGTCGCCTCTTCTCTGTGAACGGCTCTCTGGCCGCTCCTTCCTTTTCATTTTCAAACAACACATAAATATAGCACACAGATAAATTCACGTCGTCGCCACATCACCTCCCAATAGAAGTCTGCCACATGTCATGAAATATAATCCGCCCAATAATATTGTGTCGCGTGTCATAATATGACGAAACATTGTAAAGTATCAGCGAATCTTCACTTTCCATAATATATGAAACCACCAAGGAAATAAATTAATTTAATTTAAAAAGCATGATATTTTCTTGCATGTGTTGGGCCCACCTTAACTGTATTTGCACAAATAACGTCATTTGGTCTCAAACATTCCTTCAGATTCTTTATATATATATAACAAGAGAACTTATGTAAGGACAAGATATCTTAATCTTTCCTTTTTCTTCATTTGCACGTGGTCATGGAGGTGATATTCTTCCATTCTTATGCTAACAATAATAAAGTCACTCTTGACCAATCTTAGGTGGCCTTAGTGTGCTGACGTCGACTCGCTTCACCATACATTAATTGAAGATCAAATTAAAACTTGTCTGCCCATTGTGACCTCGGCTGTGAAATAATTATATGCTGCTGATATATATGGAGATATCAGGCCAACATAATAAGTGCTGTTGATATATAGAAATACCAGACCATCATAATAAGTGCTGCGGATATATAGAAATACCAGGCCAACATATTTGATCATTGTGGTTGCTGATACATGGAAATACCAGGCCAACTCCATTTCATCATTGTGGTTGATGATACATGGAAATACCAGGCCAACCACGTTTCATCATTGTGATTGCTGATATATGGAAATACCAGGCCAACCACATTTCATCATTGTGGTTGCTGATATATGGAAATACCAGGCCAACCACATTTTGCAATTTTTGTCGCAAACACCATTAAGTCTCACATTTTGTTGTTTATTCGCTGGATGATCGAATTCACTTGTACTTTCTACAAAAGCACAAAAATAGTATTAACAACTAACATATTGTATCCTAGCTAATATAAATATGGGTACAAAATGTAGCATTTACATGCTTATCAGCTGCTTGAAGTCACCTGTTTGAAATCTGGAAATAAAATGGTCAGCTGTAATAATTCCTTTTGTTAATCTGCCAACCATTTTGATTCTCTGTGTAATTTCTAACTTTATCACGTCCAGCGCAACTTTCTTCTTTACATTAACTGTGCATGCCTTAAAATGCTGACAAGAAATACAGACGGCTGTAACCCTTAAGTAAGCCTGTAACTGCTCAAAAACTTCAGCTTGGATCGTCACCACATAAGTGGAAGCATCCACTTCATTGGGAGATGAACTTGTTGAAGTCTCATTAAGAATCCAATCCTGACTAAGCATTCCCATTGTCTGATCCGAGAACTCAAGCTGGATATAACCCCTTGGTTGTTGATACGCCGCACACGTCAGTTTATCACAACACAAATGTCTATGTTTGACGGAGTACCAGTACTGGAGAACAAACGCAGCTGAATTCTCATTTCTATGTTTGACAATTTCACCTTCACTCGTGCTCCAGTTCCACAAAGCACATCCAGGCATGTTAACAAGGAATCCAGGTGCTTTCTCTGTAATCCTCATTTGAATAGAAAATGTATCTTTTAAACAAAATCTAACCGTACCTATTGCACCATGCCGTGAAACCATAAAAAACCATTTATAATCATTCACTTCTATGCTTTGAAATGCGATCCAACTGGCCACACCAAAATCCTTAGAATCAGATTTCCCTAAAATGGGTTGAATCATTTTTCCCTTATCAAACAACAAACGAACACAACTCAGAGAGACAGGTGTTCCAAGTAGCTTGATGACAAGCCATATAACATAATTATTAACTCTCGTACTCCATAAACTTGTTGAGCCTAATCTGAATTTCCATTTCAAGTACTCGAACCATATAAGCACATTCAGAATACTCAATACTGTGAGCAATAACGGAGTTCCACTTAACATTGCAAAGAACTCCAACTTGGTAGAAAAACCAAGTTCAACTGCCTTTAGAACAGTAAGAGTCTCATAGATCGCAGGAGCAATCAAGGTACTGAGCATAAATAAGCATGTAACTAAGAGTCTATAATATCTTATAAAAAATGTGAGACTCGCCATATAAGAAAAAATAAGGAACTCCACAGGGTTACCACCTGAAGTTAAGACATGAAGTAAGTAGTTAGACACCGTATTAGCTGAGATAGAAGCCAAGTCCTCCACCGTTACTCTACCTCCCAGAAGGTGACTATGAATATAACTGTTGACTGTAAGCCAGCCATGAAACTTCAAGTGCTTGAGACTCTCAGCCAATCTCCTCATCACATGTGTGAATACCAGTACCTCATTGAGCTGAGAATCACCATCCCATATAGCAGGGTAACAAGGAAGATAATATTCACTCAAATCCAATTTGGAAAAAATTGTTAGGTTCTTGCAGAAAGGATCAATATACCAGGTAGAGTAACACAAGTGCAAAGAACTACAAAGGGACTGCCTAAATTGCAATATATTTCTCTCGTGAGTCGCCAGTCTTCCATTCAAACTCCACCAGTGAATGCATCCATATAATTCATGTGGATCATAGTGTAAGTAGCAAGGGCCAGTGCTTAGGATGGAGTTCAGAAATACCTGGACACTTTCTTGTGGGAGAATATAGTGACGACAGAACTCAAGAATAAGCAATGAACAACGGAGGGATAAACTTGTGCTAAAGAATCTAAGGCAACTTCTTGGAAGTTCAAGCATCAATGTGGAAGTATAAAAATTAGATCGAACAAAAGCACCTGCTGAACTTACAACTGTAAGTAGTTGCAAAAAGACATTGTCAGTTGAGGTACAATATGATCTCACAAGCCTGGCCAGAGAGAAGTAAACTCCAACAACCACCCTATGAGGTATATTCCCTGTACTCCAGAACAGCTTGCCTCTATCATATATCCAGTGAGTAGAAACTTTAAGCATTTGTACAAGGACCTTGCCACGATCGTATATCCAGTTAGGAGAACTGATGATAAGGAAGAGACACTCATCCACTATTAACTTGTAACTCATTTGCGCTGTCTTAAGAAGTAAGATAAAAACATCTCCACCATCACACAGACACCAAGCTTCACTCGCAGTAATTAGACGAAAGAACGCCAAAACAATATCAGTAAAACCACCAGTAATTAACAGACAAGTAACTTTTTCACTAAAAAACACATCTGGTTGATAACTGTATTTTCTAATCAACTCATGAACAAGTCTCCTATAGTGTTTATCCAACAATTTGAAACCCACAGAAAGTTTAGAATACCTTCCCATAAGTTGAATTTCTTTCCCAAGATCAAATACTCTATCCATAATGAGTTGCAAGAGGAAATCAACTCACTACAAAAAACCTGAGCACTGGAAACCAAGCCAGTTTGGTTGCCGAATATGAGTTTTTAGTTGCCAAACACATTGGCAATTAATGGTAGTTGCGGACCCTAAGTTTCCGTTTGGGGTGTTTCCAAATGTAAAGGAAACTACTAAAAATACATAGTTGCCATGGTTTCATTTGGAAACTTATGTTACAGTAGCCAAATACGTTACTTAGTTAAATGCAATTAATTAAAACCACAAATTTTTGCAGTTGTTCTAGAGTTGCGAAACATATTGACAATATAATCATCGTAGTTGTCAGTAACTTGCCACATAATATGGCAACTAAATTAAAATCTTGTTGTGGATTTATTTAGCAACTAATTTGGTGGTAGCCGTATTCATAATTTCAATAGGGATAGAAAATTAAGTTGAAGTTGATTGATAGTTATCGAATCGTTAAACAATTAAATTTACTAGTTGGCATATGGTTCCCAAATCATTCCGCAACTGTGACGAAAACTAACATTTCGTAATGTAATTATTTTGGTTGTATGCATGGATGATATTGTAATTAATATCGTAATTAATATCACAATTAATTATTGTAATTAATATGGTAATTAATATCTTCATTTATCTTGTAATTAATATTGTAATTAACATCGTAATTAAACTCAAATAATTATCATAATTAATATGGTAATGATAATATCGTAATTAACCTCATAATTAGTTAATTACCATTTTTGATCATATCCTAATTAATAATTTTTTTATATAATGTATGCATCGACAAAAAAATAAAATAAAATATGCATTTCATTTCCAAAACCAAGAGTAAAAAGTCATAACACCTTACTACAGGATGCTTCAAAAAGCCATACTACACGTTATCATCCTCCCTACCCTAATATCCTAATACCAGGAAAAAAAAACAAGAAAGAAAAAAAACACAAAACAAAATAAAATAGAAGTTCATTCATCACTGGCTGGCCCACTCCGAACTGGGATCCTCCACGTCAGTCTTTCAAATAAAGAAAATCATTCATCATCCATGGCACCTTCCACATTTCGATCCTCCATATCAGGATAGTCACGGATGTAGTTTTCATCCTCTAGGTCATCATAGTCATCCTCATCATTTTTACCTTCCACATCAAGATCCTCATCTCGCCCACTGACCTCTGCATCATCCTCCATTTCATCATCTGGTACATCTGGTACAACCATGGAAGGATAATGTTTAGAAAAAAAACTCTTAATTAGATCAGTAAGCCGACGTGTTTCTCTTCTCTGTAGCATGTTTTCAGTCTGTAGAGACTCAATTATTCCATTCAACAATTGTATTTCTTTTCCCCTTAAATCAGCCAAACTCTTGTGAGTGTGAGAATCTTTGCGACGACGTTTGTTAATACTCCCACGTTGTTCATTATAGACAGTTTCATATATGTCAGATGGAGTTTTACTAGATTCTCCTCGCAGTGTTGCTTCTTTCATGTCCTCCATTGTTTTCTACATAAATTACAGATAGCTATACATGATCATATACTGTTGCAGAGATTAATTTAGACACAAAATTCAAAGTATATTTGTAGTATGTCTTACTTTCATCTCCTGACATTTCGGTGGTAATTTTTTAGAACCATGGGTTTCTGAAAACAAAATCACTGCATCACAAGGCTTGTTCTCCGCAATCTTTGAAGCAGCAAGCAGTTGCATACAAACCAAGTAAGTTAACACTACACGGTATATAAAACACGGATTCGAACCAACATCAGTATACAAATAATGAGATACAATTAATGCATACCAAATCATATTCTACGCTGGCAAAACTTCTGTTGCCCGCATTATGATTAATTTCCTTTGCTTTAGCAGCCGCAGTCCCTTTGTCTGATTTTTTCTGTCATTTAAACTCCACCATCTGTTAGCTTAATCAACTCTGCAGTGTATTCATAACATATATAGCTTGATATTTTAAACATTCTACACATACTACAGGAGGCTCTTTCATGGAAAGTCAAAACTTCATTTTATTTGTGACAGTCTAAAACTAGGTATGCTACGCATATTTGACAATAGAAGAACAGATAGGAAGTTCAAATGCATACCCTTGCGGAAAAGAACACACTCCTAACTAGAAACAATAAATTTTCAAAGAAGCAATGAAATTGTATAAGGGGTGTATCACTAGGTGACATAAAATTGCATATGCTATCTAATTTTATGGTTATAATGTATCCACAAGTAAACTCAGAATCTCACACATAAGCAATGATAGTTTGATGAAAAGATCACATGTAACTGAATGTATATAACTTTAAATCTGGCGTGTCTAAAGTCTTGCACATATATATCCAATCCTCTTTGTTAATCTCCAGTTCAGAGGGTGGTTCGGAGGCCAAAGCTACCTCGTGACTACTAAGGTTTTGAATCTTTAGGTATGCTTTATGAATTTTGTGCCTATGCCTGTTATATGCATTCCTCATTATTTTCTTGATTGCTTCCTCTGGGTCTTCTCCAGTGCGAGACTTGATTGTAAAGTAGTCCTGGTTGAGAAAAAACTGATTAGCTGGGAGTTATAATTGACATTAAAACATCCGAATTATTGCTTTCACAAAAAATATTATTAAAATTGGAATAACACAGTGACTTATAATACATACATAGATATTTTTGATCACCCACTGAATTTTTTCAAGAGGAATATCATCAAATGCCTCGTAATTCAAGGGACAGTTTTGACTTTGCCTAGTCCACATGCACACTGAATTGATTGCGACTTCGTTTTTATAACCACATAGTCTACCTTCATAGAGATCCAATTCAAGTATTTGTCCCCTGAATTTGGAAAGTTCCTTCATACAGCTGCGCCCTCTTTTTTTCCTTAATGGTACAGCTGTTTAATATTAAAATTGAACATATAAGTGAACTCGCGCAAAAAAATAAAATGAAGTGGTCTGCATCTTTTAGTTTCACATATGCATACATTTATACTTACCCATTATTTCTGCAGTACCATATTCTTCATTTGATTGGGGAGAATTAGATGTTGAACGTGAAGGATGCTGCCGCTGGAGGTGTTGATCTTCAGGAGTATCATTTTGTTGTGGATCATAACGTGAAGTATTATGATGCAAGATGTTTTGGTTTCCAAGAGGAGCGCCATTTGATGGTGTTTGAGATTGTCATTGGGAAGATGAACTTCGACTACCTGATGTTGTAATCCCAATGGTTGTTGCCGAGAAGAACTTGATACTTGAGTGTTATAAACTTGATCTGATTGATGTTGGACTTGACGATGTCTTTGCATATGTCCTGCATTTGAAGCATTGTACTCTGCCTCAAGCGATCTTTGTACCCTATTATTGTCGAGTCCCCTTGGAGATCTCCTTAAAGAATTAATAAAATCATTAGACCTGCTGGTTAGTACTCGATTAATACCAAGTCCTCTAGGATATCTTCTCGGAGAATCAAGAAAATCATCATCAATTAGAGGTAACCTGCTTGGTGTTATAGGAAGACTTTGTCCACCCCTGTCTCGCGGTGGTGGTGAACGTGTTGGCAAGGGAGTGTTACGAGTTCTTCCTGATATTTCTTCTGGTGGTTGAAGGTATTCTTCCTCCACTTGTTCATGCTCTTCGATATAAGATGATGGTTTCTGATTCATTGGTTGTTGTTTCTTTCTACAAACTTTTTGGAATATTGATCCTCTTCTTGATTTTCCTGAACGCGATGGTGGTTCAACCAAATCCTCCAATGAATGGCGCACTGATTGTTGACGACCGAGTTGACTAGCCCTTCCTCCTCTATTCTTTACGCTACCTGTAGGAAAACAATGAATGAAAAAATTAACACATGCTACACACTTCATTATATACCGTCATCTGACAATATAATTCTTACCGTAATTTGACCTCAACTGTCCAGGGGCTATGCTTGCTCTGTCGGAGATCCCAATTTTGTTCTTGGAAAGTTGTTTTTTGGTTTGAGACATCTGGAAAGGAATAAGAAAAGATCAGTCACGAAACCAAATCTGAATATCAAGAATGATATTACAAAACTATAACAATCCTGTAGAGACAAGCATAGGATTATATTATTACTAAACTATAACAAATTCAATCATAATTTAGATGCATTATTTTTTGTTTTGAACCATTCTGCACAACCTGATGGAAAGGGAACACCCAACTTAAGCAGGATAACATACACAATTAACTGCTTTGTAAAATAGTGCGGCGATTTGATATGCATTTTCTAGCCTCAGATGCAGACTTTCCTAAATTCTAAAGAGGGATATGGTCATCACTCCACACCTTCCTGTATGTCAAGCAAATCAAGTAACTTGTTTGATAACTGAATAATAATATGTATCATGAGTCTTTTCAATTAAAGATAATCTAATAAGATTGAATTTTTACAAAACTAGATGAATCCTATGTAACCCTAGTTTCTTTTTTTTTTCTTTGAGGAAAAAAGTTAAATGTATTAGAAAAAGGAATCCAAGAGAAACACATTACAGTGCTACAAGGAAAACAAAGCTCTAAAAAGCTAGAGACAAGGCCAAATTTAGACCAAAACACTAGCCAACAAAAATATGTAACCCCAATTTCAGATTCAATCAAATAGTCTAATATCAACTTATGAACTCATGGATCAAATCAAAAATCGTAAGTTATTTAGCTACAGATAAGCATAAAAAAGATATACCTTGTTGTTTTTGATCTCTGATAATTCCCCAAAAAAGATAAATCTCTTAACATCTCTCGAATGATTTTAGGGTTGAGATTTATAGCTATTCCAAAACACCAAGCAGAAATAATCCCTGCCCAAAAGGATTTTCTTTTGATTTTCATCCCGCCCAAAAATTGTTAGGGTTCAAATCGAAAGTTTTTGGACCGAGATTATTACCGCTTGATATTCTTCTTCCAATCCTTATCAATATAATCAACACAATCATCCTACAGCGATGCAGAGATATTTCCAAAATTGTAGAACTAAACTTCGATGAATAATCCCTAATTTTCTGCCAAACTATCAGATGGAGGAGAAATCTTCTACCTGAAATAGAGATGGGGAGAAATACGCTGGATCTGGAATTGATTCTTGAGGATAAAACTATGTTTACATTGTGAAATCAAAGACACACGTCTGTTTTACTTCCTTCTTTTTTTTCCTTTTTTAGTTGGGCGTACACGGTAAAGTAAAGGCTTTGGTATTTTATTTTTAGACCGCTCCTATTGACAGGGCCGTAATCTTATTCCAAGGGACGTGAGCAGTTTACTTTTTCGCTTTTACTTTTTGCAATTGGACCAAAAGTACTCATCACCGCCGGGCAGCAATTTCCACCACCGTCCCCAAAATATTACCGCCTCTCACCACCACCATTGCTAACAGTTCAGATTGAATTTTTGATCGTTATGGACATAACCCATAGGACCAAATACTCTAACAAATAAATTATGATACTTTTAATGTGGAAATGTTAAATGGATGATATCCTTTTTAATAGAATTGGGTTTTTAATGGAAGAAATGTTGGTGGTCTGTATTTGTTAAATGTTCAATTCAGCAGATGCTGGGTTCAAAGCCGTAAGGCCGTAAGCTAAAGAAGATGCTGAATTAATTATTTCTAACATTCGAAGAAGATGGATCAGCATCTTCTAATTTATTTTGATGAAACGAAATACTTGCCCTGTTAACATCCACGGTCTATTTTTAATGGTCCTGAGTAGGGTTGACCTTCCCCAATAAGAAATATTGTATATAAGAAAAAGTTTTCTTGTTAAATTAATTTGTGAAGCATATTAAAATTATAACACCACATAAAATTAATGAAATTAGTTACATACAAAAATTCTGTCTCGCTCATAATCGTGTTGATTTTTAATTCCATGACATTTTTCAATCGTTGAATAATTGTCGAGTTTCGCGCATATTATCATTATTCATCTGATTAAGTTTTGAACTAAAATTTGTCCCGTACTACATGATTATAATTAAAACTTGATACTTAAATTTAGTAAATTATAAATTATTTGAATATTTTTGATAAAAATTTGATCAAGATAAAGCATATCTGAAATAACATTGAAGCAGAAGAATCCAAATTTCACTATTTTTATGTCAAAGTTAAAAAATCTATCCACATCAAATATTCAAAATCTTTTAGATGTCGGCAGATAGACCAAGAGTAACATTCTTCAAAACCCCACTTTCGACACTTCATTTGTAATAAATCAAAAACAATTTAAGTATATTTTAATGAAGATTCGACCGAGTTGAAACGAGTTCGAGTAAATTGCAGAGACTAGAATTTATTCTTCCAAGTAGAGGCGATTTGCATCAAGATTTATTACACAATCAAAATTCGACACGTCAATCATAATAAATAAATAAATAAATAAGAAACAATATGAATATTTTTTTGATGAAAATTGGATCGAGTTGGGACGAGTTCGAGTAAAACTGAAGAAATTGGAACTTAATCCTTTTGAATTGAGACGATTTATAATTGAAAATATAGTTACATAATCAAGACTTGACAATTCTGTTGAAAATTTGACCGAGTCGGAACGAGTTCGAGGAAAAATAAAGAAACCGGAACTTCATCCTTTCGAATTGAGAAGATTTGCGTCAAAATATATTTACATAATCAAGACTCGACAATTCTGTTGAAAATTTAACCGAGTCGGAACGAGTTCGAGCGAAAATGAAGAAACCAGAACTCCATCCTTTTGAATTGAGACGCTTTGAGTCAAAATATATTTACATAATCAAGACTCGGCAATTCTGTCGAAAATTTGACCGAGTCGGAACGAGATCGAGCAAAAATGAAAAAACGGGAACTCCATCCTTTTGAATTGAGACGATTTGCAACAAAATATAGTTACATAATCAAGACTCGACAATTTTGTTGAAAATTTGATCGAGTCGGAAGGAGTTCGAGCAAAAATGAAGAAACCGGAACTTCATCCTTTCGAATTCAGACGATTTGCGTCAAAATATAGTTACATAATCAAGACTCGACAATTCTGTTGAAAATTTGACCGAGTCGGAACGAGGTCGAGCAAAGATGAAGAAACCGGAACTCCATCCTTTTGAATTGAGACGATTTGTGTTAAAATATAGTTACATAATCAAGACTCGACAATTCTGTTGAAAATTTGACCGAGTCGGAACGAGTTCGAGAAAAAATGAAGAAACCAGAACTTCATCCTTTCGAATTGAGACGATTTGCGTCAAAATATATTTACATAATCAAGACTCGACAATTTTACTGAAAATTAGACCGAGTCGGAACGATTTCGAGCAAAAATGAAGAAACCGGAACTTCATCCTTTCGAATTGAGACGATTTGCGTCAAAATATAGTTACATAATCAAGACTCGACATTTCTGTTGAAATTTGACCGAGTCGGAAGGAGTTCGAGCAAAAATGAAGAAACCGGAACTTCATCCTTTCGAATTGAGACGATTTGCGTCAAAATATAGTTACATAATCAAGACTCGACAATTCCGTTGAAAATTTGACCGAGTCGGAACGAGTTCGAGCAAAAATGAAGTAACCGGAAATCCATCCTTCTGAATTGAGACGATTTGAAGCTTAAGAGGCAACCATTCTTAGTGAGTTAGAAAATCTTAATCTAATCCAGAGATATCAAAGCTCAGTGATGAAGTAAGGGGATGCAAGTTGGATCTATAAAGTGTTTTTTATTTTATTTTTGAAATTTAGTTAGTATATATAAGCATAGTTGTTAAACTTTAACTGGAAAGACTTGTTGACAGACTAGGTTAACTGCATGACTGAAAAACTAAATGAGGGCATAAATAGACAGGACAGGATCAGGAGAATCGAGTACACTGACCGAATTGAGTGAATCGGGTCAAACGAATAGATTATGTCAGTGAACCGAAATATTGACCAAAGTTAATGGTTGAGTCTGAGTAATACTCTTACCTATGGGCCAATGTGACAAACAATATTTCATCTAAAGAAATATGGCACATGTACATTTTTGCCGAACACACAAACACCAAATATTTACATTTTTTTTTCTTTGATATATCTCGTGGTGGACCATGTTGTATTTTCTAGATGAACCAGTTTGTTTCTTTTTTTTCTTAATAAACCGAACCTTGGATTAGATCCCAGAAACCTTGTTATCGGAGTATTTCTCCACTCTCTAATGAAATTTGTTCACCATCAGAATTTTTTTTGTGCGGGATAAAATCAAATGGATTAATTTTTGGGCGGGATTGTTCCCGCGTATCTCTTCATTTATTTAAGAGATCCCTAAAGTCGTTTGACATTCACTGTAAACAAAACCCTAAATCGTTTCGAAACCCTAATTGATATTTTTTCTATTCACAGGAAACTTATCGATTTTTGATTCAAACCTTCATCTTACCAAGTTATGTTTTCCGTTGACCTCTTTTATTTTAGTTATGGGCTCAATTTAGTTTAGTTATGTGTATGTTTATCAACCGAGAATTTAACAACTTAACTTTGTCTGTGAACCTCTTTTCCTGCTATGATGATTTTGCACACCGACATATTTAGCTTGAAATTGTCTAATTTCTTTGTGTTTAACTCTTAATATCAAGATGTGTATATATTTTAATGTGATAAATGATTTCATGAAGATTTGTAAATCTAGGCAGCCAAATAAGTTATAATTACCATCATAAATCAAGCCTTGAATTGATTACCTAGCAAGTTCTAATTCATTTTTTAGAGTAGCCTATAACTGTTTGTGAAAATTACCTAGTCAATTAGAATTTTGAAACTTAAAATACAGTCTATAAATGCCGTGTGAATTGATCTTGGTCTTCTTTATAGACCTTGATTCATGCATTTTCGTTTAGTAACTATCTAAACAAGTACTTCATCAGCTGAAAATCTTATAACCCATGTTTGCACGATTCTACTTGAAATGTACTGCCATATAAATTATATCCATTCTATACAGGCTTGCACTGCGACTTTCTTTGCTATTAAGTAATAACTAATTCTCATTTGTGTTCGTTATGTCATGATGTTCCATGGATTTTGTCTTGCTATAATAAAGCTATTGGTTACCATTGATGTTGAATTTACTGGAGCATGTTTAGTTTAGTGATCTAATTCAGACTATATTTTAGGTATCTTAAATATTTGCATCTAAATTGCTCATCAAAATCGAATTGATATATTTACTCTTTATGTTCATAGGATGGATTTCCAAGACTTCACTACTATTGACAAGAGCTGGATAGGACTGCCAAGAGACGACGATGCATTTACAGCAGGAGTTCGAAATTTCATAGACTATGCGAGTTGGGATTTAGAACCCGACCAGAAATTTTTTTGTCCTTGTAAGGATTGCAATAATAATAAGAGAGAGCTTGTGTCTATAGTGCACGGACATATTCTGTGGAATGGCTTTATGCCGGGATATGTCGATTGGGTATACCATGGATAAGGGGATGACCAGGTGAGGGAAACAACCAATACTGGAAATGTGGTGCAGGACGACGATGAAGAAATGTCTGATTTGCTGCAAGAAATGAACTATGACGCCTCCAATTTTTACAAGTTGCTGAACGATGGGTAGGTGTCACTATATCCTGGCTGTGAAAAGTTTTCAAGATTATCCTTCATTGTGTACTTACTTCATGTCAAGTCCCTCGGTGGATTGAACATCAAGGGGTTTGATGCGTTGTTGAGTCTCTTGACCAAAGCCTTTCCGGATGCCAAACTACCAAAGATTATTTATGAAGCTAGAACAACAATCAAGGGATTGGGGATTGGCTACATTTTGATCGATGCTTGGGAGAATGATTGTGTTTTGTTCTGGAAAGAGAATGCAGATAAAACTTCTTTCCCGGTATGTCATGCTTCAAGATGGAAAACTACTGAATTGAATGTGGATAACGAATCAATCAGAAGGACACCAAGAGGTAAAAACATTCCAGTAAAGCAATTGCGGTACTTCCCATTGAAGCCAAGACTTCAGAGGTTATTTATGTCTTCAAAGACCGCTTCTTATATGCGATATCATGCCAAAAGACGTCCCAAAGATGGAATTTTGAGGAATCCAGTTGATGCAGAGACATGGAAGACCTTTGATAAGAAGCACCCAGCGTTTGCAGCTGATCCTCGCAATGTAAGACTTGCATTAGCAACTGATGGGATGAATCCGTTTGGGAATATGTTGCATCCACATAGTACATGGCCAGTTGTTCTTATCAATTATAACTTACCACCGTGGTTGTGTATGAAAGAGGAAAATTTTATCTTGTCTATGATAATTCCTGGACCCAAATCCCCAGGAAACGACATCGATGTGTATTTGCAACCACTCATAGAGGAATTGAAGGAATTGTGGGATGAAGGTGTTGAAACTTACGATATTTCAAAGAAAGAGAATTTTAAATGTCGTGCAGCATTACTTGGCACCATCAATGATTTCCCTGCACTAGCTATGCTTTCCGGGTGGAGCACCAAAGGGGAATTTGCTTGTCCGTGCTGTGGGCCTGACCGATGTTCAGAACGACTGAGCAATGGGGGCAAGTATTGTTACATGCATCATCGCCGATACTTGCCTGCTGATCATCATTGGCGCCACTAGAAGTCATCCTTTGATGGAGAGAAAGAACTTCGAGAACCACCACATTTGATGAATGGGGATGAAATTGCTCAACAGATGGCTCATTTTCGACAAGTTCAGTTTGGTAAGAACGCCAAACAGACTGGTCTGACAGAAATAACACCGATTACTTTTGAACACAACTGGAAAAAAAAGAGAATATTTCATGAGTTGCCGTACTTAAGCTCAATTATATGTTTTCATAATGTCGATGTGATGCACGTTGAGAAGAATATTTGTGAAACTGTATTGGGAACAGTGATGAATGTAGAAGGGAAAACGAAAGACAATCTTAATGCCCGGTTGGATCTGATGGACTGGGGATTACGACCGGAGTTACATTTGAGACAAGAGGGAGATAAAGTAGTGGTGCCAACAGCTTCTTTTGTCATGTCGCCCAAAGAAAAGGAATCTTTTTGTATAACTTTGAAGGATATTAAGGTTCCCGATGGATACTCATCAAATATTTCTCGGTGTGTGAACGTTAAGGATCGAAAGATTATGGGTCTGAAAAGTCATGACTATCATGTATTAATGGAATATTTATTGCCTATTTCCTTACGTGGACACTTGGATGGGGATATATTGGAAGCACTGAGTGAGTTATGTATGTTTTTTAAAGTGTTGTGTACACGGGTTCTCAAGATAGAGGATCTGGATAAACTACAAGATAGAATCGCAATTACTTTGTGCAAGTTGGAAAGAATATTCCCCCCATCTTTTTTTGTTGTGATGATGCATTTGCCCATTCATATAACACAACAAGCAAAGGATGCAGGTCCAGTTCAGTATCGGTGGATGTATTCGATCGAGAGGTAAGGGTATTCATTTATTTTATGTGCAACATTTGTCTAATTACATTGACGACTTGGGTGAATATTTCTTTTTGTAATTTTTTTTATACAATCACTATTTTTGCATCCTTTGAAGTCTTACTGTAATTACTTAAGGTATCTGCGTAAGTTGAAGTCTTATGTGCGGAATAAATCTTGCCCCGAAGGATCGATGGCTGAAGCATACCTTATAGATGAATGTATCACTTTTTGTACGCGTTACTTGAATAGTGTTGTTACAAAATTTAATGAACTTGAAAAGAATGAGGATGATGAGGCGCCACAACCTGATAATCGATTAATAGTTTTCAAACAATCCGGTAGGCCCCTTGGAGCTGAAACTTGGGGACATCTTACGGAGTCAGAGATGAAACAAATCCAACTTTATGCTTTGCTGAATACCAAAGAAGTGCAGCCATATGAGGAGTGCGCGTGCTATTTATTTTTGTTCTTATAGCCATTAACTTGTTCATGATCTCGTAATATTTTAGCACTGTTGTGGTTAACTATGTTAAGCGCTGCACCTGCAGGGAACACAAAAGTGAGCTGCAAAGCCGTGGCTTAAGAGACGCCGAGGTTAATAGAAGACACATCAAAGAGTTTCCTGATTGGTTTACAACTAAAGTAAGTACCGATATATCATTGTAACATAATTTCTTTTGCGATTTTAATGACTTTCACTTCGTTTTTTTCGTCATTGATAAACATCTCTATGCATGTATGAATAGATATACCAATTGCATAAAAATGGTCAGGTGAGTGATGAACTATATTCGTTGAGTCAAGGTCCTGCTAAATAATGTTTGATTTACAATGGATACATTATCAATGGGTTTAGATTTCATACAAGAGAGTGGGAGAGTCGACGAAAGTCACAGAATAGTGGACTATGTGTCCCTCGGGAAGACGAAGGTGTAGCTGAAGATGAAAATGATTTTTATGGAGTTGTGAATAATATTATCGAGGCATGGTATGTGGGTCAACTCCGAGTTCTTCTTTTCAAATGCGATTGGCGGCCGATTGCAGGAACATATGAGCTTGGATTTACTAGTGTCCATATGAATAGAAGATATTATGTGAATGAACCGTTTATTTTAGCATCTCAAGCACAACAGGTTTTCTACATCAAGGATGTATATAATCAACAAAAGGAAGTGGTTATAAAAACGCAACCTCGTCGGTCTTTCAATATTCCAGAAGAAGATTCGGATGGGGAAACTGAAATAGAAACCTCTATTTCAGGTGAGGCATATCAAGAATGGTATTCAAGTTATTCGATGAAAGATCTAAGAGGAGTGCCACATCAGGATCGCAGTGACAGTTTTTTTGGGGATAGGAACGACGTTCCACCCAAAATTATCAGTCGTGCTGCAGCAACAGTAGCTTGTCGAAGCCAAGAAGATGAAGAGGAACCTGATACAGATGTTGTTTACACCTCTGATGATGAGGATGAGTATGAATTTTATGATAATAACAACCGTGACGATATGGAATTTTAATAGTGGTGAGTATTATTTCATCTTATTGATCTAATAAAAGTTTTCCCCTTTGTGATGCTTGGATTATTTTGAATTTAAGTTTAATCTATGATGAGTTAGTCACTGAGTTATCTATATTTTGTAGGACTTGTCCAGTTATCGACTGCAAATGCCTTGCCAAATGGACGGGTTTCTATGTTTCTCTTACTGAGGTGGGGGTGTTGCGAGGCTATCACCTGTTAGAAGTATAAATTTTTTCCCTGCGAAAGTTGAGCTATGAAAATACTTTGACATCAGGTACTTGGCAATTTGGGAAGACATGACAGTTCATATTTTTAATCTTGTAAACTTCTCTTTCACGATTCCCACTTTTAATCTTTTGTAAACTTTAAGAGTGTTTCAAGGCACTCGTTTTCTTGAACCATTTCCATGAATGATAATCTAACCGGAGTCTTGTAAGGATCTAATTAAGCTACACATTTCACTGTGAAAACTTTTGTCATACCTAACAGTGACTGCCATCTTAACAGTTAAGGAAGACTAGTAGTTCAAATTCCTTAACTTAAAATCACAATTTAATGTTTTCAAAAAGACCGATTAAGAATGAGTGTGATAGTAAATCAAGAACAAGTATTTATAATTTATCAAATTCTTATTTAATTAATGGAGACTCAATGAAATTTCGGAGGATACTCTTACCCTTACCCTTGTATTTTCTTTAATCTAACTTTGGTTCCAACAAGTAATACTGTAGGTGACTTCTTGTCATCCGAATTAAAATATTCAAAACAAGAGCAGAAAACATCCAGCTAATTTTTTTTTCAAGCAAGCTATTTACAAAAGAATAAGAAACATAACTGCAAAGAGCCTCAAACTTTTAATTTAAATTTCAACAGGTGTTTTAACATTAACAATTAACATATATAATCTAGTTGGTGTATTTGGGTGCTCAAATCTTTGGCAATCACAGTTGCTGGTTTGGTTTCCGATGTCTTAAGCAACTATGCAATCGGTTAATTGTGCAAGCTTAGTTTCCGAATAGTTTGGAAACTAGTGCATTATATGTAGTTGGCATATCTTTGTTGCTGAAGAGTTTGGAAACTAATGAAACCTATAGTTTCGATTGACGTGTTGTCAAACTATATAGGAACTAAGAGTTGCCTTAGCCTAGTTCCCAAAGAATCAGGATACTAGTATATTTCATGTAGTTGGCATATACTTGTTGCTAAAGAATTCAGAAACTAATAAAAATGGTAGTTGCGTGCAGATTGTTGAGGAAGTATATAGGAACTACTAGTTGCCTTTGACTTGTTTCGATATTATTTGGCAACTAATAGTTGCGAGATTTTAGTGGCCTTTGCTAGGATTTTTTGTAGTGACTCCAACACCACTGAATTCAATAGCTTTACTCTCAGACATTTTATCAAGCAATTTCCTATCACCACTAATTTCAGCCTCATTTACACACAGAACGAGTGAATCCAGGAATTGAAAATCCTTTGTAATCAGGTCATAACCCAAATTCCCATTTAACTTATCATGTACAATCAACCCATGAAAAACAATCACACAAGAAGTATCATAACAAAATTTATCAACAGAATCATAAAAACTCTTAACATATTCTGATGCTTTTCCGAGATCGAAAATGCTACGAGAAGAATTGGGAATAATAGAAAAACGCTTACCAATTAGTTTACTGTGTCTAACGACCAATTCCTTCGAGCATTCAGGTTTCACAACTTCAAAACTCGTAAGTTCTTTCGATTGAAAATTCAACTCATCAGGACAATCTTCTTCTTCGTTGAAGAAAAACGAAGGAATGAGAAATTCGAAATCAAGACACTCATCATCTTCTTCAGTTTCAACAAAGAAAAATTGGGGTATCAACTCTAGTTCGAGAGAATCCTTTTCTTCGTCAACATCAGGAGGAGTTAATTTGATTTCCTCAGATGGAGAAACAATGAAATCACCAATTGAGTCTCCAATTTTTGATGTCGATCTTAAAAACCCATTTAAACCCTTATCTGAATCGGTTTCAGACCAAGAATTTGAGGTCGAATCTGAATGGTGATGTGATGCAGATGATTGTTGTATATCGATTCCAAGAAGATTTAGAAGAACATTCATTTTGGTACTCAATGAACTGATCTCATATTTGATTTCAGTAATTGAATTTGTCTGTTGAGCAACAGTTGGTAAAATCTCCTCAAGCTTTTCTTTGGCGGCCATGGCTACAGGTTTCAGGATGGAGTCTGATACCAATTGTCATATACAAGGATTTACAATGACAGGATAAATACTTGATTCAGAGAATCAAGTTTCTCTTCTCTTGCGAACATCCTAATAATCAAATGAACGATTGTTTTTAATTAATAATTTTGGTTGAGTTTTCATTACAAAACAATTATCTTATAAAGCTAAGCTTCCCTTCCCTGCATCTAACGGCTACTACCTGCATAGATGGCTAAATCTTACCCATCCCATACAACTGAAAAATACACTTATTGTTAAGCTAAACAGTACCACCAATAACTAATACTAAATACTGATACTAACAGGATATGGGGCACTCTCTTCACATGAGGCACATGACAAAAACCTGATTTAGATTCAAGCTAATATTTCTCAACTATAAGATCGAAAACTTAGCTTGTTATACAAAAATGAAATGCACGCTTCTAGGTTTGTTAACCATACCCAAACGTGTACATTGTTGGTTCAACAATAATTAACCAAAAGTTTAGCCATATGAGCATTTCATACCAACCATATTCTTCTTCACCATAACCAGTTCAAATGACTTCAAATGAACTAGTTAGAGAGTTGTTCAATTGCAAGGAAATCTTATGTACTATACAAGACACAATTAAAGCAAAGATGATTTGATTCACTTGAATCGGTTCATGAAATTTTATATCCACGGTTTGCAAATTGCATTCCTTAGTCTTTATAAGTTTAAGTTCATAAATCATCTTCAGATATATAACCTTCTTAAGTTCGCACACTAGGTTCGCGGACTTAAGCAACCGGGAAAAGTTTACAAACTCCAGCAGAAAATCTCGGCAAAGGTTTTCCGCCGGTTCGCGGACTGGTACTCATGCAACAAGTTTGTCAACTCCAGCATAATTTCTCGGGATGAGAAGTTCGTCAGTTCGCGGACTGAGTTCGCGGACTTGGAAACAAGCCATTCTTCCAGTTTCTCTTGATCAACAAAGTTCGCAAACTTTGGTTCAAGGGATCAGACTTATGCACATATGTGTTTCCACAACAATACTTATGTCCATCATTGGTTATCTAATCTAAACTTTAATTCCAACCATTGAAACATTCTTAGAGGACGTTATACAGTTGTTACACCATTTCTCGTCAAAGCAATTTTCAAAGTGATTGAAACATATCATGACTTTCGTCACTAGGTAAAGATAAACATGGTCGAAGCGAAATGCTTACCAACACATATTTCGAGATATAGATAGGCGAGGTATACTCGTCTCGAAATACCAAATGTGTATAATCTAAGTCTATATATAGCATACGACTTTTTGTCTCAAGAAGTAGGAGATAGAGTAGATAGACTTTTGAGTGACAGATAAGTTCAAGTCTTCACATAAATTTTTGTCGAGAAGTTCCACCGGTTCCTTGAATAGTTCTTCTTCTTGTATGATGAATCGCCATGAAGTCATTGAGCTCAACTACACTTTCTATCCTAGTCCGAGACTTAGCTATAGTAGACTAGAAATCAAGACTTATAGTTTTGATCACTAACATTGACAAACATGGTTGATATAGCAACGCATGCGAGTTCGACCGACAAATGCTCTAACAATCTCCCCCTTTGTCAATTTTAGTAACAAAACTATCAATAGTATGGAATACAAAAAAGATAAAGAAACTTTAGTAGATTCTATTCCACATGTCTAATCTTCAACATTCCTCGAAATCTTCGTCACTTCCAAGTACTCCAATGATCCCAAAGGTTGTAAGTATAACAATGAGAAAGCATCGGTCTCGATCATTGTTAACAGTGTCATAGTATTATCACATAGTGTCAAAGTCCAATTGTATCACAACTTCAACAATAATACTATGGTGATATGTATTACTCCCCCTTAGTCAATACTCCATCTCACATGGAAACCACTCTCCCTAACACAATGATCCGAAAACTATATGTATTTGTAGTGTGAACTACATATTAATTCTCCCCCTTTTTGTCAACAAAATTGGCAAAGGTACAAGAACAAGATCATAATGAAATTTCCGCAAGAGACATTTCATGACTAAAATAAAAAAATACATACCATCTAATTTAGATGCAATTATATAGCCGAAGCTAATAACATTCATCAAGGAGTTTAAAGATACAATATAACCCCTTTAAAATTCCACAGCCGCACACCCCTCAAGATATGACCATTAAGCAAAAGTTCAAAAGAACTCTTCCCCATTAGATGTCATTCCCAAGGGAACAACAAGAGCGACCTTAATTTCAAAAGAAAAGAAGGATTTTGATTGGACACCAAAAACCATGAGAATGATTTTCTATATCCAAAAACTCAATCAAATTAATCACAAGTAAACCTATGATTAATTTAATCGGAATACACAATCATATTAAACACAAAAGTGATAAACTTAATTGATTAAGATCGACATAAAAGAACTTACGGAGCATACGACTAACATAACCATTAGAAAATGAATAGGATAGTCGTTCATATACTCAACATAAGAGGAATCTTACGGAGTATGAAAATACCCAACTAGATTAATTACAAGAGAACCCATAATTAATATAATTGGAATACACAACCAAACTATTGCAAAAGTAATCAATTTAATTGTCATTTGTTTTGCTCAACATAAAAAGACTTATGGAGCAATAACTAAATAACCAAACAAGATGATTAATTTAGTTCAAGAATGCTCAACATAAAGTACCTTACGGAACAACCAACAAAGCTAATAAAAAATTAATCAACTTGGTTGTATCGTGTTCAACATAAGACACATTACGGAGCCTCATAGTATTACATAAAATATGGATCAGTGAAGATCAATACTGTGGAATACACAAGGATTCGTTCTATCTTTCATCACTATTTGCATAACGATATTTAATAGACATAATCCTTGAACACAAAAGATTTTAACCTATCTTCCATCAAAGAACTGAAAATATAGGCTTAACTTTTGTATATGTCAAAAGTCTATTCATCCTTAAATCAATACATGAATACCTATCATGGACGACTTTACTTTTGACAAAATATGGACAACATAGTTCACGGACGTAAATACCAATATCCCATGACAAATTTCAATATAACAAATCATAAATATTAAATGCTGCAAACCATCATCCTCCAAATATTTTTAGAATTTAAACCAATAAACTTAAAAAAGAAAATGAAGATGAAAAATAATAGCTATGTGCAGTCACAATCATTGCTATTCAAGCACTAGTTATTCTTCCAACTAAACCAAAAAGAAGACATACTAGGCAACAAATAAAAATCACTTTTCCTTGATGATTTCATACCTCTGGAATGGTCCATCGAAATAGGAGTCACTGATATCCTTGATTTTTTTGGTCGTAGAGACACCATGTTCATGAGTCAGAAAGTTAGTTTTTCGATCAACAATGCGAACAAAGTGTCGAGCCTTAGCGCAGTCAAGAATAACTTTCTTCTGATTCCTGATCAAGATATTCTGAGTACTAAGGATTTTTTCCTGTCCATCAATAAGCTGGTTGATGTGCAGTTGAAGGTTAGCAAGTTCGTTCTTTACTTTATTCTGAATGAGAATTAAATCCTTGACAGATTCTCCAAACCAAGAGTTATACTCTTTCCTTTCAGGCATCTTCTTCAGAATAAACTCTTGAGCAGGATCACTTCCTTTGAGATCATCCTCTACAGTAGGGTTAACTTCTTATTTGGGAACAATTTTCATTGAGTTCCTTTCTTGAATATTAATGAACACATATATGAAATATATATATGTGTGTACACCTTAGATGGAAACCCTAGAGTCCCTTGAGGAGATATGGACGTTCGTGGACTAAGCCATACACCAAGGAATGGACCCAACCAGGAAAACTGCATATTGTGTCGCTTTCAAAAAATTTCAGCCCAAAAAGAAAGGTCACAGTGAAGAAGGAAGGAATAACTAAAAACTCACATCAATAGATATCAAACATACAAACTAATGGAACTCAGCAAATTACTTGAGCATCTCTCAAACATCATCCTTGTATCTCTCAAGTTAAATACAAGAATGGAACTTTCTGCTACTAGGTAGCAGAGGGAGATATAGTCTCACCATAAGTTTTGAGACAGTCGTTGTGATTTCCACCAGGATATCTGATCTCAGCATTTCTTGTCTTCCCATGGTAGTTTCCATTTTTAGGGAAATTTCTCATAGCTCTTCCTGAAAGCTCAAGAGAAGAAGCTTTCTGATTACTGAGTCTAGGACCTCTAGAGATTGGTTCAAGAGGATTTTCCGAGATGGGTTTCCAAACTCTAGTCTTAGATTCACCAGAGTTGTTCTTTAAGCAAAGGTCATGCTTTCATCAGCAGCATAAGACTTTATACCACTAGAATGCACAGAAATCCTGCAATGATTCCTAAGAAGGAGATCATTTTCATAAGATGTCTGGTGTTTTGTGAGCATGAGATTCACCACAGTAGTCGTCTGACTATTTACCCCATTGACAGTGGAAAGAAGCAAATTACGAAGTTTAAAAATTTGTTTCTTCCTGGCAAAGCAACGAATATCATAGTGATTCCCTTTTCCACAGAAAGTAAAGGTTCGTGGAGAAAACGCAACAGACAACATCTGTTTTAACTTTACAGCCCTGTGAGAAGATTGTAAGTTATATAAACTTTTCTTGACACAATATTCTTTTGGAGGATATTTCTTCATGTACTGTATGTCAAGAGGAACAGAAGGAACATAATAATTTTTCCTTAAGACAGAGTTTTCCTTTTCCAAGGTTATACAATGTTCATGGGCTAGTGAAAGTGATGCATCTAGCTTTTCTTTTTCAACACGAAGTCCGTCAAGATCAGATGAATGCGTCTTGATCAAACGTTTTTCTCTAATTGAGCCTTCTTTGATAACCTTTCAAGATCACAAATATTTTCACGCTCTAGATTATTCTCTTGAAAAAGTTTCTCAATATCCTTAGAGAAGGACTCAATAATGTTATAGAGTAACATTCTCGATCAATAGACTTTTCAAATTCATCGATGAGTTGATCATGGTTCGAAGATCAACAAACTCAGTAGAATTTTTTGCGATTCTGATGAGCTCCATTTCAGATTTCTTCATTGTGTCAAATGTCTCATTGGAGGAAGAGTGATCAACACAAGATGAGACAATCTTCCTACCTTGAGATTCAGAAGAATCAACTAATGAAAAATCCTTTGAGGTATTATCGAGACAACTGACATAGTTGAAAGCTTTTGGAGGCATCTTGGTATGCGTAAGAGATTCTGTCCACAGACTCAGATTGCTACAAACACAGACTTGTAAGGTCTTGAACGTGTTTGCCTGCTCTGATACCAATTGAAAAAGCGGGGGTCTAACAGCACCACCCAATATTTCGCTTAGAAATCTGTATGTACAAACTCGAATATAATTTTAAGAGAATCAACAAGATTCAATCAATTAAAAGTACATCAACAAGTTTATATATATATCTCTTGATTTGATTTCCTTAAACAGAAACTGCGAGTACTAATCAAATACAAGGAATAACTTGGATGGTACCAAAGACCAATATCCAAGGATCAATCAATGACAATGAACAACCAAAGGTTGGATTACTCTAATTGATGATCTAACGCACAACTTGTATTATTTCAATTATAAAGATAAAACAATATAATGCGGAAACTGAAATAACACAGACACCAGAAATTTTGTTAACGAGGAAACCGCAAATGCAGAAAAACCTCGGGACCTAGTCCAGATTGAACACACACACTGTATTAAGCCGTTACAGACACTAACATACTCCAAGCTAACTTCGGACTGGACTGTAGTTGAACCCCAATCACTCTCCCACTGATCCAAGGTACAGTTGTACTCCCTACTCCTCTGATCCCAGCAGGATACTGCGCACTTGATTCCCTTAGCTAATCTCACCCACAACTAAGAGTTTCTACGACCCAAAATCGTAGGCTTTGACCATAAACAAATCTGTCTCACACAGACAAGTCTATCAAAGGATCAATCTGTTTCCCGTAGAAAAACCCTAAAGCTTTTCTCCGTCTTCTGATAATAATCAAGGTGAATAGGAACCAATTGATAATCCGGTATTATATTCCCGAACAACAGCCTAGATAAATCAATCACCTCATAACAATCTTAATCGTATGGTAGCGAAACAAGATGTTGCGGAATCACAAAAAATGAGACGAAGATGTTTGTGACTACTTTTTATATCTTTCCTATCGGAGATATTAATCTCAATCCAATCAATATGATTGTACTCGTACGATAGAAGATGTAAGATCGTATCACACAACTATGATAAAAGTAGTATCGGTCTGGCTTCACAATCCCAATGAAGTCTTTAAGTCGTTAACCTGGTTTTAGAAGAAGAAAACCAAAGGTTAAAGGAGAATCGACTCTAGCACGCAAACTAGTATCACACGTGAAGTGTGGGGATTAGTTTTGCACAATACTAGATGTCTCCTTTATATAGCTTTCAAATCAGGGTTTCACCTTGGTCACAAAGCAAACAATATCCATCGTTAGATGAAAACCTGATTTAGATTCAAGCTAATATTTATCAACCGTTAGATCGAAAACATAGCTTGTTATACACAAATGAAGTGCACGCTTCTAGGTTTGTTAACCGTACCCAAACGTGTACATTGTTGGTTCAACAATAGTTAACCAAAAGGTTAGCCATATGAGCATTTCATACCAACCATATTCTTCTTCACCATAACTTGTTCAAATGACTTCAAATGAACTAGTTAGAGAGTTGTTCAATTGAAAGGAAATTATATGTACTACACAAGACACAATTGAAGAAAATATGATTTGATTCACTTGAGTCGGTTCAGGAACTTTTATAGCCACGGTTTTCAAATTGCATTCCTTAGCCTTTATAAGTTTAAGTTCAGAAATCATCTTCAGATATATAACCTTTTTAAGTTCACACACTAGGTTCGCGGACTTAAGCAACCAGGCAGAGTTGACAAATTCCAGCAGAAAATCTCGGCAAAGACTTTTCGCCGGTTCGCGGACTGGTACTCACGCAACAAGTTTGTCAACTCCAGCAGAATATCTCGGGATGAGAAGTTCGGCAGTTCGCGGACTTGGAAACAAGCCATTCTTCCGGTTTCTCTTGATCAACAAAGTTCGCAAACTTTGGTTCAAGGGATAAGACTTATGTCCATCATTGTTTATGTAATCTAAACTCTCATTCCAACCATTGAAACATTCTTAGAGGACGTTATATAGTTGTTACACCATTTCTCTTCAAAGCAATTTTCAAAGTGATTGAAACATATCATGACTTTCATCACTAGGTAAAGATAAACATGGTCGAAGCGAAACTCTTACCAACACATATTTCGAGATATATATAGGGGAGGTATACTCGGCTCGAAATACCAAATGTGTATAATCTAAGTCTATATATAGCATACGACTTTTTGTCTCAAGAAGTAT
The DNA here is from genome assembly GCF_003573695.1 of Papaver somniferum. Lineage (NCBI taxonomy): Eukaryota > Viridiplantae > Streptophyta > Magnoliopsida > Ranunculales > Papaveraceae > Papaver > Papaver somniferum. The sequence continues at coordinate 14,119,477 of NW_020618825.1, read as the reverse complement.
GAGATAAAGTAGATAGAATTTTGAGTGATAGATAAGTTCAAGTCTTCACATACCATTTTGTCGAGAAGTTCCACCGGTTCCTTGAGTTGTTCTTCTTCTTGTATGATGAATCGCCATGAAGTCCTAGAGCTCAACTACACTTTCTATCCTAGTCCGAGACTTACCTATAGTAGAATAGAAATAAAGACTTATAGTTGTGATCACTAACATTGACAAACATGCTTGAGATAGCAATGCATGCGAGTTCGACCGATCAATGCTCTATCAGAGGGGAGATGACGTTTCTAGTACTTTAGAAAGAGTTGATTATGAGAGATTTCATAACTTTGTATTCTTTCAATCTTTGAGATTCCCATTTTATTGTTCACTCAAATAAAAGGATATCTATTTGAGTTCTTTCAAAACTAAACATCAATCACAACCAAAGTGTCCAGCCGGTTACCTCAAAACCTGAATGACTCAATTCCCAACATCACATTATCGGTGACGATATGGATTTAACTATCCATGTTTTAGTGATTTATATTTCAGTAGACTAATTGGATCATTATTTTCTCTAAAATGTGATTCCTTCCACATTCATTGGAGGTAATTTGTAGATGCATTCCCATTCTCACAGTTAGTTCTCATACAATAACTGTTTGCACGAATTTCTTAGAAACTTAACCAAGTGCGATTATATCTTGGTTCTTACAGATCTCATGTAACTTTTAATATTTATACCAACTAGTCAACAAAGATTAAGCATTTTTTCACTCGGCTATTACCTGTAATGATCCAATAATTGCATGGTATTATATAAGGAAACAATTCAACAATCAGTTTAATATATTTCCTTAAGAGTTTCATGTAATAACTGATGTGGACTTATTACGTAACAAAAAACAATGTATCTCATGTACTTTAGAGTGTTACCGTTCATGAATATGATATATTTTTCATCATAATTTACGAATGATCCTTATAACTCAAGTACTTTTGTGTATATCTCAAGTGCTTTGGAGTATTTCAATCTCATGGAAATAATGTACCTTTCATTCCATAAGTGCAGTCAATGAATTTAATTCTTATGCACTAGGAAAATTTCTTATTGCCACTGAAATTGAAAAGCAGGGGTATGACCTTGTTTTAATATATAGTGAATTTGTTGTCCTTTAAGCTCTCTATATATCTTATAGTTCATTACTATTGTATGATATCTTCATTCTATTGTTTATACCATTCTCAGTAATAAATTTATACCAAGTTTCCAACTCTCATTTAAATGAGTCAAAATTATATCTCTGTCTCATTCTCGGTAGATACATTTACATTGTATCGTTATTACTTGAGCTAGAATTACATCTACGGTCCTATTCTAGCAAAGGCTTATATCTTTTGCCATAATTTATGTGTATTCTTTCACATGTTCTAGTATACCAATAAGCCGATTGCGCCACTATGGGAAAACCGATAAGCGATAGACTTTCTAGAGAGCGATATCGACTATAGCGCCAGCGATAAAGTGTTTATCGCCAGTGTTAATGTCTTTACCGCCAGCGATTTTGACTCTAGCGCCAACGACTAGTTCTTTATCTCTATAAATATGTAACTTTCAAACTCAAAAATTACCCCAAATTTTTAACACAAAAAATTTCTCTATTTCTCAATCTATTCTTTATTTCTCAATCTAATTTATTTCTTCTATTATCTCCAAATGGCACAATTAACCTAACTTGATTCGGCAACACAACTTGATTTTTCTGGAGTAGTGCTTGAAGGTTCCATTAAGAAGATTTGTGAGAGTTATAAAGAAATTGGTAAGAAGGAAAATATCTTCACGTTTCGGATATTAACCAAGTCAAAACCGCAACTAAGAAAAGGCAAAGAAAAGTTCAAGGCAAGGAAAATCAAGTCAAAACAAATTTGAAGCCAAAGAAGAAGATAAACAAATGAGACTCAGTTCATGAGCGCATTGATTGGAAGTTTGGTGAAATGAAGAAAATGGACAAGATGAAGAACATTGTCCCAAATTTTTATTTTTAAAGTCCTTCCAATTATTGTCTAGTTTTATATATTGTAAAATGACTATTAATGATTATATCGAAGTTTTTAAATTTTTGAAGTTTAATGAATTCGAAAATTTGGCGAATAGTGTTGAAAATTAATGTTAATTTTATTCTTAATCCAATTTTATAATTAATAATTTAAAAAAATATTAAAACTTAATACTTAAGTGGACAATTGAGAAATGACAACATAAATGTTGGACAATATTTGGGAAAATACCTTAAAATCTTGAAACAACTTTCAAAATAGAATTTTTCTTGTAGATGCGACGATATTCCGCACGACACCTTTTCTGAAATTCCATCGTGGTTTCACCACTTCTCATGTTTGGACCTTCTTGTTGAAGTAAAACAATATATCTAGTAACTTCCTGCGTAATTATACTGAAGCGCTGAATCAACTCTGAAACATCACGATTGTAGATGTTCTGTGAGGGTAGATTACCTGATGGCCACGTGTCAACATCCTAAGGGATGAATACATGATAAGATGATGGGGTAGGAACACTGAATCCTACTCTGAAAAGGTGAGTTCGTCTGAATCGAGGCACCTGCTACAAACACCACATGAATGACGCGTGTGAGGAGTGGTCTAATGCGCTCAGAAGGTCAAGTATAAAAAGAAGGGATGCATTTAATGAAGGAAAAGAACAGGCGTGGATTAATCTACATCACAATGGAAGGCTTGGGAGATCTATTCTACGACCCAGAGGTGATAGAGCACGAGGTTCTCCTGAGAAGGGATACAAGATGACAAGCAGAGCGAGACGACTCGGAGGGAGAACCAAATAAGCCATCACGAGGGATAATATAGAACCAGTCAGAAGTGGCGAAGGCGATGTATGATAACTCTACCAGCTCGGCAATACCAGGCCTTCATGAGTCTAATTTTATTATAAATACCAGTCCATGTAGAAGGAGAGTGACACCTTATGTAATCTTAGATGGTCTTTCTACAGATAATTCCTGAGAAAGACTTAGATAAAGAGAGAATGAGAAATTTAAGTGATATTTGTATCTCTTTCAAGGGTAAGACCTTAAAATCAATAAAGAAACCATCTTCTTTCCCGTGGACGTAGGTCTTCATGGCCGAACCACGTTATATGCTTATGTCAATCTTTACTTTCATGTTGTTTACATCTTGTTTATCTATGAATCTTGAATGTTAGTAGTTTAATAGTCTTTAGATTTACTTGGGTGTAGTCATCAAAAAAGATGCAACTACATTTTGGCGCTAGAAACAGGGAGGTATGAATATTTAATCTACCTCCCTAGTAATAACTCTATATCATTTTCAGAATCTCTATGAGAGAAGTGGATTTCATACTACTGTGTAGAATCCTGTTAGAATTTGTGAGTAGATCTCGGGCTCAATCACGATCCATGCGATCTGTGGAGTCTTGAAGACCCTCAAAATCATCAGATCTACATATTTTTCATCAATTTTCTTTAAGATTTTTGTTCTTTTAAGATTTCTGTTTATTCCTTAAGATTCTCAGGAGACTTGTAGATTGGAGTAAAAATGGAGTTTTAAACACTTCGGTGCTCAAACGATCTCCTCCATGCAGGATTTGGGAAGAAATACTAGTCAGTAAGCTTCATAAGAGAAATATCATCATATGAAAGTTGAAAAGACAGATTTTTCATGATGTTCATCACCAAACTCACAACAATCCAAGATCTCCTTCTTAGAAATCTAACTCTAAGTCAAAGGGAAGGATTAATGAGTACATAATCATCAAACTCAGAGTTTGTTCAAAATCAAAAGTTTAAAGATGATGAGAAATATTTCCTAGAATGGAAGATATGCTCAATCGTCATAATTTGGTTTTTTCTTAGAGAGGTAAAACGTGCTGGAGGAGGTATTTTTCTCAAAAATAGAGACAGATAAAACACCTTTTCTCTATCATTTGAAACCTCATGCAAGTAGGGAATGTTTTGATATCTTCATATGTCTCCAAAATGTACTAAAATGTCTTCCTGTGCAAAAGCTGTCCAGCCTGAACTCTGACTTAGTAATTGCACGTGACCTGCAAACTTAGGGCCCCACTTTTCTAGAAGAATAGACAAATTAAGCATTATTGCATATATCACAGGTAAGGCAATGGTGACGAGACGATCTACTCGTGCGAGCCAAGGCGAAACTAGTGGAACCCACCAAAAAGGTCTAGACGACATGGAGCTAGGCGAGACGATGCACAACGGTTGACTCCCTGGAGAGGGACAACCCAATAATCCATATCGGGAGGGGTTAACAGATAACTCCAGCTTTCACGAAGAGGGAAACCCCTTCGAAGGACAAGACGATATCCATTTAACTCAACCAGGAGGGTTGAGCGGTTTACCAAGGAAAACAGTGAACTATGAAACAAAGAATGAAGAACCTTCTAACCATGGTAATACACTGCGACCATCGCAGCTATCCTGAAAGCGCAGGAGGCGTAGGGTGAGACAATGAAAAAGCTAGAAAGACGTAAAAGGAGGCTAGAACGAAGAAACCGCAGGCTGAAACGCAAAACAAAGAAAAAGGTGCCACTTGCTACCATAGAGGAGATCCACGAGGAGGAGAATCCATTTGAAAACTTGCAAGGCGATGAGCGAGTCAATATCCCTGGCACCTCAAACGAGGAAACATCGGATCTCTTTCCCAAGGAAAGAAAAGACGTCCTAAACGAGAAGGATAGTCCATTTGAGGGATAATCCGTTGTTGATCCCAAGCATAAACGAGAAAGAAATAAAAATGACGAAACTAAATGCGTGGTCGAAATCTCGCCACCGCTAATCCCAAGCGAGGAGAGACCTCGAAGTCAACTCGTTATAAGATCGTATCGTACACCGAACAATCATATGAGGACTCAGGGCGATCCAGTTATCGCCGTCGAGAAACCTATTTCTCACCCGAGAGAGCACGTGGAAGAAAGAAGAAGGCCGAAACGAGGCACATAAACGATTAGTTGTAGGCCCGAATCTGCCACTTAGAGGCTATGTGTAGAGAAGCCACAAAAAAACACGAAATAAAGAAGTTGGCAGAGGTAATGCAGGAGGCAGGACAATCCCCCTTGTCCGAGAACCTATTAACACAACCACTTCCAAAGAAATGTTCCCTTCCGATGTTCACAGATCCATTCACTGGGATCGGGGACGCAATTGAACATCTTAGAACTTACCGCATGACGCTAACCCAGTGGGATCAGTACGATGTGGTGTTTTGTAAGTTTTTCCCAGCTAGTCTAAGAGACGAGGCCCTAACGTGGGTTAAAAATTTACCGAAAGGATCGGTTAAATCATTCGCTTACCTATACGACCTGTTCTTAGAAACATATATTCACAATATATAGGAGAGTTAAGCCTGAAGTTGACGCACTATTCCAGTTAGGGCGAGGGCCAAATGAGTCACTCCGCTCCCTGGTAACACGATGAAGAAAATTATGTGCCGAGATAGGAAGAGTCCCTGAGGCCTACGCGATATTGGGATTCAAAAATAGTATGAGAAAGACAGGCCCTATATTCGTCCGCATTTATGAAACCATGCCAAAAAAATTTGGGAAAGCTGAGAGAAATCCAAGAGGACTACGTGGCCCTTGAAGAACTTCAAGACGGTACTTACGATAAACTGGTAAAAGGAACCATTAGAGGATCAAATGAGGTAGAACCACAGAACCCCCAGGTGCCAACCCAAGGAGCAGGGCGACCCAATAACGGGTCAACCCAGTTCGATAAACATCAGAGTGGAGGATGGAAAGGGCGAGACCAAACCCGAAAAAAGAATGGAAATTTTGTAGAGCCAGTCTACACGAAACTAAACACCCCCATATCCGAGATCCTCAAGAAGATCGACGGAATATACAAAATCACTTCCCCATGGACCAAAGGTCAGCAGCCCGGGCGGGCCAAAAATAGAACTGATTTCTGCGAGTTCCACCAATTCCATAGTCACAAGAAAGAATCATGCAGAGAGTTGAAAAATATGGTGCAAGATATGATCGATAGAGGTAAACTCCAACAGTACATCGCGCAACCAGCGATCCAACCAGCCACTGGGGAACCCGTACATCGTGTGGAGATCCCTCGTTAGTCACAATATCTAGGATGTAATACGATATGGCACTCAGCTATCATTGCTCCCACTCCTGAAGGGAATATCACAGGGAGAGTTCACAAAAGAAACTTAGAAGGAGACGAAGTCTTCAGTGTAGCTAGAGAGCCTGCCATTGAGGGTTGGATGAAATTGCCTATCAGCTTTTTAGCCTCGGAAGCACCTGATGGAGGTCGGAATCACAACGAGCCGCTAGTGGTCACGATGGCCATCGCACTTCCCGAACTTGTAGGCGAGGAAGAAAAACCTAAGGAATTTTAATGGGCCATGCCTAAAATCCTGATCGATGGAGGAAGCTCTGTAGATATCTTATTTTATGAAATATTCAAACATATGGGTCTTAGAGACAACTTCCAAAAACCTCAACTTACAACATATTTGGCTTCAACGGCTCGTCGACCCGCCCAAGGGGCGAGGTGACATTGGAAATTTGAGTAGGAGAAATCCTCACATTAACCACTTTCTGTGTAGTGGATGTGCTATCACCCTACACGACTATTGTCGGGCGATCCCAGGTCCATGGGATCAAATGAGTTTCCTTGACTTACCACCAGAGTCTAAGGTTCCCGATGGAGTCGTAGAAATCATGGAGACTCCGGTGAGGCAAAATACTGCTACAAGATGGACATTCATAATGGCGAAAATAGAACAAACTTCCCAAAGGCGCAGGCAAGGAGGTCCAGGAATGCCAATAACTTAGCTAAGATTCATGACTACATAACAATAACTAGTGAGCCAAAGCGCTCGGATGAAGTTCCAGCCTCGTGCAACACCATGACCTCGGGGTCGCCTACAGGGCCATTATGGAAATCACAGACCCTCTCCAATGAAGGAGAATATGAATCCAACTTCCACCCAGAGGTTGATACCCCCCTTATTATAAAGGAGAAAAATAAATCAACACGAGCATGGTATATCAAGGGCACGATCCGAAGCAATCTTGAGATGTGCCAAGATCAATTGAGAATTGATCCAGAGTGCAAGCCTAGGAGGCGTAAAATGCAGAAAATGATACCAACGCACCATCAGGCGATCCACGAAGGGTCAGACCAAACGCAAGCACTAAGAGTCGTCCGAAAAATACCACATTCAATATGGGTTTCTGACATGGATAAAATTCCAAAGAAAAATGGAGGCGTACGAGTCAGCATTCACACCTGCGAACTTGAGAGGGCATGTTCAAAAAACAGTCTTCCACTCCTTAATATTGACTGGCTCACATATGCATCACCTGAACGTGAACTGCTATTCCTAATGGATAGATACTCGGGTTACAATACTCTGACTAGCAAAGCTAGATTACAAGAGCATCTCTGGACCTACATATATAGATACTTGGAGCAAATAACGAAGACAGGACTAGAGCAACATAAGATGGGAAGATAAATCCGCACCTCCTCAGCAATTCCTATACTTGTACTAAACCCTTGGCCACTAACCAAGAGAAGAACAGACATTGTCGGACCCCTTCAAGCTATCACGCGACAGCGAATCATTGTACATGATTACTTTGAAAATGGGATGAAAACACAACCCTAAGGCACATCCAAGACCACGATGTCTCTAAAACCCTCTTAAATCACGATACATGTCGCTACGATATCCCAAGCACCACATCGGATGGTGGAAGCAACATTCAAAGGGTCACTAACGAGGCCATCGCTAATACGATCAGAATGAACTTAGACAAACATGGAGTCAGTCGACGCGATCTATCACATAACATACTATGGGCCAGTCGGACCATCCATAGGGTGGTGGCAGAAATAACCCCACTCGCTCTCACTCTCGACACAAAAGCGATCACAACAGCTGAAGCGGTGATCCCAACAACAGAGACCGAAGCACGAGGAAGGAACCTCACCTCGGAGCCGGAAATCTCGAAGCCAACCAATCCCGAGGAGAACCAAGACTTGGTCCCTCAGATAATTAAAAACTATCATCGGAGACCTACCCGACAACACGATAAGTGTACTCATCGGAGACAACTTAACTTAGGTGACAAAGCTTGGCATAAGATGCTACCATGCCAACACGATCCGGAAAAATCGACTCCAACTCGAAAAAGAGCCCGCGCGATCATCGTCGAGGAAAATGGTCGAGCACAGAGGCTTCCCGAATCCAAGGGGGAAGAATTAATGCACCCATAACAAATTAAGTACCCAGAGCAGTATAATTCCCACGAAGGCTTACGCTTAGAAGGTCAAATTATGAGAATGAGGTTTAATCCCTACTTGTAAAAGGTCATGAAACCTTCCTCAAATGTACTAAGGGTTTATAAACCCTCTTTTGAGATTAATAAAACTACCACTTTTGTGCACATTCATCCATTTGCTTTGATTGTTGTTTATTTTTGCTTATTTTTGTTTTTATTTTTATTTTTGATCTCTTGCTTTATATTTGCATATAGAATAATCATATCATACTTGCATTATAACAAAAGCCCATCAAGACTATGGCACGGTGCTAGACACACCTTCCATTTTACAACGAATGATGCGGGTAAAACACCTAAGCTACCTAAGACGGACACCAAACCTAAGGTAATGCCATCACGATCATGAAATAGGGTGATGTCCTGCCATAACAGGAGATATCCAGAATCAAGGTATCGCCCCTCAAAGCATGGTTAAAAAGAAAGTGACTCAAATATCTGATCACTCAACCAAGAGGCAAGTGTAACCTAAACTAGGACACTATTAAAAAGCCCAAGAAGGCACAAAACGAAAAGGGAAATCTACTATATTGAAAATCCAACACCGTAAGAGATGACCTATCCAATTAAGTAACTGATCACTCCTTGGCTTTGTCACCCATGGTTGGACTAAAAATATACACCAGAGTCCCATATAACCAATAACTCGGGACCATTGCACGAGAGATATAAAAAAGCAAGAAGTCACCATTCATACTGTTAGATAAGTTAACAAAAAATATTAAAGTGCCTCCCACATTTGAGGAATTTCCAAAAATAAATAAGTATTTTTCTTTCTCACAAGGAGCATGGGGGCGTACAAAACGATGTTTACTACATATAACCTCGGATACAACACGAGGCCCAAATGCTAAAAGAAGAAAGTCATAAGTCCTTAAAAGGAAACACTTACACGAACAAGAAAGCAGAAAAGTTCAAGTCTGTCCATCACCAGGAGCACCTTTGTCAGTGTCCATCTGATCCTCTCCCTCAGCAGTATCAAGAGAAATATGCTCAGACTCGGGCTCGACAGGCGGTGGTAGGATCGCAACACTAGCGGCAGCAGCAGCAACAACGACTTGTGACGCTCACGAAGGACGACGACTTTACAGGCCTTTGTTATCATAGACTTGTACTCCACGTGAAGATTGCTCAACTTCTCATTCTTGTCAGCACGTTCAGCCGCCAACTCTTCCTCATGGTTATTCACCAATTCATTGAGCTCCTCGTCGAGACTCTGTCTCGCTTCCTTCACCTCCTCCAATTTCCTCTCCAATTCTGCATTGCGCTTCCGAACCTCTGCAAGGAAAATAAAGGGAGACAATCAATATAACAAAAATATCCCACAAACACATGAGATGGATAGAATTCAAAGTCGTTATCAGGCAACCTTCATGTTCAATCAAACCATTGGCTAAGGTCTGTCCCACTTGGGAATTTTGATTATCTAAGGCACTAATTCGTGCGTCCACGGGAGTTATGACAGCATCCCCAACTGGACAAGATAACATATGACCATCACGATCTTTCTCAAGCTCGATAAACTCTCTGTTGAGCCGAATAAGCTCTGCCATATCATCCTCTGCTTGTGCCAACAAGGGCATACGGCTAGACTGCCACTCTATGAGCCCATCCTTTTGAGCTCGGAGCAGCTTGATCTCATCCGAGCGAGTTACAGCCACTTGCTTAGCTTTATCCAACATCGCACGAAGCTCTACAATGCGATCTCTGTGAACATCCACATCGGTATGCAACTTAACTTGCTCTTGTTCCAAGGCATCGATCTTGCATTGACGAGAACTCACATCGTTCTTCAAATTAGCATGTTCTCTACCATGCCTACGGCCAATATTATCTAGTCCCTCCTCCAATTGTTTGACGGTGGCTACCAATAAAGGGATCAATTCAGAAATCTAGAACCTATCATGGAGATGCAAAATCTAGACAAAGGAGGAAATAAATACCTTCCAACTCTTTCTTATCCCGACGAAAAGACAAGGCTTCATGCTTAGCCATCTCCATAACAGCACGAAGTAGATGGACCTCTTGCTCGACAACCTTGTATCGCTTCCTAGCGATACGAGCCTTAGCCAGCATACCGGTTCTCGAATTGTTGCACTAGAGAATCAGACAATAATACCAGTCAACACTGGAGCACTAAGAAACTGAAAGCTAATAAACCAAGGTTAGGTGTTCAATACATACCGCATGCACAAGATGCTGATGGGCGGACTTAGGCAAAGAAGTTAAGATACGAGCTTGCTCGTCATCACTCAGCCGAGCATACTAATCCGAGCATAGTATTTTCATCGCCTCGACCCACCACTGAACAAATACACAGTGGAAGACGAACTATACGGAACCTTCGGAGAAGGAGGAAAGCCACCAGCAAAGGTACTTGGTACACCATGAGTACCAACACTCGGAACCACAGGAAGAATACCACTAACACTAATATCACCACCAACCCGAGAACTCGTATCGGGAAAAGCTCCCTTGTCAGCGAGATTACACGCCTGGGGCAGGCTCACATCCTATACATTAATGACGCCATCGGGATTGACGGGATCATTCAACAAAGCTTGGTCAAGATCATCAAAGAATGCATCTCCAAGGTCCACCACCTCGTTCTCACCAAACAAAGTACCAATATCAACCCCCATAGCATGTTATGCAACCTCTACAAAAGCAGTAGATTTCCCAGAGCCATCAACAACCCTTCTCCTCTGTCAAAAACACAAAAACATCGAATGTTAAGGCATAAAACACGGGAAAGGTATATATACGTTAAAACACTAAGACAATATTTTCTACCTTAGCATCCTCAATAGCCTGGAGAGACGACGAGGGACGTCTACGAGACGGAACCCATTTAAGCTCACATGGCCTATAAGGCGGAAGATGACTATGCATATCAGGAATCCTAGGAAGGACATTGCCACGCTCATCCCAACCAAAGATGTAGGGCCCCACGATGCGAAGAGGAACCAAAAACCATTTAGGATCATGAGTCTTACGAAGCGTAATATTACTAGAAAGAGGAGGATCCAAGTCGGTCATGAGCCGAGGACCCTTGGGAGATATGAGATATCCAGAGATCGCAACCCTGAAGCCCTCAAATGCATCAGACGACTGCTGACACCAGTAGTTATCCACAAAAGTATCGGATGTGTACAAATCCATCTGAGAAGACACGAACTCATTCCTCGGATGCACAGTAACTTTTCCTTTACTTCGCCGATTACTTTCTCATATAATCCTATATAAGTTACCATTAGGTTGAAAAATACCTCGCTGGAGACTAAGCTTGCAAAAGACCTCATACTGAAATGGATCTAGCGGACAATATATAGGAAGGCGAAGTCCTGCATCTAGCTGGACAACGGTCACAACGATATCGTTGGGACCACAAGGGTTATCCATCAAGATTTTCTTGGTCAAGATGCCGGCTTGACCGACCGGACTAGAAAAAGAGACATCAAATATTTTCAGACGGTGAGTAACTTTCACCATCTCCAAATAAGCTTCATCGGATAAATCGGAAGTACGGATGGTACCAGGAGGCTCCATAGCTCTCTTATCATCACTGAAAAGAACAGATCAAAGATGAATCAGAACACACACTGGTAAAAAACCGGCAAAAAAAGCAAAAAGACAGAGACGATAATGGAAATTCTCAGAAACTTCACAGTTGAAGAAAAGTGAAGAAAATCATCGATTGGAGTAATCATGATGATTACAGAATCGAAAATAACAATGGAAAGAACCATTGATCCAAACAAATATGACAATCACACAGTTCAAAATAACGGTGTAAACCACTGGAGAAAACAAAAGAAAAAACAAAGTAAGGCGACCATACCGTCTTGGAGGTCGAGATGGAGAGTTTCTCCCAGACATGATAAACATCTTTATAGGAGAAAAAAAGTTAAGAAGAAACAGTAAGAGACAAAGAAGAGAAAAAATGAAAAAGTTCTGAACTATGGAAACGGATAATAAAGGCGTCATTCTCTTCTCCCAAAAGATTTTATAAGAAACCAATGGATAACCAACCGGCGCCTCAAGTCCAACAGGTAAAAGCGCACTAAAAGTGCAGACATGGCGGAAATCTAGGACGTAGCGATAAAGACGGGGGGGGTTCGAAGTTTTCTTCCCAACATGCCCTTGGCAAGTTGCAAAGAAAAGTAGAAAATGTGAGGGTAAATTACTCGATGGCCACGTTTCAACATCCTAAGGGATGAATATATGATAAGATGATGGAGTAGGAACACCGAATCCTACTTTGAAAAACGTGAGTTCGTCTGAATCGAGGCAACTGCTACAAACACCACATGAATGACGCCTGTGAGGAGTGGTCTAATCCGCTCATACGGTCAAGTCTAAAAAGAAGGACTGCATTTAATAAAGGATAAGAATATGTGTAAATGAATATACATCGTAATGGAAGGCTCGGGCGATCTATACTACGACCCAAAGGTGATAGAGCACGAGGTTCTCCTGAGAAGGGCTACACGATGACGAGAAGATCGAGACGACTCGGAGGGAGAACCAAGCAAGCCATCACGAGGGATAGTATAGAACCAGTCCGAAGCGGCGAAGGAGATGTATGATAACTCCACCAGCTCGGCAAGACCAGGCCTTCATTAGTCTAATTTGCTTATAAATACCAGTCCATGTAGAAGGAGAGAGACAACTTATGTAATCTTAGATGGTCTTTCTATAGAGAAATCCTGAGAAAGACTTAGATAAAGAGAGAGAAATATAATTGATATTTGTAGCTCTTTCAAGGGTAAGACCGTAGAATCAATAAAGAAAACATCTTCTTTCCCATGGACGTAGGTCTTCATGGCCGAACCACGTTATACTTGTGTCAATCTTTACTTTTCATGCTATTTACATCTTGTTTATCTATGAATCTTGAATGTTAGTAGTTTTATAGTCTTTAGATTTACTTGGGTGCAGTCATCAGAAAAGATGCAACTACATGTTCATTGTTTGTTCTTGCCAAAAATCCTTTGCCACAATAGTTGGTGATGAAATTCTGGATCCCGAGTAAAATCAATATAATTCCTGCAAATACATTCATCTTCCGCAGTACTGAATTTTGGTTTTCACCTCATAAATTGACGTCTCCTAAGTTGACTTCTCCTAATTTCATTGTCTATATTGGCACGATCAACAACTCTTCGACTTTCGACAACACGTTGGTTTGCTATGCACTCAACAAGGTTCATATTATCAGCCATGCTCTCTAAGGAATTGGAAGAGTGATGAAAAGAATTGGAGATTGAGAAACTCTTGAGAGATTTAAAAATTCTGGTGATAGTTGAAATGAGATTGAAATTAGGTATTTATAGGGGGGAAGAATAGTAGCCGTTAGATGAAGATCTGATAAGCGATGATCTGACCAACGAGCGATAGATTGACCAGCGCTGGCGCTTGAGAGACCAACGAGCGATGGACACTCTATCGCTCGATGAAAACTCTGTCGTGTATGCCTATATGTCAGGAATAACATATAGGCATATGAGTTTGGCAGTTTGGCATACCCATAATGGGTGCATATATGCTAAATATGAGTTTTTGGCATGTGCATAGGCCAAAAAGATCACATTCACCGTGGTTAAGACCAAACAGTCAGCGTTGTAACTAGAAACGAAGGAAGGAACCACTTTCGAGTATAGCGGATACGATTTGTAAGGTGTGCACATTCTCCAGCCACTGGGCTAGAACAGATTCTTGTACAATGTTTTGGGCTTCCCCTTCCAGTCTTCATCAGTGGACTTGTATAGTTTGCTTAAAAAAAAGTTACTGCGCAAAATGGCAAAATCACAATAATTCTAAATTTCATTTGGTTATGATAAAACTCAGCTTTATAATTAATACACAGTCATTTCGATGCGAATTATTTGAGTTAATCGAGCTTATATTTAGTATCAGCACGGAAGATGCCGACTCCATAAGTAGACAAGTATATTTCAACAAGAAGTGGAAACTGCAATAATGCGAAAAGAGTGACCGGAAGACAAGCAACTAGAGCTATTGGTATTGAAGCCCATTGCAATTTACGCTGAAGAACGATAGAAAGTGCTGCAGCAAAAGCTATCATCATAGCAGCTATAGAAATGAAGAGAGTTCCAAGACCTATTATCATTCTCTTCGGCAATGACCTTAAGAAGTCTTCTTCTGCATAACGCGATGTCAAGATTGATAAGAACATAAGAACTGATGTTGTGGATGAAAAGAGGCCCAATGCATCTGATACGACAAACCACATGAATGCATTATTATGTAAGAAGATTGGGCTGCCATTGTTTGCATTATCTGCATCACTTATATTACCACCAGGAACTGTAAAAGCTCCGGCAAACACCACTGTTGCAATAAGAGTAGCAACCACCATGCATGATTGAGCCGTATCCTTCATCCACTTTTCACCCTTTTCCATCAAGTCCTTGTGCTCCCTCGTAAAAACATCTCTAGGAGTACGCCTATCTTGATTTTCCAACTCCTTGTATGTAGGTTGTACAAGCTTCTCCACTTCCTTTAAAACCAGCAAAGGTAGTAGGGTAATGAGTAATGAAAGACTAAATAAGTGCTGGAAAAAAAAACCATACTTGAAACTTGACGATATTACCAAAATAATACCTTAAACCATTGAAGGTCTCGCTGCATTTGTAAGGCAGCACCAGAGACGGTATGTAGTTGGGAAGCAGGAGCTAACTTTGCAGCCAAATGTAAGATGTTATTGTTAGATTCAACTCTCCAAGAAGCCAAAATCTTCTTTTGTGCACTCATCCCATACATGAGATTAAATATCTTTTCTTTTCGATGTTCAACTGCTATGTGAAATATGCTCCTTCCATCAAAAATGAACCAAATTTGGTCTGGAAATGTTTGGATGCATTCTATTACAATTTCAACTATTCCGAACTTGGCAGCGGTACTCAAGATATTTGAGTTCAAGAAGAACTGTAGTATATCATTGTTACTCATGAGCGAAATTTTGGCACAAATGCATTTTAATAGTTCTATGGCTTGTATATGTGCCAACTTTTGGAGGTAGATTTGTTTGATTCCAGGGACTGCATAACAAAATTTAATCAACACTAACGGACTAACTAAAAGACTGATTGAAAGCTTGAAACTCAGAATACTGAAACTTAGACTCAAACCTTTAATCAAGTTAGTCCATGAGAGAAATTTGATCCAAGCTCCTCTATTGGAAATGTCTCCAGATCCCACTTGATAATTCCGGTACATGTTTATTCCATTGGAGCAATTAACACGATTGTCGTCCACTTGTAATGGAATCACTTAAAGGAAAAAATTGATTTGGTTAAGAACACGAAACAGACCCATAAATTCATATAACAAGTTATCAGGATATAAAATCAGTAAGATAGAAAGACACCAACTTGAATATATGGAACTTTCCCAAAATCCCAACTTGCTTCCACTCGGAAACGAAGAAGCTTTTTGTGCCAAAACACTTAGCGCAGTGCAACCACTTTGATCTCGTGCAGTAGCTAAATTCGGATATCTTTGCACCAGGTACAATGCTACATCTGAAACCAGCATATCACAAAACTCAAAAGGATCATACATTTAAGGAGATAGCTGTTAGTGAAGTTTTATCAAGTATAATGTGCAATTAGGTAGCGTTTTCATTTCCTCACTCACCATGTAAACCAGCAGCTGTGATGTTGCACAAAAGCTGAGCACCAAAATAACCCGAAAATGGCATACTTGGTTCTTCATTTCGAGTTTCGGTGCATAGATATTGTATCATGTCTTTTTGTTCCTTAGCAACATAAGCAGCACATAGGAGGAGCGCTGTCCACCCATTTTTATTCTGTATCTGGGTTAACCTGTTATTCTTAGTTATCATCGCCTTTGCTGCTTCGGTAATTCCTGCTACAGCAGCGAAATGAAGGGCTGTATCACCATTATAAGAATCTCGCAATGCAAGTGCATCGACATCCATTAGTGCCACTAATTTCAACGTGAAGCGCAAATGCCCTGCGCTAGCTGCAACGTGCAATGCTGTCCTTTGGTTACTTGTAATTACTGCGTTTAATGCGTCTGGATGTGTTTTCAGAAACTCTTCAGCATTTCCCCAGTCACCTTTAAGTGCAGCTTTGTACAATGGTAGGTAGTAATTAAAATCCCTGCCATTGCTAGTCCCTTCCAAATTCCATAGATTTTCAAAACACGGATTCCGTTATCAGATAATGAAATTAAGCATTAAAACACACACTACATTGATCACCACATTTACATCTCATCAAATCCTAATTTCTATTAAACACTATTCATACAACAGGTGAGACTCTATAAATTAGTGCCTTGGAGACCAACAAGTTTTATTAATTAAGCGAGATTGTTAATTTAATGAGTTAAAATTAGCTTTTGTAAGCCTAGTTGGAATCTCAGAATTATATTAATTTAGAGATATTATTATATAATAGAAAATTTATTAATGGAGTTTCAACCGCAGATAACTAAAATTGTTGCATAAAAAAATTTAAAACTAAAAAACTTATAATTACCAGATGAGATGACATTTTGAGGAGTAGGAGGAGCAGCAGCAGCATCAGCATCCGTAGTGACAGAGGGAACAACAGTAGTATTTCCAAGGAAGTCACCAAGTCCAAGTTGAGAATGAAAATCAAATTGTTCTTTTGAACTTTTGCTATTCATCATCTCTTCCACCAATGGATCTGCTAATACTAATCCATTTTCTTCACTTTCACCATCTTTATGCTGCAACTCATCTCCACAAATTTCTTGAACAAACATTTCATTATTTACTGTACTATGACCATTTTCAACTACCTTGTGTAAATCATCATTTTCTTCAGAGATTTTATAATTGTTTAATGCTTTACCCTTTTCTTGTACATGGGTATCTTTGATTTCACCATTATGTTGATCATGAGGTTCCATACTCAAGGGATTTGAGGAATGGGTTGTTTCAGTATTCTTAACTTGTTCATTCGGTAAAGCATTCTTCATGATTTTGTTTTTTTCTAGCTTTTAGTTGGTAGCTACTTATGTACTGAATGATTGTCTGGGCACAAGATAAAGAGAGAGATAATGAAAGAGCACTGCCATAAGGTCCACAACCATGAAGTGGTTGAAAAAGAAAGGGGAAGGTATAAACTTTTTTTATGAATTATTCACTGTTTTGAAAATATAAATTCATGGGAGTAACTGTATTTTAACCTCCCATCAACACAAACAAATTGACAATAATAATAGTACGTGAGTATTTGTAAGGTTATTTTCTATGAACCGTGATAGGCTGCATGTTTTTTTTTTTTTTTTTTTTGCATCCATGCACACGACTGTTCAGAGAGCCTAATTGTCATCAAGCGGCAAACATGTAAAGCTGAATGCATATAAAAATAAAAAAGAAAGACTAAAACATGCCATGTTACCACTAAAGAGTATTTTGTAACATTTTTTTCACAATAAATTTTGCAAATACTAATATTTTCGGAAAAACTGCCTAGTTAATTTGGGGCTTAGGAACATTTTTTTTTGGGCCTAGGACTACAGGATAAAAAGGGTCATTAAAAGGTAAAAAGGGTAACCCCTAATCCAACTATTTTACATTATGACTAATATACCCCTGATTGTTTAGTGTTAATTGGGTGATTAATTGATGTTTAGTGAAATTAAATTAGAAATCAACTAATCTTGATTCATCATCGAAACATGAAAAAAATCAACAAGAATCGGTATATGTTCATGCTCTCATAGACCCATTTTCGGCTCATTTTTTCAATTCACAAAAAAACCCAGAATCGATTTTTACACATGTACACAATAAACCGATTATTAATTGGAAAAAAAAAAATCAAACATAATTTAAATCATACTCGATCTGAAAATGAGTATGACTTCGTACTCATTTCATACTCATTTTGAGATCGAGTATGATATCATACTCGTTTTGAAATTGTGTAAAATCATACTAATACTCATTTACAATTTGGGTATAACCAGAATCGGTTTACACGATACAAACATAAAATTCGATTCTTGACAATTCACAACAGGAACCGGTTTATAAAAGTGCTCATATAATCCGATTCTAACAAAAAAAAAATGTATATAGAAAAACAGTTATCTCCTCCATACCAGAATCGGGCTATGTGAGTATTAACGCAGACCGATTCTGGTTCAATTTTCTCAAACCAGAGTACACCTTCAGTACACTCAGTCTTTGTGGGCATGAACAAAATCCGTTTCTAAATGAAATCGGTTCACAAGTACATTGACATAAATCGATTCTACTAAACCAAGAACACTTTGATTTCAAAACAATTGAATTTTGAGTGATTGCATGTTGCTAAAACCAAATTTAGGGGATTGGGTTGCTCGAAAAGTACTTGATATGGCACTCAAAGATGGTTCGTCTTAGGGGAGATAGAGAAGAAAAAACAGTTGAAGTGAAGATGGAAATGAATTTGATTTTGATTTTAGTTTTTAATTTTATAATTTTAGTTAAATAATTTTGATTTTAGTTTTTTAATTTTATGATTAGGATTTAATGAGATACACTAATAGTATTAATATTTTATAGAGGGTAAATTGGTAATTTCATCTCTTAAAAACCATTTTTGTCGTGCAATGACAGACCTCGAATAATGTTCCTAGGCCCAATCTATCCACGAAAAACTGGGATACTAAACACGAGTAAATATGTGAGTATACCAATAAGATTTTTGAGCGATGCATAAGTTTATCTATGATACAAACATCAAAGTCTTTGCACAAATAGTACTGTACTAATGTTCTGACATTTAAATGAGAGGAGTAGACAGTTGGGAGGAACTTGCTTTATTACTCTTTTAAGTTTATAGGTTCTAAGAGCGTCCACAGTGGGAGAGTAAACCCAAATATTTGGTCTTTTGAACAGACGTAGTGGAACGTACTATCGATCAAATTTTGATCAACGACTAAAACCCAGAGTATATTTGGTCTGGGACCAAGACTAAACCCAAATATAGTCGAGCGTTGGTATACTTCACGCCCCACCACCAGGCGGACATATAGTGCACGCCCCACATCAGGCGGACGTATATTCCACGCCCCACATCAGGCGTTGGTATAGTCTACGCTTCACATGGGACGAACGTAAAGTCTACGCCCCATTTCTTTTTTTTCTTTTCTTTGTATGGGGCGGGCATTATACCCCCGCCCCATTCTTTGTTTTCAAAACCATTTTAGTGGGGCGGGCTTTATACCTCCGCCCCACTTCTTTCATTTTTTTTTATTTTTTTTTTAGAATCTACCCAATCAGGCGTTGGTATAGTCTACGCCCCACATCAGGCGAACGTATAATGTACGTCTGACCAAATTTAGTCTTTCCACCGTAGCGTCACACACCATACTAAACCCAAAATTTGATCTTTTTTTCCCTCTTTGGTGTTTGGTTATACTCGCACCACTGCAGTTGCTCTAAATCGACTGTTTCACCTACTAAAACTTCAAATCTTTATTGTCCAAGTAACAAAATAATAAAATGAATAACATTACTTGAGCAGACAAGCTAGGTAACAAGTTGCGCGCCAGGCCCTTTTGAACGGCAACCGTATAGTCTGGCAAATATGTTAGGAGTTCTGGTAGTGATTTTGATTATTTTGTTAACGTTCCTTGAAATAAATCTGAATCACAAGAAAGAAGAAGAAAAAAAAGAAAAAAAAAAGGCAAAAAGTAAATAACATCGATGGACCCGAGTACCCGACAGTCGTACTGTATTGATGAGAAATTTTTGCATTTGTTAGATGTGTTTGTTGAGCTAAGTAGCCCAAAAATCTGTGGATTTTGCAAAGAACGATTTTTTGGGGACTACTCAAAAAATGGGGGACTACTCTCAAGTTTTTGGGTGGTTATTGATAGTAATTTTAATCACCCCTTATCTGATTTAAAAATAAATACCTACCTTACCCTTAATGATTAACTTAGTTAGTGTGATGATTAATTAGTGTTAGTGTTATGATTAGTAACTGATTAATTAGTGATTAGTGAGTTATATTAGTGAGATTGTTTTGTTATAACATTATTAGTGAGAGATAAGAAGAAGAAGAAGAAGGAAATATGAAGAAGAAGATGGGTGAACCCAAAAAATCTTTTTTTGAGTTTAGTAATTATGATTTGAGTGATTCATGTGATGGTACTTGAGAATCAGAATCAGAACCCCCTTCACCTCATTGTGTATTTGTCAATACTTCTAATGATCCAAATATGAGTTATTTGTTAGATGATGAAAACTTTTTTCCCCAATCTCAAGCTAACCAAACAAATGATGGATTTTATCAGCCACAACCTGAAGATGAAGCTATGGGTACTCAGGTATGCCTCATATTTAGTTAATGTAGCTTGAATTGTGCAAAAATTTGTCCAAACTCAAAATTTCTGGAAAAACTTCTTTCAGGTCAACCTAGTTCGGTTACCAAATTTATCTTGCGAGGTAACCGAACCGTTCTTAATGTGTAGTTCGGTTACTAAATTTAGAAGACGCAGGTAACCGAACGACATTTTAATGGTGGTGTTTTAGAGTTCGGTTATGTTTTTCCAGAACATGTAACCGAACTATTTTTATAGAGTTTACAGTGCATTGTTTGGTTGAGTCGATATCAACACTGTTGATACCGAACTTTCTGTTCGGTAAGGTCGCAAAAATATAAATACAGAGTTTCTAACCGAACCTTTGAGTTCGGTTTAGTCGAGTTTTTCAGTTTCATTGCCGAACTTGTACATAGAAAATCTAAAGATCGAGTTCGGTAAGGCCTCAATTTATTTCTGGAAACTATATAACCGAACTTTTTGTTCGGCAGGGTCGAACTTGTAAGGAATTTTTTTATGGTACTGACATTGTGCTATTACATGTAGGTTCCATGTGATCCAATAGAACCAATGGAAAACCAACCTTCCCAGTTTGATGACACATCCCATGACTACATGAATGACTTGGTATTCACAAATCCGGAAGATGCAAAGAGTTGGGCTAGACAACATACACAAAAATACATGTGCGTATTAGTATTGAATGGGAGAGAAAGCAAAACTCGCTTTGAAATGGTTTGTGAGAGAAGTGGTGATCCCGAGAAAATCCACAAGAGGAAGGGTTATGTTTATAAAGGAAAGACAAATAGGAAGAACAAAACTTTCTCAAAGAAGATAAATTTCCCATTCAAGCTTGCATTTAATTTAAACGAAGATAAGGGTGGATGGGTTCTCTACGGGGTCATGCAAGGTTGTCATAATCATCCTCCTCCGGAGCATCTTGAAGGACATTTCATGGAGGCAAAGCTAACTCCTAAAGAGATGGACAAGGTAGCTAAAATGAAGACAATGCGTATTTCACCGGTTCAAATGCTCCAAATACTAAAGGAGGATTACAAGGATAACCACTCATCTTTGTCCATAATTTAAAATGCAATTGAGACAATTAGAAGGAATGAATGGAGAGATAGACAAGTAATGCAACAATTGTTTTTTTGGCCCAAGAGAAAAACTACGCGGTTTAAAAGGATGTGGATTCGGAAGGAGAGATAATACAACTCTTTATTGCGCATCCGACGAGTGTTCAATTGGATCAATGCTTTCATCAAGTTCTAATAATGGATTGCACTTATAAGACGAACAAGTACGAGATGCCATTGTTGAATATTGTTGGGCGTACTTCGACGAAGTCACCGTTTACCGTGGCGTTTTGTTTCTTAAGAGATGAGCAAGAACCTAGTTTCATTTGGGCACTAAAACAAGTTAAGGCAATCTTCCGAGGTGATGATATTCCCGGGGTTATAGTGATGGATAATGATGTCGCATTGATGAATGCAATAGAGGAAGTGTTCCCACTAGCACATAATATGCTTTGTACGTACCATATATGGTGTAATTTGATGAATAGGTGGAAGCCAATAATTTTTCCACCCAAGAAAATAGGATATGAAGAAATTAAGATGCTACCGGAAAAAGATCGAGCGGATGCAAAAGAGAAAGTTGAAAAACAATACGATATAAATTACGCTAAATGGTTTGCATTCAACGGTGAATGGGAATCATTATGTTGGTCCCTTACCGAGGAAGAGTATTATCTAAATCTTGCGGAGTTTATCGCCCATTGGGATACTCCCGATTACCCCGGTGTTGTATCGTATGTTCTTCTCCAATGGTTGGAACCACACAAAGAGAGGTTTTTTTATGCCTATACCAACCAATATAAATACTTGGGAAATCAAGCGACAAATTTAGTAGAGTCGGCTCACCATCGGTTGAAGAAGAATCTCTTTGGATGTATTGATAACTTCGTAACCGTGTGGAATGCTAAGAAACAAGCCCAACTAATATTGAGTTGATAATTTAGTAGAGTCCCCAAAAAATCGTTCTTCGCAAAAAGCCTAAAGAAACAAGCCCAACTAATATTGAGTTAAGGAGCCCATTTGCCGAACAACAAATAATCAAACCCATTAAAGAACATCCATTTTCACGAGGAATGATTTTTTGGGCACTACTCAAAAATGGTGGGGGACTACTAAGTGATAAAATATCTACCCTATAATTATAAGGAGTGTCCTAAAGTGTGGAAATGACTAACCTACCCTTAACCGATATATATTTAACCACCTCCTCCCATCACCACCACCTATATATATAACCACCTCCTCCCATTACCACCGCCGCTCACCACCACCTACCACCGCCGTCCACAACCACCACCTCGAACCACCACCACAATCACCTCTATATATAACTTAATTTAAATCATTAACAAAATAAAATCAAAATCAAAATTATAACAAACCCATTAATTGTCATTCGTTTTTGGTTGAAAAATGAAAAGTAATCATCAAAATGAGTTGAAAATGGAAGTTGCAGAGAGGAGTTCGGCTAGGAATTATCTGAAAACTTTGTCGATCTAGGCGAACTCAACTTTAATGGAGGTTTTTCTTTCAGAGAAAAGTTCGGTTACGTCGCAATTTTTTTTCCTAGCCGAACTTTTAGTTCGGTTACGTCGCAATTTTTTCTCCTAACCGAAATTTTCTCTCAGAACCTATATATTGAGTTCGGTTACGTCGCAATTTTTTTCTCCTAACAAAACTTTTCCCTGAAAGAAAAAACTCCATTAAAACTGAGTTCGGCTACTTGTGTTTTTAGAAATATTAGCCGAACTACACTTGCAAATGAGTTCGGCTACCTGTTCTTCAAATGTCGTAGCCGAACTTTGTTAACCAAACCGAAATCAATTTGTAAATTGTTAATTTTTAGGAATGTTTTGGCCAATTCAAACACCATTAACTAATTTTGAAGTATCTGTGAGTACCCAAAACATCATACTCTTGTTGTGGCTCTTAAAGAAAAAGATCTAACTTTTTTTTCTTCCAAAACCCTCATCTTCATTATCATCTTCATCTTCTTCTTCTCCCTCTCAATAATTCTTCTTTTGAAAAAAATCAAATTATTAATGTAATCTCACTAATCATTAATTAACTCACTAATCAATCACTAACTAATTTTATTACCAAGGGCAAGTTTGGTATTAAAAAAAAAAGATAAGGGGTGACTCAAAATTACTTCAAATATCCACCCAAAAAATGAAGAGTAGTCCCCCTCCATTTTTGAGTAGTGCTCAAAAAATCGTTCTTCATGAGGATCTCCTCAAGTGAGGGTAAGCTACAGATGGGTGAATGCGGATTTGGTATCACCCGCCCGCTCCATTTTAAATGTTGGGTATGAATTTTCCACCCTGTCCAGTCCATCAACTTTAATTTAAAAAAAATAATTAAAATTTTTTTTTTTAATTAAAATAGGTAAATGTTTAACGAAAGTAATTTTCTCGGATTTGAAATGTAGATCACCGAAATTTAAGTAGCTACATTATAAGAAGAGATAATGTTTTTCCTACGAGAAATAGTAAAATATTCAACGATATAACGGTCTCTGATCGATTCAAGACTGACACTTCTAGAATATCTTTGAAGAGTTCCAACGAAATAAAGGAAGATTTAAGGTAAGAAAAACAAAAAGACCCAAAAGGAACAATGGGAGATATCTATGAATAAGAGAAATAGGGAACAAAGTTATCCGAAGGGAAAAGAGTAACCCTAATCAGTAGAAACCTATATATGTTACCTTCAAATTTCCAATGATAACCTTCATATTATTATTTGGATCGGTAGTCCAACAGATGGATAATGTTCCATTCCTGTCCAATATGTGAAAACGACGGGTTTCACAAATTCACCCACGTTCAATCCGTCGAGAGATCAAACGTGAGTCAACCCGTTATTCTATGGATTGAGTCTGGTAGAATACGCATAATTGGGTGTTTTCCTCACCCTTATCTCAGGAAGCTATGAATTTTCCACGTATACTATGGTTTAATGTCAAGAACACAACTAACTAAGGGCAAGCGAAGTTAATTTCCTGGAAGATGCTAATTAATCCAAAGGTTTTCCAAAATACCACATTTGTGATAGAAACATTGCTACCGCATATAGGTTGCACAAAAGCGCTCATTTCGGGAGCATTTGTCACCTAATCTGCAGATCCGATCTGATACATCTTATTTTTGTGGGTGAGTGCCCAATTTATGCACTAATGGATTGGAGGTGAATACAGAGTTAAAAATTCATCGGACGGCATCCATATCCATTAAGCTAATAGTTATTCATTTTTTGGTTTACTTATCTTTCTCAGTAATGTTGATATTATTTGCTTAATTGAAGTACTAGTATATCAATATTCTGACATTATTATGCTAGATAAAATTAGAAATGTTATTATTAAATGAAATTGATGAGTTCCTTTACTAATACTTGATAGGGGGAGTAAAGAAATTGTTAGTAAAGGTGATGCATATTTGAGTAAATATTAAAAATCATGGTAATGATAATGGAACTTTAAGTTATTTTTCTTAATTACGTCTTGTATATTTTTACGGTAAGATCTTTATACTCAACACTATACAATAATGATTCTTTTTAGGAGTACTAATATACCACCGAAAGTATGTTCCTTCACATGGATGGTACATCATAATTCCATATATACTAATTCAGGAATATCTACCTACAAAAGGGATAAATTTGGTCAATTGCTTTTGTATGTGTAAAGAAGATTTTGAATCCATAAATCATTTACTTATTCACTGTAAGTTTGCATCGGAGATATGGCATAGACTCTTTAACAGTTTTGGGATTAATCGGCTCCGGCGTGGAGATATAAAGGATTTCTCCAAGGGTTTTAACAAGAAACTCTTTTTGTATAAAGGTAATTACATATGGGAAGTTTCTCCCTTTGCAGTATGCAGGGGCGGAGCCAAGGGTTGACTAACCCTGGTTTTAGGGCCCCCTAAAATCTCCAAAACCATAAAAAAATCCTTGATTTTATAACATAGTTTATATCTAGTCCACATAATCTTTAAATTTAGCCCACTAATACGTGTAGTTATCTTTTAGTCCACCTAATCTTTAAATTGGCAGTATGTTGGACTTTATGGGAAAATCATAACCATCGTATGTTCTGGGAAGAACTATGATTTTAGGCATACCAGAAACTTTCAAGGCATACAAAATAGTTTTCCCATCCTAGGTGACCTTATAAGGGGTGTCTATTGAGTAGTTCAATTACCTATATACCCTTGAACCTAAAATCAAAAAATAAACTATCTTAAACATCTCTTCTTCTTCCTCCAGCTAAACCACCTTCCTTTTCTCTCGGATTATTTTTTTCATCACTGTAATTAATTATCGATTCGTGAAATTTCGATCATCGGTTAAATTGAACTATATAATAGATCGTACAAAGAAAAAAGCAAACGTCAGGTGTTCTAAATCCTCTTCCAATCCATGAATTAAAGAAGAAGAATCAATTGAAGATGAAGGTATAAAAACTATAATTGAACCAAAAATTGAATCGGAATTCAACCATTTGAAGCTCCAAATACTGAAATGAGGATAAGAAGGTATTCCCTACAAACCCAATCTTTTATTTGTTATTTTCATGGATTGAATGGGTTAAATTTCTAAAAACTTAGGGTTTTTAGTGATTACAGTAGCGGGTTCGGCTGATAATTGAGTTGAGTTTTGAGCCGAACTGTTCTTGAAATTTTACCCTGAAAGTGTCTATGAACAGTTCGGCTAAACCGTAAATGTCAATTTTTAGCCGAACCCCAAAATGTGTATTGAATACGTCCCAGAACAGTGTCAGGTTCGGCTAATACCTTGCAAACTTTCCCGACCGAACCTGAGAAGTGAAATTTACCCCAGGTAGTTATCAGGTTTGGCTGACTCGATTAGATCACTTTCAAGCCGAACCTCTCTCTGTAAACACTTCGAAAATATTGATTTGCAGGCTCTAGGTTCGGCTAGCTCGTGTTGTTGAGTTATCAGCCGAACCTTATCTTTGCACACTCAAGTTTTTCGATCTTGTTTTTGCCATAACTTTTTCGTCCGATGTCGGAATGACCTCATTCTTTTTGCGTTGTGTTTTTATTTTCATTCTCTTGAAGTTGAAGATAAGATCTAATTGATTTTAATGAGTTTAATATGGACCTTGGTATCCAATATTCTTATCCAACGTTGAAGATAAGATCTAATTCATTATCCAATATTAATCTTCTTTGTTCATGGACTTATTCTTGAGGTTGAAAACGATCTTGAAAGGGAAATTTCCATGGGTCCAAGCACGATCTACAAAAAATATCACAAGGTTAAACACTCGAAAGGGAATATAATAACAAGGTTCGGCGCATTCGATAATCACATTATGTGCCGAACTATAAACATTTACAGGTTTCGGCTTATACGATATCCTCAATATGTGCCGAACCACGAACAATATTTTAACCCAAAAATTAACAAATTCATATTCGGCTCATACGATAATCATGTTATGTGCCGAACCTTGAACATAAGAGGTTTCGGCTGATATGATATTCTCCATATGTGCCGAACTAGTAACAATATTTCAACCCAGAAATTAAAAAATTATGTTCGGCACATACAATTTTTGATATATAAGCCGAATTAGTAATGATTCTATTCCGGGCTATTCAGGATGTTGTTCGGCTTACTATGAAACTTTCATATAAGCCGAACTAGTGTCTAGCAAAAGGGTAGGAATTGGAAATTATAGGTTCGGCGCATGCAGTAAACAGATTCAGTAAGCCGAACCGTTCATCAATTGGTAGATTCGGCTCATAGATGTGAGCCGAACCTCAACCTGTTTCGCCGAACCATGATTCAAAAAACCTAACTTTTGATAATTGAGAGCTATAGAAGTGAGATTAAGTATAGGATATAAGTGTACCTGTGTATTAGAAGCATTGGGTTCCTCATCAATGTCTTCATCATCATGATTTGGCTCATAAAAATCATCATCTTGAGTTTGTGTTTGAGTTTGAGCTTGAGTTTGAGTGGGTGTAAAATCATTCTCATAATCTAAGAAATCAACCATTTCTGGATCATTGTTGTAGTTGATATGTATTTTCCTAGGTTTTTTAGATGAATGATGACCCTCCTCATCCTCCATTGAATCAAGAATTAGAATTTTCTCACTTTCTCCTTCTCTTTCTCTCCTTCTTAACCAAACCAAAACTTTGATTTTTTTTCCTCAAATTTTTCATCTAAACAACTCTTATAATTCTGAAAATTATTTTAATCACTAAACAAAATATTTAATCACTAATCAAAATTATTAACACTAATACGTAAAGGGCATATTTGCCATTAAAATTTTTTTTGGGTTAAGGGGTTATATGATTTTGCTATTTCACAACCTTTTTTGTCTTCATTCAGTATGCCTTGGAAGATTTTGGTATGCCCAATATTATGGTTCTCTGGGAAGGGGCTAGAGAGGAGGATGCGCACAATATTATCTTAGAACTTGTTCCATAAGGCCCAAGAACTCTCTACGAACTTGTTCATTGTTGGCATTCTAATCACTTCTCTAGTTCTGGGCTATCATACCTGCTGTTGTTTGTTGGGTTTTATGGAATGAGCGTAATGCTCTTATTTTCGAAGACACATATTTGTTCAAAACTGATCGTGATCTCGGTATTGATGCCAGATATCTAGTGATAGGATGGGATTCGACCTACGGTAATAATATTTGGCTGATACTTTTTCTAATTGATATGTAATTTTTTTTTAATTTAGTTTTCAATTTTATGTATTCTACCTTTGGTAGCTCTGTACATTCTTTCATCTAATATATTTCTCTTTTAAACTAAAAAAAAAAGAGATGGATGATAGACTTTCACACCGACATTGTCAAGATGTGACCCTATGACCCTTTTTCAGGCCGAAAATGATTGGTGTACCGTGGAGGATCTCCCGTGACTGCACCATGTGAGAGAGGAAAAAAAGATGGTTCCCACCTTTGACCCCACCTCCTGTAAATCTTCCCAGGGTTGCCCTGAAAGTCCTTGAATTTTTTTACGGTGCATATCGTGGTACACAGTTTCGGTGTGTATCATTACTGTTTTCAGGCTCGAAAGAAAGCTACGTGCATGATAGTTCTGGCACAGTTGCTTCTTATGCCAATTCTTAAATGTAAGGTAAAATAAATTTCAAGCCCTATGACCCTTTTAAGTTCAACTTTCAAATTGAACGATTGTTACCCAAAGTCTGATTCAAGTTGTGGTTCAAACAAGTACGTAACTGTTGAGTGTAAAGTAAAATCAATTTCTTTGTGCCAAATCATTTGGCGTAGAGAAATATCTTTTTAGTTCCCATCATTAGGCATAAAGAGTCTAAGCGTTTAGATTTTACTTTACTTTGGTATCCAACAACTCCACTGTTTTTGCCAAATAATAAGGCAGTCGTTTGCTAACTTGTATCACCATAAAAATTAGCCATACTGCCCGTGCTACGACAAGACTTTTTGTTTTTTTTAGTCATTTTTTTGTGATTTGGTATGGTGATGTATTTTTGATTGACTTTTTGTTTTTTTAGTCATTTTTTTTTTGTGATTTGGTATGGTGATGTATTTTTGATTTGACGCGGCAGGGCATCTCTATGTATCAAATAGGTGGAGAAAAGATAGAAAATACATGTGCATTTTATTTATTTTTTCCTTTTATTTTTGCAGAAAATATTGTGAAAATATGTGGAATTTTTTTTCCTTTATATATTAATTTGGAAAAAAGAGTATGATCCTAATTGAATTTGGACTTCCATAAGACTCTAAACACGGTAGGTTAAGTTTTCTTTTTGAGTTTATAATTTTTAGATCAATCATATGTTGCCTAATGTCTTCACCGAAACTCCCTTTTCACAAAACTCAGAAAAGCCTTGTTTCGGCCAATAGGAAGCGAAGATTTCCTCACTGTTCAACGTGGGACCTTTATTTTCCTTGGTCTTTGTAAGGATTCGCAAGCCCGTTAACGCTATTTGACCGGTCAAGGGATGATTTAGCCGCTCATGACTCGATTAAATGAATATGAATTTTAATTATTAGAAATGAATTCAACATAATATGAAGATGAAACAAATACCATTAGATAGGTTATGAAAAGTTATGTAAAATAGACTATTTGAGCGTGTCATTCATTCAGATAGCGGGCGAAGATGAGATCACATGAAATGTGTAAAGGGTAAAATAGTCATTTGAAAGTAAATGTTATTGGGGAAACCAATATTTCTTTTCTGGGCATCTCTACCATTCTAGATTATTCGTTTGGCAGACCTTATTCAATTTCTTGGGCGATTTAGTAATTTCATTGGTCCAAATCGAATAAAGTCATTTCTTCTTCTTTCCTATTCTTCCCTATCTCTCTTTTGTTCTTCTTTGTTTTTCTTTCTGTCAATTTCAATTCAGAAGATTTTGGTTTTATTTGAGTAAGTGGTTGGTAATTGATGAATCAAAGGGGAAGGTGATGATATTGTAGATGATTGAGCTCTTAAAAGGGAAGGAATGGTAAGTTAAATTAGGATTTCTATTTTGATTGATTCTTTTTATGAAGTCATTATGGTTTGTTAGAATTAAAGTGGGTTTGTTCTGGTTTGAGGTAGAGATGTTCATACATGGTTTAATTTCAGTTTTTGGAAGATCAAATTAGAAACTAGGGTCTATATTAAATTAGGGTTGTTGTTGGTGGAAGATTTTGTGTTGATCAGGTGGGGTTTGATTTGATTAAGGTGCTGGTAATCATGGGTAAGGTGGTGGTTGCATTAGCAGAAATAATTACAGGGGATAGAAAAATGAAACTGAGATTTGAGATAAATATGATGAGTAGAGATTGAGGTTATAGATGAATGTTTAGGATTTTTCACAGGGAGTGAATATTGCAGGTTGGCTGAAGATGTGTCATTGCAGCTGGAGATAAATCAAAATTGTTGGTTGGTTTAAGTGGTTTGCAGTTCAGGAAATTGTGATGATGCTACTGAGTCGGTGGAAATGAGATGCTCGGATTATACTTAATTTAAATTGAAGTTATTGATTTCTAGTAGCTTAACTATCATATGGATAAGACAGTAATGATACTGAATTGGCTGATGAAACCGGATATAGTGGAGTACTTACATCTTAAAGGCATAAAAGAAGACATGTACCGAGGATGAATCAATTTGCATGGTTGCAATTGAGTGTTGTTCAGCGAATAATGGTGATAAGATTTAGTGTTGTGCAGATATGGAGAATAGTTTGAGAATCTAACTGTTGCTATGGGTTTTGAAAGATAGAGTTCTGGTGGTGTAAACTCTGTTTTAGGAACAACAACAGTTGGAGTTGAGACTACAGATAATGAAGCTAAGAAGATGTTGATGCTGAGAGTGTTGCAGTTAAGTGGTACTTGCAGGCAGTGAATAATTGCTAAAGATGTTGCTCTAGGATGATGGCTTGAGGTGTTGAAGGAAAATGAGATTAATTTATTTGGTTGTGATGAATTGAAATGTAGCTACAACTAATAGACCCAGTGGGAAGATTGTAATTGATGCAGAGTTACATGAAGTTGATACAATTTGGATTTGAACTCCAACTAGTGATGTAATATGCAGGTGACTTGAATGGGTGGTAGTTGTTTCGGAATGACAGTTCATAGGATTTGTAGGGATGCCACTAAGGTATAATACTGGAGTTATAGTTTATGGAATTGATGGATATCGAATTGATGTTACATGTGACTGTATTGTTGTGTTGAAGGTGTATTATTATTTGAATTGAAGTTTTGAAGGTATGAAGGTTGAATTGATGTTGCAGAAGTGTATCTTGATATGAAGTTGCAATTGGATATTAAGGTGGTAGCCTCAGTTAAGGGTGATTAGATGCAGTTATGGACCATAATGAAGAACTGTAGTTGAACCAGAGTTAGGGGCTATGTAGTGGCCTAAGATTAGTCATCCCAGTCAGTTTTCTAACTCTTCAGACTCATTTGAGTTATCTTAGTTGCATGAGTTATTAGTATTGATTCACTGAGTTTTCCTGTTTTGACCACTTTACCTTTGACCAGACTTTATTCCTTTGACTGGTGTTTGACTAAGACTTGAGCTTTGACTTGTGGAGTGGACCTTGACTTGATTATTATGATGTTGCCCGTTAGTTAACTCCATTGACTGTTAGTGGACTTAGATAGAGACCAAACTTCGGGTTAAATGGCGGCAGGTTTGATGGGTCGTGCCAGATCAAGCTCGCAGATCGTGGGTTTTGGACTTAGGGACAGTTTTCCTATTTTGATGTTTTGGACCCTTTGTGGTCCGAATTAGCCTTTGATTCCTTCTACAAGGTTGTATATATTTTCAAGACTTATAAATGGATTATAGAACCAACCCAATTGGATTAGTAAAGCCTTAGAAGGTAAAGAATGAAAAGGTGTAAAACCTAAATGGATTTCAAACCATTAGATAGTCTACTTAGCCAGTAACTGGAATTTGTATGTGTAGTTGCATAAAATCTGATTACTACATCCAACTAGATCTAATGAACATGAATCATTCAAAATCAAATATAAAAGATAAAAGTGCATAAAAGTAAAGATTAACACAAGAATTTTATAGTGGTTTGGCCATTAAAAGACCTACATCCACTTTGTTTTCACTATTATTTGTGGTGTTATAAAAATATCCATGAATGGAGGTCCTCAAGGGACTTGAAACTCCATCCATGGTGGAAGAGGAGATAGAGTCTAGCTTACAGGGAGAAGAGAAGCAGGACAGAAGAAGAAGGCCCCCCTTTAACCTATATCACATTCTCTTATATAGGGGTATTGTACATCGAATTACATTTCTGCCCTTAGGCCTGACTAGTAATGACTAGATAGGATAAGAATAAGAGGAGGGATTATTGTATAGTTAGTTGTAGTATTTTATGGTTCCCCCATCTAAATCTTGCGCCATGTGTCCAGTTGATATTTTACTCTCACATTTTGCTCCTTTTCTTGGAGGTTCTTCGAAGAAGAATCTTCATGAAAATCTTCTTTTAGGTGTTATTTTTGAGGCGAGATGAATGCTCCAAGTTTTCAATGAAACATAAAATAAATAAGAAAACTTTAGTTTATTCTCCTTTTTAGGGTGACGACCCTCTCCGTTTGTTGTACTCTTTCCACCATTAATGCTTTGAATAGCAATCGCGAAGTTGCTTCTTCGTCGTGCTCCATTATGGCATTCTCTAGATGTGCCTTAGATGCTTATAAGAAAGTAGGCTAGCACTTCATTGTGGTGCTTCGATTGTTTGCTGAAGGGACTGAGCAATAATAATACTATTTATTTTGAAAGTACTAATACTTGCCCCTATTCTTATAGGAAGTTCCAAGACTTCCGTCGCGCATGAAGCTTTTCCTGACATCTTTTCATAGGGAAACTGCAGCGGTAATATTGTAATTTCCGGTCCGTTCTTTTGTAGGACGACAGTCATTATGCTCACTCTTTGGTGAGTACTTATAAATGTGGTCTCCTAGATAGGCTCCTTGGTAAATTTGGTGAATGATCGTGTCTTTCCCGAGCTGCACTAATTGGATTTCAGTTAACCTTTAATGCTTTGCGATATAATCATTAAGCTTTTTCTCCTTCGTGTTGGTTCATCTGTGAACGATGGTTAGGATTGGTGGTATTTTAACCGTCAATCTCACTAGGACTATACAACTTAGTAAGCTTGACATGCTTGGACTCCTTCAAGAGTGATTTTGCCAAGGTGACTTGGTCTTTCAGATTTTGTTTTCGCCTTTTTATTTACCGTCTTGCTCCTTGGTGGAGTGTTGTTTTCTCCTTTGTTCATAGCTTGTAGAGGGGAATTTCCCCTGCCTAGCTTGTCATCGTAGTCGCCATTGTAGGGTGACGACCCTCTTCATTTGCTGCTCCATTATTGTTAGATGTTGCCCGGCCTGCAGATTATGAGTTTTTGTTTGTTCCATTCTTTGGCACTACGACCGTTGGTGAAGGAACTGAGTACGAGAATACCATTTGCTCCTTTGTAGTATGCATACTTTCCCCTATTCTTATACTCAGTTCTGAGACATAGGTTGTGCCCCTGCATAATTCAATTCATCATGTTATTTATCCTTTGGGCTTGTTTTCTAAATTTATTAGATTAGTAATTGGTGATTACTTCCAACTGATTGTTGTAATTAATGAGATTGCTGGTCTCCAAGATCCCTTCAGGTCACCATTTTGCTTTCTCGACACTATTGTGAAGGATTGGTTGGGACGGACATCGTGCTCCTCCATTTGTGTAATGGTTGGGATGGACCTCGTGTTCCTCCTGGATAGATTGGTTGAGACGGACCTCGTGCTACTCCATTTGTGTTATGGTTGGGATGGACCTCGTGTTCCTCCTGGATAGATCTCGTCCCTGTCAGTGAGATTGGTGTATGGATATTCGCCTAATAGCTTACAGATAAGTGTGCCTCGCTCGGCTTTTGTTTGTCTCTTCCCTGTGATCGAGTTTTAGTTTTTACTATTCACTTCTTACTCTTAGGAATATTTATTGTATTTTACGTCGTCGGCTTTGTTTGCCCGGATCGCCCTTGTTTTTGCTGGCCTTCAGTTGGTCTTTGACACAAACTGGAAAATGTATTTTTAACATGAGTCCATCCGCCTTGAGAAGGAACTTTTCTTCTTCGCCGTGATCTCATGAGTATGGATAGGTTGGTACCGAAATCGTCTTTTTATGAGATTTGCCTAATTTTAGCATCTATGGCACGTCTTTGTTGTATCATTTATGCGGTTTGGAAATAAAATTGGTCTTTATTATTTGAGATTTTAGGATGAATTTTCATATCCTGGCCATCGTTACTATGTGGTGGTGTTGGTGAGGTGGCATTTTTCTAAATGCATGTGCCTCTGCCTATTCTTGGGTTCCAAGTACTCCCTTGGACTGTTGCGCTTTGCATTGGATTGCGCCAGAATTTCTACTTCATAGAGTTAGTTTATCTCCTTGCATCGGGTGGCCGTTCTGATGGCTTGATATTGTTCTGTACTAACTACCATTAGTAGTTATCGAACTGAATTTTTTGGAATCGCTAATATATTTGTATGAAGGCATCAAGATAGCATGATGCTTCACGAGTTAAGTTCGCCTTCGTTTTTGTAACTAATTTTAAATTATTACTGAGTTTAATAGCGTTATGGGCTATATCAGAATCCATTTGACCATCATCGTGTTCAGATATTATCTCCTTAGCACGTCGGACTCCACCATATTAAGTGTTGTTGTTTGCATTTATTCACCTATACATGAATCAAAAGCTTACGTGTTAATGTGTGTACATATTTCATCATCAAACACGTGTATACAGGAAGACACGTGGAGAGCATACGGACAAAGTCATCAAAACATGATGACACACGCCCACAACCAAGAAGCCCGTCCCATCGACGTCGGATCTTTGCCCGAACAAATCTAAGGGCAGAAGTCAAAATATGTATCGAAAACACGATGTACTGCGGAGCACCAAATAACTCCCGAAGAGTTACTTTATCTCATCCCCAAAAGAAGCTAAGATCAACGGTGAAGAGAAGGTTAACTGACATGGATGTGACAGGGGCAGAAGACACTTGTCTGACCCGAGCATGCGTCTCAACTACTCGCATTAAACACTCTGAGCAGTATACGTGTCGATCAACCCGTGGAACGAACGAGGATGACTCTGCGTGATCAAGTAATGAGCGAAGATCTCCGCGTGATGGACACAAAACACAAGAAGATAAGGTTCCAACGGCCCTCAGAAATGGGTCCCACACTCTAACCCTATAAATACCCCCTCTCCACCAAGAGTGAGGGGATCGGAAAAAGGAGGGGGAGAAGGAGAGAGAGAAGGATTGTGAGTGTAAGTTTATCCTTTACATTACACATACCTATGTAAACTCCAAAGTCATTCGACTATCTCCGTAATCATCAAGTACACAGTGAAACAACAACCCCGTGGATGTAGGCCTTAGTGCTGAACCACGTAAATCCCAGTCTTATTTACATTTCAGCACTTTATATTCGTCTAACGCTCCATGAGTTTTACTTTTATACTTCGTTTTCTTTATCTTCCCCTGCGTGATCGCCTCTCGCGGTATTATTAGATGAGGCTATGATAAACCCGAAGGTTTTGAGCCAAGGAATCAATACAATTGTATCACCAGTGCGAGTATGTACGTAGAGTGCGAACATTGTTTGTGAACATATAGATGCCTTCGTGATTTACGTGTTCACAATTTGGTGCTAGAAACAGGGACTTCGTCCCGGTAAAAGATTTATCTTATCCTGTGATTTCATCTTAAACTAGCATATGATTGCTCTGCTTCATTAGCTTTGACAGTATTTATTTTACCATATTCAAAAAACTCACCCGTTATCTTCTTTAGCTCCGGCAGTATCTCCGTTTATTGGTTAAAAGATTTACTACCTAGATCCATGAATTTACATTTTTTTTAGATCTCGTACGGACATGTCTTCCCGGTGGGTTTTCGTAAATTTTCAAAGGATCTACATGCATTTTTAAAAGGGATCTTCTCGCGTTTCCACGTACTTTCAATGAATCCACACTTTTAGTAAGACTTTAGCCCGTGTATTTTAAATCATGTGTTTTAATCGAATGAGCCTCCCTAAGAGTTCTCTTTGTGGTCATCGGGCAGTTTTTCCCTGTCTTGGAGTAAGGTATTTCACAAACTAACCCGATGCGCACGGACATTTCTGTTTCTCGCTGTTTCAAATTCCCTTGTGCAGAAATAAAGCGACAAAAGGACCCACTATGGAAAAGATGCAGGAAGCAGGAAAGTCCAAAGCCTCGTCAAAGGAAGCACCAAGAACAACACCGGTCATCACCCGAAGCAAGCAGAAAGGGGACAAAGCCAAAATGACTAGTCAGAGGCAGGATACCGCGGAAATCACTTCGCCGATGAATGCTAACTCCGTTGCAGCCGCGGCTCTCAGAGCAGCGGCGACAAAGTACAGTACGGCGGAGGCAACCCTGAAGGCTGCAGGAGCCAGCAAAACTTTTGCTACGAATCAATTTCATCAGCCAAAAGAAAGGTGGATGAATCCAGAACACATCAACCCGCGCACCCGCCAACCTTCGGAATGCCATCAACAAACGATCAGAATCAAACTGTGCCGGCGGCTCTAACACCGCAGATAGGAACTCAGCCCAATTTGGAAATGCCAACAATCGAAGATGAACCTCCACCACCTTTAGTACAGACCGTATAAGAAGGCGGCACCATGGCCGTAGTAACACGAGCTGGAACTCCCAATCAGGGGTCAAACCAATCACATCGATTGATGGCTGAGCTTGAAGAGTTGAAGAAGAGCCAGCAGGTTTAAGCAGATGCTGTAGCTCTGCTAGCCAGAGAAAACCAAGATTTAAAAGACCGGATTTCCCTAAGTACGAAGACCAGCCAACAACTTGATGAAGCCAATTCAAAGGCACCAGAACCTAATCGAGACCGAAGAGTCATCGTAGCAGCTAATGGAGACGTGGATAGGGGAAGTAGCGCGTCCGACCCGGATTCTAATGACGTAGAGTCAGAATATCACGAGCAGAAGAGCGTAGGGCACCACCGTGCGATGGAAGAGTTGCGTGATGAAATGATGGCCGAGATCAGGCAGTTAAAAACTAGACAAGGCGGGGGAAGTTAGAGAGGTCATGAGAGAGGCTAATTCCACGCCCCTAACTCATCGCCTGGCCAACACCCCTATTCCGCTGAAGTGCCCTGTCCCGACCTTCGAATGCTATGACGGATCCAGTGATCCCGCTGCACATATTCGGTATTATAACCGTGTTTAGCCAGATGGAGTCAGAACGACGCCGTACTCTGTAGATACTTCCCATCAAGCCTGAAGGGATCGCATTGTCTTGGTTTGATAATTTCCGCCGGACTCCATCCACTCCTACGACCAACTCGCAGAAAAGTTCTTAAGAACTTACATGTACAAAAGCGTTAACACCGGAATGGATAAGCTCTTTTCGCTAGCAATTGGCTACAAGGAAACCACGAGGGAATACACTAACAGATGGCACAAGATCTGCCAAGCCATAGGAAGTGTGGACCCAGTGGTAAGTATCAACTGCTACAAGTGGGGATTAGACCGAATGAGTCCACTATTTGTTGAGATTCATGGAAGCGTGCCTAAGACAGAGGGAGATCTTCGAATAATTATTGAAAAGCACGCTCGTCTTGAAGAAATCCAGCGTGAAAACCCGAGGGCGTATCCGCAGAGGTCTCACCGTACCAATTCCGCAGAACAAACCAATGGGGTCAAAAGGAATAGCTCAGTGGAACGGCCTCACGAAGAAGGAAGGAACGAAGGGATGAACGACGAAAAGACGATCGAAAATTCGAAGATCAAGTTTACACGAAGCTCAATGCTAGCTATGCCGGATCCTGCGAGAGATCAAAGGAAGGGAAAATTTGGAGTGGCCATGGTCTAAGGGAAAACACCCCCTAGACCGAGAAGTCTAAAGATTACTGTGAATATCACTGCTTCAACGGACACCAGACCGAGAAATGTAAAAACCTCAAAATAATGATCCAAAAATTGATTGATGCTGGCGAACTCAACCACATACATACGAAAGGAGGTCCGAGGATAGATCCAAACGAACAAGCCAGTCCAACTTCCGAGGGGAACCGCACAATCAACACCATCTCGTGTTCTGAAGCCGGGGCCCTCACTTACAGCACAATAGGAAAGAGCTACGGAACAGTTCGAGGACCACTGCGAATTGTATAGATGAGTGATGGTGTAGAAGTGGACGAGCACGAAGAGTGGATGGACTCACCTATTATCTTCGACGTGAAGATATGGAAGACCATAACGACCCCCTGGTCCTAACACTACCAGTGGCTGGATGTAACCTCAAAAAGATCCTCATAGACGGGGGAAGCTCAGTAAACGTTCTATTCTACGACGCATTCAAACGAATGAAACTCCATGAAGAACAGCTGATGACCTCTTATTACACCATCTACGGATTCAATGGGCACCCACGAAGCCATTGGGAGACATCGTGTTGCAGGTTAACGCCGGACCCATGAAAGTAGAAACACGATTCAGCGTGGTTGACGCCCCATCCCCCTACAACGCCATTATGGACGAAAGTGGTTACATAAACTCAAGGGAGTGGCGGCAACTTACTACCAATATCTCAGATTCCCTACACCTGAGGGAGTGATGGAAATCAAGGGAGATCGGGTCTCTGCAAGAGAGTGCCAAGCCACTCAGGATCGTATCAACAACGAACAAGAGCAGCAAAAAACCCGAAGAATTAAAAATAAAGAAGCCGCGAAAGAAAATAGACCTGTTCCTCAAGGAAACCACAGGAGGGGTTTGACAAAGGATGATAATGTCCTAAACACAGAAACAGGTACTTCAGCAGCCAACAAAGGACAGAACATACCAAATAGCAATCAAAGAACGTCCCAGTCCTCGGGGATCCGAAGCCGGTGTTCACACCAGTAGAGCCCGTGAAAGAAATCAACATAGGAACGGAAGAAAACCCGAAGATGATCAAAGTAGGGACCATAATGGACGAAAGAAAGAGAAGATTCCTTAACCAAATTACTTAAAGAATACGCGGATGTATTCGCCTGGAAGCTAGGAGATATGCCGGGGATTGACCCGAAAATAATCCAACACGAGCTGCGCATCAAACCAGGCACGCCACCTTTCAGGCAGAAAATAAGAAAAGTTGCACCGGAGTACCATAAGGCAGTGGAAAAAGAACTTCGGAAACTACTAGAAGCGGGGTTCATCAAAGAAGTCAAGTACCCTACATGGATCTCCAACATGGTCGTCGTTCCTAAGAAAAATGGAGGGGTTAGGATATGCATCGATTTTACTAACCTCAACAAGGCATGTCCAAAGGACAGCTATCCCCTGCCAAGCATAGATCAGCTGGTTGAAGCAGTAGAAGGATACGAAGAGAGTCTTTCATGGATGGATATTCTGGTTACAACCAAGTAGCCCTGGCAGAAGAAGATCAACTACACACATTCTACACCCCACATGGCCTTTATTGCTACTAGAATGCCCTTTGGACTTCGAAACGCAGGGGCAACATACCAAAGAATGGTCGATGCTATCTTCAGGCCATGGATGGTAGTACCTTAGAAGTCTACGTTGATGACATGCTCGTCAAAAGTAAGCTGCGCAAAGATCACCATCAGGATCTGAGAGATATATTCGAAGCAATGAGGAAACATCACATGAAAGTAAACCCAGAGAAATGCACCTTCGGTGTCACTTCAGGGAAATTCCTCGGATATCTGGTAACAAAAAGGGGCATTGAGGTAGACCCAGCGAAGATTCAAGCCATAGTAGAAATGCCATCCCCGAAGAATTTAAAAGAAGTGCAGAAGCTCAATGGGTCCATAGCAGCCTTGGGCAGATTTATTGCCCGATCCTCGGACAAATGCAAACATTTTTTCAATATTCTCAAAAAAGGGAGTAAGTTTGAATGGACCGCAGAATGCGAAGAGCCTTCCAAAAATCAAAGAACACCTGGCTTCAATTCCAATCCTGCAGAAGCCTGATCCTGATGAGGTTTTGGCATTGTACATAGCAGCGACGGAAGACGCAGTTAGCGCAGTTTGGTCAAAACCAATACGAAGATAGAACACCTATCTATTATGTCAGTAAGACCCTCAATTCTGCGGAAAGGAACTACACGAAGATCGAACAACTTATCCTAGCATTGGTATGGGCTACTCAAAAGCTGAGAACCTACTTCCTAACTCACTTCATCCGGGTCCCATGCAAAGCACCACTGGAAGCAGTCCTTAAAAGCGCAGGAAAAGTGGGCAGAATAGCCAAGTGGAACACCCACCTGGACCAATTCAACATCATTCATGAAATTCAACATTCCCGAAAATCCCAAGTTTTGGCGGATTTCTTAGCAGACCTCCCCCTGGACAACGACGAAGAGATTAGGGAATACCAGAAGCCGAGGAAGAAAGCAAGGATCCAATGGATATCCTCGAACCCGCGAGTCAAAGACAATGGGAAGTCTTCGTCGATGGTTCCAAAAATAAGGAAGGAGCAGGAATAGGCATCGTCATCACCACCCCAACCGGAGAAAGGATCGTACAGGCACTCAGGTTAGAATTCAAAGAGCATACTAACAACATCGTCGAATACGAGGCAGTCGTACATGCCCTCCGTTTAATAATAGAGATGGGGGTAACCGATGTAAGACTGACAAGTGATTCGCAGCTTGTCATACGGCAAATAGGGCTCGAGTACAATGTGTACGACGACACCCTCTCAGCTTACATGGCCTTGGTCCAAACATTGGCATCACAAATTCCGAACATCAAGTTCCGGCACTTATGCAGAAGGGATCTCAGGCACGCGGATGCCCTAGCATATATATCATCCATGCTGAAGGACAAAAGCGTCGAAGCTATTAAATAACAAGGGTATACGAGCCTTCGATTGCATCACAATTCTCCTTCGCTACCAATCAAGATACAGTGGAAGAAAATATCGAAGACCAGGTAGGAGAAGACATCCATAACGATTTTGACGAAGAAGATATCCTGTCAAGAGCAAATCAAGACGAAGATTTCAGCAACGAAGATGATTGGAGAATGGTGATCCATGCGTTTCTCAAGAAGGAACTTACCCGCGGATCATAAACAAGCCAGGAAAATACTCTCCAAAGTAGGAAGATATGACCTTCGGGATGGAATCCTGTACAAGAAATCCTTCCTCGGACCGTTACTACGCTGCTTGTCCAGGAAAGAGGGGCATCGAATTCTAAACGACATCCATTATGGTGACGCAGGGAATCATAGCGGCATGAGATCACTAGCCGACAAAGCAAAAATGCAAGGATATTACTGGCCCACAATGATACAGGATGCCGCAAGAATGTCCCGACGATGTGAAGAATGTCAGCGTTTCGCCAAAAAGATACACGCGCCAGCAACAACGTTAAATTCTGTAGTAGCCCGTGGCCATTTGCAAAATGGGGCATAGATATCGTCGGGCCTTTCATCGAGGATCAGGGAAAAGACGATTTTTGATAGTAGCCACGGACTACTTCAGTAAATGGGTGGAAGCTAAAGCCTTAGCCAGGATCAGAGACGTGGATGTGTTTACTTTCATATTCCAAAACATCATTTGCAGGTTCGGCATACCAGCAGAAATCGTGTCCGATAATGGTAAGCAGCTAAGGGAAAAATATAGACATGCTCTTCGATACTTTCAAAATAAGGAAGAACAAATCCACCCCCATATACCCTCAAAGCAACGGACAAGCGGAAGCCACTAACAAGACCCTCGCCCTTATCCTCAAAAAGCAATTAGACGAACATAAGGGGCGATGGTGTGAACAGTTGCACAATGTTATGGGCATACAGGACAACACGAAGATCTGCCACTGGGGAATCCCCGTTTCTCCTCACTTATGGAGCTGAAGCAGTCATCCCAACAGAGATCCTCATGCCAACCACAAAGACGAAGCATGGGAGAAAAATCTCACAACAGACATGATGTTAGAGAGATTGGACGACCTGGAAGGAAGAAGGGAAGCAGCATTGCAGAAGATGGAAAATTATCAACGAAGACTAGCAAGGGAGTACAACAAAAAGGTAAAACTTCGAAATTTTGTAGAGGGGCAGTATGTGCTAAGAACAATCCCACAGTATCAACGAGAAAAGAAATGGGGAAAGCTAGCACCTACATGGGGAGGACCTTTTATAATACACGACATTGCGGGAAACGGTTCCTACATCTTCGCAATCTGAAAGGCGAGGTTCTCCGCATCCTTGGAATGCTAAGTGGCTCAAACCATACTACCCATAGGAGCAACGCAGCTTTGCATCTGCGTGAAGAATCCCAGAAGAAGAAGGCAGCGTAACCGCTCTACATGTTTCTATCTCTGGACGAGGAGTAGCAGGCCTCAACCTATCAATCAAACAAGCTTTCTGAAATTCAAGTAAACAAAACTATCAACAATATTGGGGAAAGTAGTTAATCTACAATCTCTCAGGGCTCCCCATCAGTGTCCATAAGTGTAAGACCGGGGGAAGGCACCCAGCAGAAAGAGATACCCAACCAATCTTAAGGCAACGGGTCGACGGAATGGGTGTATGTAAATTTTTAACCCCATATCCTAGAACGTTGCCTCCCCCCACCGTCTGGGAATCCTCTGGCCAAGGGTTCGCCAGCGGGGTGACAGGTCTCAAGACGATCACGAAGGTACCTCCCTTCGGTATCGCACCCAAACACTTAAAACACTCTTCTTTTGTTTTTAGTGTCCTTCCTCACAATGCTTAAAATAAACAACAAACTGATATTGCAGGTATATCAAAAGAATGATCCATTTCATAAAGGTTGGTTACAAAAAGCGGCAAGGCCAAACAAGGAAAACACATCAAAAATATTCTTTTTACAAAATACTAGCAAAATCTAACGGAAGGTTAATGATTCCGCGGTCTCTACTTAGATGAGGCCTCCCCATCAGCAGGGTTGTTCCGAAGAGTTGAAGGGACGCTCCCACCAGATGAGGGTCCCGAGGAGCCAGGCAAAGAGTAAGGTACAAGACGACGAGGATAGCTCTTCACGAGGCCATGTTCGGTCTTAAGACCAAGATCAATATTCTCCAGCATCTTGTTTGTCTCCTCAGCCAATTAACACCGAGCCTTATGCATAATAACTGTCGTCCTCTGGTGGGCTTGAGATAACAACGAAGATAGACGATTCACTTCTTAAGAAGCAGCACCAACGGCCTCCTCGCGGGATGCCGCCAAACTCTTAAAATGATTAGTCTGTTCTTCCTGCTGCGCTAAGGAAGATTGAGCCTTTTCAAATTTTTCATTTGCAACGCGGAGTTGTCCCTCGAGCTCTGAAAAATACAACACAAGGGAGTTAGCACAGAAAAGACACAATCACACTCCCTTC
Organism: Papaver somniferum; assembly: GCF_003573695.1. Taxonomy (NCBI): domain Eukaryota; kingdom Viridiplantae; phylum Streptophyta; class Magnoliopsida; order Ranunculales; family Papaveraceae; genus Papaver; species Papaver somniferum. The sequence goes on along the minus strand of NW_020618825.1, from coordinate 14,075,790 downwards.
GACACAAGACGAAGCCTCTTCATTCTCATTAACAACCGTATATCGCGCTTCATCAAGATATTCATATTCCTCGGATAATTTCTTATAATCTAGTTGAAGGTTGGTGAGAGTAAATTGACTGGCATCTAATTCTACCTGCTTCATTGAATCCATGTGACGAAGGTGGTTGACTTCGTTGTTTATCTCTGTTACCCCTTTGCTAAGTCTGTACATACATACTTCGAGATTCCTCTCAGACTCAGCCTGGCGGGCTATTTCAGCGCGAGACGCAGCAAGGGCTTTGCTGAGAGCCCCAACTTCGGCTCTGGCATCGTCCCTTTCTCTAGTAAGACACAACATACTCTCCTTAATTCCCGGAAAAGGAAGGGAGCGAGCCTTTTGTAATTCCTCTTCCAGAAGATGTATTCTAGACTCCAACAACGAAGTACGCTCACGGGATTCCCGCAGATTCTCACGTGTCCACAGCAGCGTACCATTGAACAAAGTACGGTCATGATTATACAGATTCTGCATATCAACCATCTGAACATGCCTTGCGCGCCATCCCTCAGCTCGAGCGTCCCACTTTTTGGCTTCGCTCTTAATTTTTCGACCAGCTCTTTGATACGAGATTTTTGCCGGCCCTTTCGTTTCGAAGCCATATCAGCTCGGGGACCCACCCACTGAGATAGGGTGGGGAGCTCAGACAGAAACAACTAAGTAGTAGAGAGGAATTACGAGGGATAAAAGATGAAGAACCAAACCTGTGAAAGCTGAAACTTGGCCGCGAGTTTGCTCTAACTCAGCAGACGCGGCAAGCTCTGAACGAAGACCAGCCTCCGCTTCACCCACCTTTCTTTTCTTTAAGGCTTTTCTTCAGTTCTTCTATCCACCTCAGCCGCAGATAATGCCTTTTCTCTGTGACGAAGCTTAGCCTCCAGCTTCAAAGATTTCGCTTTAAAGAATTGATACACACATGGTTACAATGCTCACTCCTCATCATCTACACATCAAACGGCAAACATTATTACACCGAAGGATTCAATTGTCACGAAGAGATATGTACGAGGACTTACCTCCAAGACACGCTGCTGGGGAAAACCATATTGGTACCCATCGGCTATGGCCATCATGTCAGCAACAGAAGAGGGAGGGTCCGATACGAGGGTAGCCTCTGGAACACTCAAGCTTTTCCCCCACATCTCAGCAACACGCGCCTGGAGATAGTTCCATCATCCGACGGGTATAAGCATCGGAATCTTTCTCACCAGCAACCACCGGGGCAGGTGGGACAAACAACAGACTCTTTTTCTTGAGCCAATCCATTATGGCATCCTCACCCTCAAACATCAGCGAATGAGGGAAATCCTCGGAGGCGAGTCAACCACAGACTTCCCCTTTGCTGACATTGCCCCATCGGCACAAGTTTCGGCATCACCACGCGCATTATGATCATCCGCGCCCTCATTCTGAACAGCATCTTCCTTACCAGAACCCCCGAGCACATCCCAATCATCATTGGGGGAAAGCAAAGAAAAGTCTTCGGGAAAATCGAGGGCATCGTCAAAGAGTTCCCCTGCGGAATATCCTGTCAAAAGAACTCTTGAGAAATGGTGGGGAGAGTTTCCGCAGCCTCACCAGCAGGAGCAGACATGTCCGCGATAACATCGTCAGCCACCGCGGTTTCTCCCTACAACACCATCACACCCGCACCAACCTCTTCCTCGACATCAGGAGGGGAAGTATCAGTGCGTTCTTCCCCATCAGACATTTCTCATCCTCGGCAAACTCTTCGTTCACCGGACTGGTAACTTCTTCATGAACCTCAGCCTCACCCGTACAATGGTAGAAGACTGCTTGGGCCCAATCTTTTTCTTCTTCGACACCTGCAAACCAACACACGTTCCACAAAAAGAGTTATTTCTTCATAAAGTTTGATTTTCAAAAAAGGAGGGGCGCGGCCAGAATCTACAATAACCATACCTTGGCAGTAGTAGGCACTCTTCGTGGAAGTATAGCACCAGAACCTTCCTCCTCGTCTCCTTCAACGACGTCGAGAGCATAAGGAAAGTTCATGCCTTCGAAATTTAAACGCCAAGGAAATAAATCTCCATAACGAGAAGGAGGAGATTCACGAGGCCTGCTGCTCTCAGAAGGACGCCAACTGCGCGGATCGGGAATCCAACCATACGCCCAAGGACCAACAATTTCAATAACAGTGGCGTGCCACTCATAATCATGGTCACGCTTGATCCTTTCGCGCGCGGGAAAAGGTTTCCGCTGACTCGACCCCTCGGTGCCTGGAACATATTTCAGTTTGGCATCACTCACCTCACTTAACAGACGAATTTCGCCCTGAGGAGCAGCGAGGTTCCGAAGGCTAACACGCCACGGTTTACGGTTCCTACTATTGACATAATCCCCAAAGGAGTTGTTGAAGTTTCAGGAGTATACCATTCCCTCTCAGCGGGATTTGGAACGTAACATGTCATCGTCGTCTCCCCCTTACTACGCAGATAACATTCCCTCAGTGCACGGAGATAATTCCCCGATAACTTCGACACGGAACGACTGTGAGTATTGGTGGAAGAGCCTTCACGACCGGACAACACATCGTAATAAAAGGAATCACCAGACTTGTACAACGGCAGCATAAGACCCGCCTCGAAGGCTCCAACCGTAGTCAACAGGTGAAACTCATCAAACTGATACTTCGAGATGAGCTCGTAAGTAATATCATCCTCAGGGGCATAGAAACGAACCTCGAAGGCTTGAAGCTCATGCTTTTCCTTGCAAACTTCAAGGTCAATGTGCTTGAACGTGACTTTCTTCTTGCTGACCGAAACGCTGCGTATCACCGGGGCAGCATCATCCTCTTCCGCGGGATCGGACGAACCAACAAAAGCTTAGAAATCTCTTCTTTTCAAAGGAGGATTCTTAGACGATTCAGTTCTCGGCACACCACCTTTGGAGTTCTTCCCTTTGAAAGAGAGTACTGGAGGCGGTGGCAGAGGGTGCTGCACGGGCGCTACAGAACGAAGAAGAGGAATATCGAAGGCGCCACCAGGAGGAGGTGTATGCGTACACCTAGAGTCATCAAGAGGACGAGAAGCAACACGACCAGCAGCGTATCGATACCCGGAAGGACTCTTCGATGGATCCCCTTTCCTAGGAGGAGAGGCCTTCGTCCCATAAGAAGACGAAACTTTACTTCCGCGGGGATCCATTTGAGACAATCTAGAGAGATCTCCCCCAGGAGGATATGTATCAGACTTTCTACGAGTAGGGGATCTCGGTAGAATGGATGCCGGAGTTGGATAAGGAAGCCGCGGACGGTCAGACATGGCTGCGAAGACGTACAACATAAACAAGTTAGAACCAAACACGAGGACATCACCAAAGATCAAAAAACCACAAAATTAGCAGTTCATCTCAATATAACCCAGAAACCTTAAAACTAGCATACATGCTTGAATTCCCCAAAACCCTAAAACCTTAAACTTAACAATCCAATCAAAACAAAGCAATGGCCTCCTCGACTTGAGAAGAAGAACAGGGGCAAACTAGCATACATGTATCAAAAGATGTTCTTCATCACAAAAAAGGGACGACAGCAGCAGAAAAATTACAATCAACACAACTTAAAACAACATAAACGAAGAAAAGAAACCTTACCACCACAAACAAAATCCCGAAAGAAGACAACAAACCAGAAACAAAGAAGTAACGAGCGTGATTAATGCTAGGGCAGAGAGAATTTAATGGTTGAAGAACAAAGAATGAAGACTGACAGGGAGAATGAAATTAATTTTGTGGAACGTTGAGTGAAATTAATTTTTCTCCTCTCCTTAATATACTCGAAACAAAGAGAAGGAAGTTAAAGGAGGAATGGTAAACGTGTCCATTAAATGAGCAGTTAATGCACAAGAAACATGCCCAAGTATCTAGGAAAAGTTATTAGGAGAGAGGAAGAATATGTAACGTCTGTTTTCTTCAATGCTCCCACTAAACACTCAAGCCCGAAAAAAAGGGGAAAATTGTGTGTACATATTTCATCATCAAACACGTGTATACAGGAAGACACGTGGAGAGCATGCGTACAAAGTCATCAAAACATGATGACACACGCCCACAGCCAAGAAGCCCGTCCCGTCGACGTCGGATCTTTGCCCGAACAAATCTAAGGGCAGAACAACCCCGTGGATGTAGGCCTATGTAAACTCCAAAGTCATTCGAGTATCTCTGTAATCATCAAGTACATAGTGAAACAACAACCCCGTGGATGTAGGCCTTAGTGTTGAACCATGTAAATCCCAGTCTTATTTACATTTCAGCACTTTATATTCGTCTAACGCTTCATGAGTTTTACTTTTATACTTCGTTTTCTTTATCTTCCTCTTCGTAATCGCCTCTCGCGGTATTATTAGATGAGGCTATGATAAACCCGAAGGTTTTGAGCCAAGGAATCAATGCAATTGTATCACCAGTGCGAGTATGTACCTAGAGTGCGAACATTGTTTGTGAACATATAGATGCCTTCGTGATTTACGTGTTCACATAATGAATATGTTGAAAGCGATGGAATGACGTTCCATTTTAATCGTTTTCGTCTTTTTTATCGTGCGACTAGTGATGTTGTAGTCGGATGTCTTTCTACTCTAGAAAGCCCTCGTGCACTGTCTGAGGCAATGTCTAGAGGTGTTGGTTCTCTCTGATAGGACATCGTTTAACGTCTGAGTCGATGTGATCTATAAGTAAGTTTTTGTGAGTCCTCGTATGTGATAGGCAACTGATACCTTTATTTTGGTACATAGGACGGCTTTGCTGTTGACAAATTCTCTGATTTTGTATTTAACATATGTTTGCTTTTGTGGTTCTGAGGATGTTTTTGGTTCGTGCCATTAATCCAACCATGGGTGACAAGGTCAAGGAGTGATTAATTCCTTAACTGGACAGGTCATCTCTTACGGGGTTGGATTTGGAGTATAACGAATTTCCTTGCTCGCCTTTGTTATTTTAATAGTGTCCTGTTTAGGTTACACTTGCCCCTTGGTCGAGTGATCAGATGTTTGGGTCACTTGTTTTTTAACCATTTTTTGGAGGGCAATACCTCGGTTAGGTGAATCTTCCCTTAGCCAGAGACAAGTACCCCAATTCTGGATTTTCCTGTTATGGCAGGACATCATCCGATTTCATGATCGTGATAGAATTTTCTTAGATCTGTTTCCGTGTTAGGTAGCTTAGGGTGTCCCCCGTTTCATCTTGCTTCGTTGGGCTAGATGGCATTGCCTTAGGTCTGTTTCCGTCTTGGGCAGTTTGGGTATTGTTCCTGCATCATTCCTTGTAGAATGGAAGATGTGGCTAGCACCGTGCCATAATCTTGGTGGGCTTTTAGAAGAATATTGTTTGGAATCCAAATTTTCTAATTATATGCAATGCAAAAAAGCAAATATATAAACAAAAAATAAATCGTAAATACTAAAAAATTCAAAAAAAATAATTAAAACAAACAAAAAGAAAAAGTTCCAAAGAAATGTTTATATTATTGTTCCAAATGGATTCCCATTCAAGGCATGTAGCCTTTGCTAGTTTGACTTCGTGGCCTCTTTTAGCGATTTGTATACTCCATATTTAATGGTATTGGAGGAATATATCCTCCGAGCTATACCATATCTAATGATCTTGAAGGAATGTATCCTCCAAGTTTTGTCATTCTCGTTAGAATGGTAAGGGACTCTCAAGTCTCTTATTGGAGATGTCCGTTGTTGCTTGGATAAATGACCTTCTTAGAAATATTTTCATTTCACTGAGGATTATATGGAGATCTTATCTGGCTCCCCTATTTTGCACGTCATCGTGTCTTAAATTGCAAGTGTCGGGCTCGTCTGGCTCCTGTGAGACTCATTATCTCGGACCTAAAATGTGTTGTCTTATTGTCACGTCACTGTGTATACTGACTTATGATCGTCAGTGCCAGCTTTTCGCTGATGGTGGTAGTAGTTACTTCATAGTTTGGCCTTCTCGTGGGGACGCCTTGGATTACTGAGCGATGTAGCTCTAGGCGTGATTTCATGGGTGAGTTTCACCTTAATTTAATTTATTGGTAAGAATGGGCTATGGTTACTTTGGTTGTAACTTCAAGCATGGACTTCGCCTCTGGCAGCAGGATTGTGCATCATGGGACCGTGGAGCTGAATCTCTATGTTAGCAATTACTTCGTCTTGTTAAATTAATCAGTGCACAGGGATCTTCGCTATTTTTAGTTTCTACAGAATTTTTTACTTCAAGTTCTGAGTGTAATATTTCTGAGAGTAGCATTTCGTGGATGCCCCATGGGTGGACTGCTATTATGCAGCGAGCAGCGTAGACTGCGGTCACCATTTATCATATACGAGTAATGGTTCCTTTGATTTCGTCATCGGAGGGGAACTGGCGTCCTTCATGAGCTTCTGATTTCGTCTTAGTGTGGGCCACGTATGGTTGTGCCAGAGTGTTTATAGTTCTTCAAGGATTGTTATGGTTGTAGCTGGTTAGCTTCGCGCTCTAGATAGTTGAGATTTTAGTTGATACGAGGCAGATTGTTGACTGCTTTGCTAAAAAATTTACGTTCGCCGTCCTGCTGTCAGGGAGACAACTTGTTATAGAGAGTACACCTTGGCATTAACTTTTCTCGTCTACAGTTCTGCGTATTAGCAAGTTTTTGGTATCGTCTTACTTCAAGGTTGCTCCGCTCCTGAAGTGCTCACCACTGTTCGTCAATGATGGGAGTTTAGAATCGTCGTGGTTGATCAAGCTATCGCCCAGTGACTTATCACTTCAGTCTTACCATGCAACTTCTTTTTATGATGCCTTTATTATCTCCTTAGGATAAACCGTAGTCATTATCCATTTGCTATTTATTTATGCCTTGGATTCAAAAATCCTTGATGTTTCCTCGTCATCAATAGTGAGGTAGAAGCCATTCTTCACTGGCTAATTTGGTGTGCATTTGTATGCCTGCACTTAATATGAGAGTTCGTCTCTCAGCTATGGTGGAGATTGGTGATTAAATCCAATCAACCATTCCTTCCTGGCTGTAACGGACTCCATTCCGCCACTGGTTTTATTAGCCCGACTGGCTGGCTCTTCTTCCCACATCCGGGTATCATGTCTTTGGCTTAATTTCTTAGTTCAGCCTTGTGAACTTTGGTTCTTCTTACTGTGAGCTTACTGAGTAAGAGCTTAAAAGTGGTTCTTGCATCATGGCTCGACTACTTCATTTTCTGTTATTTCTTGCTTAAATTCAAAATAAGCTATTTTATTATTATTCTCCTGACATTCATTTGTGTCACGATGTCAAAGTCCTTCGTGCCTCCTTAGTTATATAGGGTGGCTCCATTGATCTGCTTAAGTTTTCAGTTCAATTAGCGCCTCTTTGTTGGGCTCCTCATATCTCCAGGGATCGGTCTGGTGTTACTAGACGATCTTTGTATTTCGTCATTCAAATCTCATGTGACCGGGCTCAGACTCCTTCTACTTCACATGTTATTATAATACTGAATGGTAATGAAATCCAATCAATTGTTTCTCCTTTTCTGCGAGATCGAGTGCTCACGCTTCTCGTTATCACTATTGTTATAAATTCAAAGTGATTGGTGTTTAAATCCAATCGACTATTAACTATTTCGTAATGGCAGCGAAGCCTTGCACCTTCATTTCTCCTTAATTTCGACTTTGGGACTCGCCTGGTTTCATGACCTCTAGTATGTACCCTTTGTCTTTGTACTTAAAATGATTCATAGTACTCAGTCATCATGTGGATTCGACCATGGGATTGTCATTATTGTTTCATCGTTTCAGATGGGTAATCACGAGTTTATTCGTCTGAGTTATTTATGATAATACTACTTTGGATGGCTTCGTCATCTAGGATTCATGCAGCTGCGTTCTTCTTGGAACTACAGTGATAGAGATTGGTGATTAACTCCAGTCGACTATATATCTCGTCTTGGCGGTGAAGTTTTACTTCGTCATATATCATTATAGTCACTTCGTAAGTGCATGCACAATTGGCATCTCTCGCTCCTCCATTCACAGCACGAGTTGGTACTTCTCCAATGGGGTTGGTATTATACCAACCATTTATTTCGTCGTTGTAGCGAGACTTGGTATCGTTATCATGTGGGTGGGTGAGTTGTGTTTTCACCATTGATCGTCATGGATCACAACTGCCGGAAAGCTTGTTCCTCTGGGGTTGATATTTCTCAAGATATAGCTGTTGGATTAACTTCAACATAGAAGTCACTAACTGGTTAAGATAAGATTAGGAAATTGATGTAATCCTAAGGGAATTAGAAGTCATCTAGTTCTAAGAAAAGGAAAGACATGTAATAAGGTAATAGGACTAGGAAAAGGAATTCATAGTTCTATATATATATGATCACCAAAGTTGTGGTTGATCATATGAGCAAGATTAGAGCTTGTGTTTAGTTTTGAGAGATTTTCTAAACATCAATAAAGAGAGTTGTCTTTATATAAGCTAAGTTTCATCTTGCAGTTGCCATTAATAGCTCATCTATTTTATCTGAGATTTTGTTTACATGAGATTGGACTTGTCTTTTCCGTAGATATATAATCATCTCATCAGACTTTTTTTTCTCCATCATCGGCATCATTCATCGTTTAGACCTCTGTGTTTTTTGGTTTTATTTCCCTGTTCGTCACATCATGATGGCTTCAATGCTGATTGTTTTTGCGAGACTCCATTAGGAAATTTAGTTTCGTTATTTACTGAGTCGGTTTACCTCCCTGATCGAAAAGTTTTGACTTGCAGCAACATTGATTGGTGATTAATTCCGATCAACTATCTTATCGGACAACTTCTTCTTCCACCATTGGCATCTGTTTGTTACATCGGAATGGCAGCAATGGTGATTCTTTTTTCTGGACTCTATTAGGAAGCTTAATCTCATTTTCTACAGAGCGCCATGGTTGACGATCTCAGATTCGCAACAACAGTGATTGGTGATGAATTCCAATCAACTATTCCATCAGATGATTATTTCGTTTATCATTTGGGAATTTTAACAAAGTGCCACACTTTGGTTTTCCGGTTTAATAAAGTGCCACCGATTTTTTCAGAATTTATAAACTGCCACATTTGTTATTAATTCCGTCAAGATCCGTCAAGCCACACATAATTGGTCATTTATGGTTGACCTGGTCGATTTTTGACGCTGCAATTACTAAACTATCCTCACAATCCCTATTAGACGTTGCAATATCATTCTTCTTGGATGGACTCAGCACAACGTAACTGCTTTATCTTCTCGTGCATCACCACCACCTGTAAACATCTTTATCTTCTTCTGTTCTTCTTATCAATCAAGAGTTTCTGGTTAATCATGCTTTCTTAACTTCTGAAATTGGGGAAATTTTTTGGGGTTACCAAAATTAGGTTTAATTCACACAACTGATGTGGTTCTTAAATTATGTTTTAATATGTTGTTGGTGTTGTCTATGCAGATGGAAGCCTGGTGGAATTGAGATTTAACAGAAGGAAAGACAAATTTGAAGCTCATGTTGTTGTTGATTGATCGAATGGACATTAAGCTCACTGCCATGGAATGAATGGGTTCTGTGATAAAAGAGGGGTTTTGAGTTGAGGTAGTGATTCAGAGGAATGGTCCTAGTAGTGTTGTGAGATGATTGTGCTGTGAATGGGTTTGAGTTTGAGTTATGGGTTGCAGAGAAGAATTTATGGCTCAAGATAGAAATTGAATGTGTTTGTGTTAGATTGAATCATTGCAGGGACACAATAAGTTTATTAGATGTTAGAGAACTGAAAAGAATGAAGCAGCGATGGATGTATAGATGAATGTTAGGAATTTGTAGGGAAAATGGCTGAAATTTGCCTGAGAAAAGCGCAGAAAACAGCTGAAACTCGATCTAATCTTTGTTATGTTGAGTCAACTCGGTACCGGCGATGGCATATTCTGGTTAGCACGATGACCGATCCAACCAGCCAACTCAGACCGGCAATGACTTACACTGTTCAGACGATTTGAATCGATCCTAGTTAAACAATTTAGGGACTTAAATGTCTTTTACTTGGGCTGATTTAATGCCACATAAGCACTAACAGCACTGAACCGTTTTCTCAAAACAACGCGATGGAAAAGGTCAAATGTATGGCATTTTATAAATATTGAAAATAATGGTGACACTTTATTGAACATGAAATCAAAAGTGTGGCACTTTATTAAAATCCCCTTATCATTTTTGGCAGCACGAGCTGAACCCATCTTGGCACCATTAGGGACTTCGTCTTCACGAGATCGGATGGTTCCATCTTTATCACCTTCAAATTTTACCTTCACGAGCTCGGATGACTCGTTTCGTCATTGAGTTTACACCTTCACGAGATCGTATAATCTCTTTTTCCACCAGGGTATTTGTTTTCACGATATTGGGTGATATCGTCTGTGGAATTTTCCTTCACGAGGTGGGATTATCACCTTTGGAATTATGTAATTTCACAAGATCAGATAATCTCTTTTACGCCATTGCGGATTTTTTCCTTCAGGAGATGACCTGTTTCGCCATCAGGCTTGTGCCTACAAGAGATCGGGTGATCTCTTTCGCCAATTGAATTATTCCTTCACGGGGTCAGATGACCTTGTCATCACCAGGATCATGCTTTTACGAGATTGGATGAGCTCTTACGCCATGATATTTTTGGAGAATGAGATTACTCGTATTTTCATAGGGATTATGCCTTCAGGAGACTCTTTCTCCATTATCATGCCTTCCCGAGATCGGATGATCTCTTCCGCCATTAATATTTGAACTTCAGGAGAAGACTTGTTTCTTCACTGGAATCATATGATTTCTTCTATCACCTTTGGTAGCTTACCTTCACGAGATTGACTGATCTCTTTTTTCATCAGAATTATGGTACTTCATGAAATCAGATGATTTCTTTCGTCAGTAGGATCGCGTCTTCATGAGATCGGATGATCTCTTACACACCATTGGAATTTTTCCTTGACGAGATGGGGTTATCTCTTTGACCTACAGGATCATGCCTGCACGAGATCGGACGATCTCTCACGCCATAGTGGTTATGCCTTCATTAGACTGGGTGATCACACATATCGCCTTTGGAATTCACCTTCATGAGATCGGATGATCTTTTTCGCCGTCGGAGTTCTTCCATCGCGAGATCACCAGTTTTGTCACAAGGCTTATGACTTCAGGATATCGAGTGATATCTTTCTGCATTGGAGTTTTTCCTTCACGAGATAGGATTATCTTTGTAACCTACAGGATCATGCCTGCACGAGATCGGGTGATCTCTTTCGTCATTAGGTTCATGTCTCCATGAGATCGGATGATCTCTTTATGCCGTCGGTATTTCGCTACTGACAGCATGAGATGAGCTCATGTTAGCACCATTGGAGCTCTCTGTGATAGGGGTTTCACTCTCCTTCAACCATGACAATAGAATATGGTGATGAAATCCATACAACTACTTCTCCGATCATGGTAACGACATACGCTTCATTCATTAGCATGATTTGTTTTTTGCTTTGTTTTTAAAAGCTTTTTGCTTGAAAACTCTTAGATCTGTAGACTTCACATCAACTGATGTCTTGAAACATCGGAGAGGAAAACAATAATTACGTTTTCTCCATTTAAGCATTGAAATTAACTGGATCTATTGTAAAGAGTAAGATCTATCACTAAAAGTGATGAAAAGAAAAATTATTTATAGAATCTCAACCAAATCAGTGAATAGATAAGTAAATAGAGGAAAGATTCAGAACTTTTTGGTGTAGAGGATCATTTGGAACTCCGAGTTCAAGGAACTCATTTTGTTCTAAGATCTACTCATACAAGTGGAGAACTTAAAGAAAAATTCTCAAAATAACAAGTTTAAGGACTAGGTAGAATAAATCTTTACACAAATCCGGGTTTCTAGCGCGAAAATGTAGTTGCATAAAATTTGATAACTACATCCAACAAGATTTAATGAACATGAATCATTGAAAATCAAATATAAAAGATAAAAATGCATAAAATTAAAGATTAACACAAGGATTTTATAGTGGTTCGGCCATTAAAAGACCTACATCCACTTTTTTTCACTATTATTTGTGGTGTTACACAAAGATCCATGAATGCAGGTCCTCAAGGGACTTGAAACTCCATCCTTGAAGGAAGAGGAGCTAGAGGATGGCTTAGAGGGAGAAGAGAAGAAGGAGAGAAGAAGAAGGTCCCCCTTTAACCTATATCACATTCTCTTATATAGGGGGTATTGTACATCAAATTACATTTCTGCCCTTAGGGATGACTAGGTAATGACCAGATAGGATAAGAATAAGAGGAGGGATTATTGTATAGTTAGTTGTAGTATTTTATGGTGCCCCCATCTCGATCTTGCGCCACATGTCGAGTTAATATTTTACTCTCACAGTATGTTTATTGTATGAGACATTTTTCGATGTTCTTGGAGTTCGTGTGTGATTAATAGTTGAATAAGGTAGGCGTGGTTGTCTTAAAATCAAGTGGGAACTCTTATATCTTTCTTGGAATTATTAGTAGTTACATTCTATCTAACGGGAACATTGTGTATTTAGATGGGTATATCCTATGGTATGTGTTGTTTAATTTCCCCACGAGGAGTGTCTATGTATCCTCGCAACTCCTTTCTAATTTAAGTAGTGGGAGATGTGCAATATTATCTTAGTAGTGCGAGATGTATGATGTTATTACTTTTTATTTTATACTCTATTTTATGTCTTCACTAGAGCAGTATGTGCAATATTATAAACCGAGGTATCTGAGAAAATTATGCAGGTCCACGTTATGCTTAATTGTTTCATAGTATTTGTGACATGATTTCTCAATTCTGTCATATTTATCTTAAGTTTATATTTTCAATGCCGTGTTTGTATTGAGTTTATATTTCATGTTCATTGATTTCTTATATGGTTGTATTGAATTGTTTATCTCTTTAGCGATTGCTTGAAAGTTATTTTTTTTCATTGGACATCCTTTGGGATGATGTGCTCACTTGTTCCTAGTTCAGTTTCAGTAATCAGAAGAAATAGTGCGCGTGAAGATGTTGTGTATTATTTTTGTTAATCTGTAAAACACATTATCTTATTCATATCACTTGCGAATTTTTATTTTGTATAATATCAGTTTGTATGGGTTTGTTTTGGGATTAACATTATGTAATTATGATTCTTAAAATAGGTAATCTAGATTTGATGTTTCAGTTAAATTGTAATCCTATTAGCTAAGCAGGTGCGTCACAGCCTTTAAGTCTTTAGATACACCCTAAAAATTTAGAATTGAAAGCTCGAGATGCCAAACCCAATTTCCAGTTTTACCTTTCTTTTCTCACTCATGTACATGTCATATTTACTCATAGAAATTGGCATGATAGTTGCAACCATTATCAACGATAACAAGGTAATTCATCAGCACCTCGATTCTTTGAGGAAAGTAAAAAGAATCAGACTACATATTGCATCTATTTGTACTGATGGTGCCTGTTGTAAAAATCATGAGGTATTGTAACACACTATTTCAATGATTTTTTTTCTTGGTCTTTTAATTTTGTACCAGCTCCGCCCCTGACCTTTACCTCTTCAAAATACCTTGCATCCATCAGATTCTAAGACATTATATAACAATCACTCATTCATTGTGTATGATTTTCATGTGGGCCTATAGCTTTAAAATTTATGTGTTAAATAATGTACCAGCATGGGATCTAAAACATGATTTATTAAGAGGGATATATATACTCTATATATAAAACAAAACAATCTACTTTCAGAATTTTGAGTTGGTTTTTCCTTTAAAGGTTTGGTTTTCCTCTCTGTAAATCATGAAATATAATGATTCTTTATTTTTTAAATAGGTCTAAAATGTTTATTGCCTGTAACCTAGATCATAATAGGACACATCTTGTGTTTAACTAATATTCTTCATCTTAATTTTCTCCGGTCAATCTTAGGGTATTATAGAAGGAACTGGCAGAGAAAGGATTAATCCATATATTACCATTTAAAGATCTTTCATTTGGGTCCAAGAGCATAGCTCAGTGGTATCCCATCAATTCCAGTAAGGAGGAAGAAGTTCGGAGTTCGATCCCCACCGTAATAGAGGTTTGTATTTAAATTAGTTATATATATAGAGGGGTTTGGTCTAACAGTGGGGCTAGTTCAACTGGCTGGATTTGGACAGGGATGTGGGTCCGACTTTAACCTAACAAACAAAAAATCGTCGTATCTGTTCTTGCTGGGCAATAACTTTACTTCCTTATGTTTTTGTTCGGAACATGCATCGTATAGTTAGCATCCGATAAGAAGAATTCTTAAGTAAATGGTAGTTGTAAAACAACGGATTGGAATAACTTAGGATTGTTAGGAAGGAAGGCTTACAAAGATATTATACATGTATTATTCGTGTTTTCTTGGTGAAAAACAAAAAGCGTACTTATTTATATTAGAAACTATCAAATAGTCTTGATATTAATAATATAAGACGCCTATTAGAGGGGCTCCAATTTTTTGGCTTTGAGAGCACATAAATGGATAAAATCAAATCATGAAATAGTAATTAACAAAACTCCTTATCATATTAGTTTTATTAATGGCTAGAATGCCCTCAACTAATTAGTATTAAAAATTAGATTAACTAAACTAAGTAATGTTAATAATTATATTAAACTAATAATTAAATTTAAAATTTGTGTTCGGAAAAAAAATTAAAAATATTTTGATTTTCTTTTTGAAAACCGAATGTACGGTTTGGAAACTGACCGTAAATAGAACATACGGTTGAGAGTTTATATTTTTCCATCCGTAGGTAATGTCAAAATAACTAATGGTTGGGAATTTTTTTGATTTTTTCTATCTGAATACTTAACATATGGTAAGGAGTTCATATTTTTCCAACCGTAAAAAATAACTACGGTTAGGAAATATCTGTTTCCCAACTGTATTTAGTTTTGTAATTAATTTCGAAATCCATAATTTAATTAAATATAACTTGTTCACAGAATGAAAAGGCAAAAAAAAAGAAGGTTTTTATAAATTCTTACCCAGTTGAAGTATTATTGGCTGAAATAATCTTCGTTGACGAAGAAATAATGGAAGAAGAAGAGGCGATAGATGAAGATGATTTTTTTTTTTTTGAGAATCGTGTTTTTGATTTTGGTTTTAATTAGGTCGAGGTTAGGTTATTAGGTAAGTTGTCAAAGGAAATTTTGGTATTTTTATTATAGATTAGGTTCATAGGACATTTAAATCCATAGAGAAGGGATGCCCTGCACCATAGTGCTTTGCCTAATAGGATTCTAATATAAATGAGTGAGTGTGGTCCTGTTGACTCGGTCAAATGTCTGGTTGGTCCTTTGTTAAAATATATATTATTGTTTGGTCCTAATATTATTGTTTGGTCATAGGGTGGACAATATCCACGCAAAATCTATTTTTTTGATTATTAAAATACTCTTTTAGGACCATATATACTAAATCATTAAAGAAGAAATCATTTTCAGGTTTACTTTCTCTTTCCTATTTGTTTTTCGGATCTACTTTCTCTCTCTCTGTTTTTTCTTCTTCTGCTGCATTTACGAGATTTTCTTTTTTAAGGTTTTGATTTACAGAGATTGATAACAAAGATGAAGATTTGAAGATTATGAAGATGAATATTTACAGAGATTGATAAAGAAGATGAAGATTTGTTTTTGTCTTGTTTTTTTTTAGGGTTTTTCTTATTCTTCTTTTGCTGCGTTCTTTTCTGTTGCTGTCAAAGAAGATGAAGATTAATAACGAAGATTTATTTACTGGGCAGAAGATTTAAATATTGATTTATAGATAACGAAGATTTGATTTGCTCTCAAAGAAGATGAAGATTGTCTACTTCTTTCAGATTTGGTTTTAGTTCTGGTTTTGATTTGGGGTGCTTTCGAAAGAATGAACTTTGTTTTTTGTTATGTATTCATTTTTAAGAATGAACTATGTTCTATTTTTTGATTTAATTTATTTCGATTAGCTGTTCATTTGAGATAATGAACTCTGTTTTTCTTTCATAATAATAAACTTTCATTATGTGTTCATTTGAAAGAATGACTTCTGTTCTAGTTTTGGTTTCATTAGGTGCACATATGAAAGAATGAACTCTATTTTTTTGTTAATAATAACGAAGTTTTGTTATGTGTTCATTTTAAAGAATGAATTCTGTTCTAGTTTTGTTTAGAAGAACTTTGATTAGATGTTCATTTAAAAGAATGGACTTTGTTTTTTGTTCATAATAATGAAGTTTTGTTGGGCGTTCAGTTTAAAGAATGAACCATGTTCTAGTTTTGATTTGATTAGGTGTTCATTTGAAAGAATGAACTCCTGTACGAAAATAAGGAGGAAGTTCAGAGTTCATCAGAGAGCATGTACTCAAATTATTATGGGAATAGAAGATTTAATAAAATTAATGCTGAAACAATATAAAATATTTTAGTCCATTTGATATTTTCAAGCAATTATGGACCAAACAGAAAACGTTTTTTTTTTATGCGGGCCCCACTGCCCCATCCCTTAACCCCTGCTGCTATTGCAGCTGCACTCATTAGATGCAAACAACGGGAATCGATCCGGGATCTCTCATATGGAGAGAGGATGAGTAATCAACTGTGCTAACCACATGGTTCTCAGACAACTTTTTTTGCCACTGGACTAAACTGTTATGGTCCCGGCTATAACTATACACATGTGCGAGACTCACAAAAATATCAATTTTTTATACAGGAATTGTACGCTTACCATAAGATTGAGAATGGGAATGGTGGAGAGCGTTCTATCATTTCTCTCACTCAGGATTTATCCCGGAGGATATATTCTTCTGAAGGTAACCATTTTCGTTTTAAACGCTCATATTTTAGATGGTTTTTCTAGGAATCCTATTATTGGGGCTTAAAACAGATGGGTTTTTGGAGGCTTTTTGGAGTCATGAAATAACAACCCATAGGACCCCTTATCTATATTTTTCTCTAGTGTCTAATCTACGCTTCATTTGTTTAGTGCTAATTAAATTGATTAAGCTAACTAATCAGTCTTAGTGAATCGATTATACTAGTCAAAACACTAATCATATGAAAATCAAAACTTGATTTTATTGTGTCTTGAAGAAGGATAAATGTTGATTTTGGAAAAAAAAATTGACAAATTTTGAAGACAAATGACGAAACCCTTCATGACAAAACTCAAGATAACCTTATAATCAACTCCCGACATCAATTTTATCAGTTCAAATACGTCGAAAATCTGGAATTTTTTGCAGTAACGGCTGGGTAAACTTGTCGACCCGACTGAAACACCACATAACGGTTGGGATATTAAGAATTCCAAGAAGTAAATAACTAAAACGTCTGGGATATTAGGAACTCCCATCCATGATTAAAAATATCGGAAGGGACATTACGAACTTCTGGCCGTAATTCTTCCATGAATTACCTGAGTCTGCAAAACGGCTGGGTATACAAACTTTCATTTGAAAGTTGAAATTTTTTGTGGATTCAACATGAATTATTAATACGATTGAAAATTACTGATACTTTCATTAACTAGACCAAAATAAAACTCATTACATGCTTAATATATCCCCATTACAAAGTTGGTTTTAGTAACATCCCTTCCGATGTATCAAGAAATCTTTGATGATGGTCATTTGAGCTTCGAAGTTGAAATTATAACCTTTCCATTTTTTCCATTCCTTGTTAGCTTGAGCAACGACTTCTTCATCAGTCTCACATCTAAGTCGAAGTTGCTTGCACATAGGAAGTAAAGCCATATACTCTTCCACTTTTTTGCGTATGTTTGAGAATAGAAGATACAAATCAATCCCATAGCGGTTGTTAGAGTTACCTGTTTCACTACAAAAATTTTCAAAAATTGTCTTCCAATAAGATTGACTTGGTACACCACCACTACTTCGTTCTTCTCCCTTCTTTGGATAGCATCGCACAAAATTTTGACAAAGAGATAAGTCTTCATCCAAATTAAAGTCGGGTTTATCCTTTGATTACATTGCATTGAGTTATTAGGAGTTTTTCTAGAGCTTGTAGGTGTGATTTTGATTTGGAATGGGCGGTTATATGGAGAACAAGTTATTTCAAGTTTAACTAGGTGGTTGAACAACTAGAACCTTCTATAGATTAGTCTTCATACGGATCTATTTTTCAAAATTCAAAAAGCTAGCCGATTTGAAGTGGTACAAGTGAAATTATAGCGAATTACGGCTGGCAAATGCTAGGTATACCAAGCCGTAATTCTGTTTCCCTGCAGAGTTGGTGGTCTGTCAGAGTTACAGTTGGGATTCCCGGCCGAAATTCTGATTTTTTAACTTAGGCAGAATAATGGATGGGATTCCTGTCCGTGAACAACATTACGGCTTGGATATGTAGTCGTTTCTAGGAGCCTTTTTTTGGTGGGTTTATCAGAGTACTAAACGGCTAGGAATGTCCCAACCGTAACCAACCACGGATGGGTTTCCTAACCATGTGGAGTTTAACGGCAAGAAATTGTCTAGGTCGACCAAGACTTAAATATATTTACGGATATAATTCCCTACCGTGATTCCAACACGGGTTGGATATCTAGACGTAAACATAAGTCATTGTAGTTCAGGAAATTCAGACCAAAAAACGGCTAGGTGTTTCCCAACCGTGAACCTCTTACGGACGGGTTTCCTCCACCACGTCCACCTCGAGCACTTGTTTCACCTCGACCTTTTCCACCACGAGCAGCACTTGTTCCAGCATGACCTCCCTTTGTTCCTCCTTTTTTTTCCGCCTTTAGCACTTGTTCCTCCTTTAACACTTGTTCCTCCTTTTTTACCGCCTCTCCCTTGCTTTGATGGAGCTTGTTGACGGGGCGGAGTATCCGAGTCGTCGTCGCTAGAAAACAACATATATTAGGTTTGATTTATTACCTTTGCGGCACAGAGTCTAGCAGCCCATGAAGACTCGTAACCCATCAAGAAGGAATGATCTCTTGGCTCACCCCAAGGTCTCCCATTACCCTTCTTAGGTATAAACTCCATGGCATCATTGATTTCTCTTGCAGTTTCCTTTGGTGGATACTTCTTTTTTCCATCCTTCTTGTCCTCCTCAATCACTGCTTTACCTTTATCAATAGCAGAACCATTAGAAGTGCCATCTTCAGTAATACCAAGTACACCTTGATTTCCTCCACCTTGATTTCCTCCAGTAACAACAACATCATCATTTCCTCCACCTTCATTTCCTCCAGTAACAACAGGACCATCATTTCCTCCACCTTCATTTGTTCCAGAAACAACTTCACCTTGATTTCCTCGACCTTCATTTCCTACAGTCTCACCTCCACCTTCATTTCCTCCAGTAAAAAAACACCATCATTTCCTCCAGTAATAGCAAGTACACCTTCACTTGTATTCCTTGCATTTGCATCCAATGGTTTTCTGTGACAGAGTTGCGGAGTCGGCTAACTATAAGGTGTTACTTCTACTGATCTTCTTTTCCTCTTTTCTTCTTTTCTGTTTAAAGACAAACCATACCAAAATGCAAAAGAAGATAAGTCACAACGGCTAAGATGTGTACAAAGTTCCAGACGAAAACAGAATTACGGATGGGATAATTATCAAAATTCCAAGACGTAAATAAAAAACGTCTAGGATAAATAGAAAATCCCAGCTGCAAATATAATAACGGCTGGGATTTTTTTCTTTTCATTGTTTTCTCATATTACGGATACGAAGACCTAGCCGCCTAATAAAATAAGCTAGGAAACTATTATTTACGGTTTGGAAAACCAATTACGGACAACAAAACCTAGACGTTACCACTACCGCTGAAACATGCATTCGAACTCAGAGACATATACGGCTAGGAAAGTCTCAGCCGTGATTCAGTCTTTGTGGATGGGAATAATTTATCTCGCACGCATCGACCATAATTACGGTAGGGTATTTAACAATTTCCTATCCGTGAAAATTAAAACAGCTGGGAGTTCTTATATCTCCCAACCATGTTACAATTAAACGGTTGGGTATTCAACATATCCCAACCGTGATACATATTTACAGCTAGGAATCAAAGAACTCCCAGCCGTAATCAAATTCTGAAACTGTTTTTCAGACCTAAAATCTTCGAAACCAACTGAAAGATCGAGAAAGAGCTTAAATAAACAGTGGGTATCTCGATTCATACCTTATTGCTGTCATCTCAGGAGTCTGGGAGGCTGGTCCATCTCCTTCATTCAATTCCTCTTCATCTTCACTTACCACTTCATTAGTTGAAGTTGGTTTCTCTGCTTCAATAGGAGTTTGATTAGACGAAGAATGACCTAATTTTTCCTTTGCTTTCATGCTTTTATACAATGAGTTTAATCGACGACGTAATTTTTTTGAATCGACGATTAATCGTTTCAAACGAAGAATGATAGATGAAGAAGAATGAAAACAGAAAGGGGGGAGTAAGGGAAGAAGAAGAAGGAGGAGGAAAAGAGAGAGGTGGTGGTGGGACGGTTTCTTTTTCTTTTAATGATTTTGATTTTCAGTTTTTTTTTAATTTAATGATTTTTTTTTAATTAGATTAATCAGTTAATGAAAGGGTAGAAGTGTCATAAGTAAAAATTATTGAGGGTGTTTTTGAACTTTTACAAAAATCTGATCTCTCCTATACCACTTAGTCTCCACATACCCTTTCAAGCCCCCAAAGTCTCACCCCCTCAAAGCCCTAATAATAAAGTTCTTTTCTAGTTGGTAAGTTTGGTAATTTTCTAAAATTGCATTTCTTTTTTTCTTTTTCCTCTAAAGCATGAGAGAGGTTTTTATGAGATCCCAAAACTCTTGACATTCGATCTTTGTCGACAAAAATGATAGTTAGGTTTCCGGCCAGCCGATAATAATTATCTAAATAATTGTCTTTCATCTAAAAATAAATAAGGTGACTAAAGCATATTTTAGCTAGAACCCCAAATGTCTCAATAATGGACACGGACAGTGGTTAAAGGAGTACGTATGCTATACAACATTTAAGAACGAATCATGATCCATGGAAAACAAAGATTACTAGAAGAAGCTACTCTTGTCATTAAATTGTCTGCTTTTAAACTCGATAGAACGGCAAGTGCATATCCAGAACGAAGTGCATGTACGGATGTGCCACTTGCCTTTCCTAAAGATAAAATCATAACCCGTTCATGGAACTCTTACTTAACCAACTCAAGTAAAGTAGAAATTTTCTTTAGGGATACTCATTTTATCTTCTGATAATTTAGGGATACTCGGTCGGAACGCCCCAATAGGGAAATGAGGCTGTTGAATGATAATCAGCTTCATCAGTGCACAAATAACTGCTGCGCTCTGAAATCTTCGTGTTTGAGTTACTTGTTCGTCCATACTCTACATTATTTGAGCATTGAACAGCAACATAATCATATTCGTTGACAACGTTACGCCCAACTTGCAGTAGCGACCCATGTTCAACGTTTGCTGTAGAATCTCTGATACACAGGCGACCTTCAAGCTTGTCCTTCAGTTCCATAACCTTAATGCATATACATGTAATACATACCTGTTAATAGTCATATATATACACATACATAAGTTCCGTGTTCATATCTGTATCTATAGCTAAACTAACCTCTTGATGAAGATGTTGGTTTTCCCTCGTGACTATCTCGTAATCCTGCTTTCCTTTAAGCTTAGCGCGCCGGTTTTGAAACCATGTCGCAACTTGACGAGGATGAAGTCCTAGTTCCATAGACAACTTCATTTTCCTTTCAGGTTCCAACTTCACTCTATTCTTTCTTAGCTCCATTGTTCTACTAGACGGCTGTTGTTGCTCCAGCTCTATATCCTCCTGGAAACTCCTCTCCAACACCTTTACTTGTTCAGCCGTCAACTTTGTCTTCTTTCTAGTCATATCCACTTGGTTGTTAGCGATGTTTACTTCATGAACTCCACCATTTTCAGCCTCATGATCATTCACAGAACTAGACCACAACTTCATCATCTCTGCCCCTACCAACCCTAATAGAAATTTTAAATTAGTGCTGCACGGTTACGAACTGCTAGATAATGAGCTTATACATGAAATGCATAATATATATAAAAAGAAAACACAAAATAAAAATACCTGGAAACGGGTGACCAGCAAAGTCACACTGGTAGTGAGGACCACCATTAACAAAGTTGTGCTGTTGTTCTCCTCCTCCTAGTGATGTTGAACCAACCGTTGGATAAGGGATTTGGCCATTTCCAACTCCAGTGTCACTGCAGTATACATAGTTCAGATTAGACATTCTATATCAAAACTGATTGAACATAAGGAATGGATCGGCGTACTGCCTAATTCAAACCTAGCTAGTTAAGTAACTATTTTTTAACCAAAACTAGCTAATCTATCCTTCTATTTAGTCCTTGAGAGAGAAATATAGTCTTATATGCTCTAGTTTGCTTGCCCAATGCATGCTATGCTTCTACTACTTTATATTGAAATGAATGTGTGTGTACTGCGGGTATTAAAAGACATCTATTCCACAAAGAAAAAGAAAGGATTCGCAAAGAAAGTGACAGTACGATAAGGAGACTGCACGTATGTTGGAGTCTCCAATGATATGAAAAATGAACAGGCCAGAAACGAGAACAAGCAGATGAAAAATGAAAGAGACTGCACACTGTGCTGATATTACTGATATTACAAAGCCAAGGCACAAAAGAAAAGCTCCCACATTCAAGATCCTTGATTATTATATCTTAGAAGTACATGCTATCAAGAAATATTATGAATCAACAATGCTATGTGAACACTGGACACCAAAGGGTGTTAAATCTGTTTTTTTTTTTTTTGAGCACGAATTTTATTAAACTACTATAAAGTCGTTACACTAGGAGATGAGATACCCAAATAGATATCAATTACAATTGGACAATCTTCAACAATCTTCGGCTTATTTATACCTTACATTTTTAGGGGCCATTCAAAAGAAATTAGAGACCAATAATAAGATAAAATATGGTCACCCAAACCTAAATAGAATTCACCCTTTATCAATTTTTTCGTAATGACAAAATTACCCTTTAATAATCGGAAGTTAAACAATAATTCGGTAGTTTTATTTATTTTTATTTTTTTTCGATTTTTGGTGCGACCATAACCGGTAGTTGTGATACAAAATTAGGATCTGATTACTTGAAATAAAAAATGTGATCCGAAATTTTCTGGATTTGCAGCAGCAGAAACATAATCGGTAGGTAACAATCTATTTTACCTACCGATTATGGTTGATGTTCTTGGATTTACAGTAGCATAAACGTAATCGGTAGATAATAATCTATTTTACCTACCGATTATGGATGATGTTCTTAAGAAACGATGAACATCAACCAGAATCAGTAGATAACATGATTATTATCTACCGATTATTTTTGATTCAAAAAATTTAATTTTTCTGTACAAAAAGTTAAACACAATCGGTAGATAAAGAACACAATTAACTACCGATTATTGTAGTACCAAAATCAAAAATTGAAGGATTTATTTCAAGAACTCATTTTGGAGCCAGTATATAATCGGAAGTTTAATTAACTTAAAATACTACCGAATATGGTAATTCTCATTTCAAAATGCCACTATTAATCGGAAGTTACGTTTACTTACCTTACTTCCGATTGTTATAATTCCAAAATTTGGAAATTAAGATTTTTATCCAAAAACTCATTTTGGGGCCAGTATATAACCGGTAGTTTTATTAACTTAAAATACTACCGAATATGGTAATTCTCATTTCAAAATGTCACTATGTAATCGGAAGTTAAGTTCACTTACCCTACTTCCGATTGTTATAATTCCAAAATTCGAAAAATTATGTTTTTTTTTTCAAAAACTCATTTTGAGGCCAGTATACATTCGGAAGTTAAATTTACTACCGATTATGGTAGTACCAAAATTCAAAAATTGAATATATTCGGAGGTTAATTAACATAATTTACTACCGATTGTGGCAGTACCAAAGTTAGAAAATTAAAGAATTTTGGAAAAATCTCATTTTGGGGCCGATATACATTCGTAAGTTAAATTTACTACCGATTATGGTAGTACCAAAATTCGAAAATTGAAGGATTTTTGAAAAATCTCATTTTAGGGACACAATTTACTACCGATTATGGTCGCACCAAAAATCGAAAATTGAATATATTCGGAGGTTAAATTAGCATAATTTACTATCGATTGTGCAGTACCCACTAGTAGAAAAATGATGATCCGTAACAGTTTTTAACTGTTACTGTATTATTTCCGTAACAGTTTTAATTTTTTCTGCGGTGTTACTAAAGCCCCTGTTACGGAAAGTTTATAAAACCTGTTACGGAAAGGCTATTGAAAAATGACTCATAAATTCTAAAACTATTACTGTTGGTAGTTTTCAGTAACACTTTATAAAATATATGTTACTGAATAATTTCTACTGTAACTATTTTACATAAAACCGTTACTGTTAGCAGTTTATTGTAACATGTTTGGGAACAAAGTGTTGCTATTGTTTGAGTAACCGTAACAGTTTTTATTGAAACTGTCATAAAAACTAACAGTTTTTACTGACTACCATCACCTCCACCACTAGCGCCACCACTACCTCCACCACCAGCACTGCCACAACCATCAACACTAGCATCTCCACAACCGTCACCACCATATCCGCCTCGTCCACTACCATGATTTGGTCTTCTTGGACATGAAATATAAATTCTATAAAAGTACACTTCACAAGATTCGACCTTGAGACCTATTGCATTCATTATAACTCTTGAACCACTCTTCGATGTTTTCCTTTTGTTTAATGTTATCCAAATAAAATATTTACTCTCATTAGACAGTAAACTACACATCCACCACCTTCGTCGTCACACCACGCAACTACAACACAATATATATTTTTAATATTCTTACATATTTTTACAACTTGTTTATTATTTTGTATTATATTCGATTTTTTCTCAAACCTTAGGTACGAGCCATGGCTAGCTCCCGTGCTTAGAATTAAATCAAGATGTTAAATTAATGTCAGTCCATAACTAGTTATTTTTTTTGAACCGGATACCCAAAAACTAGTTATACAAATAAATAATTTACAGAAATGTCACGATAATGTGAACTATGGTAACATATTAAACATGTTGCAGTAACATAGATATATAGTAACATTTAGTTTAAAAAACGTTACGATAATGCCAACTACGGTGACATATTAAATATGTTACGGTAACATAGGTATATAGTAACAGTTGGTTTAAAGAACTGTAATGGTAATGTCGACATACGAAATATGTTACAGTAACATGGGTATATAGTAACACTTACTATAAAAACAGTTACAGTATACAACCTGATGATATTATGTAACAGTTCTTACGAAAAGTGTTACTGTTATTTAAATATCTAACATTTAGTAACAGGCATTTTACGAACTGTTACTTTATAAAAGTTTGAACTGTTACTAAATGTCACTTTTCTACTAGTGACCAAAGTTAGAAAATTAAAGGATTTTGGAAAAATCTCATTTTGGGATCGATATACATTCGGAAGTTAAATTTACTACCGATTATGGTAGTACCAAAATTCAAAAATTGAAGGTTTTCTGAAAAATCTCATTTTAGGGACACTATATATTCCGAAGTTTAATTAACACAAATTACTACCGATTATGGTCGCACCAAAAATCGAAAAAAAAAAAAAAACTATCGAATTGTTGTTTTACTTCCGATTATTCAAGGGTAATTTTGTCATTACGAAAAAAAGGGTGGACTCTATTTAGGTTTTGGATGACCCTATTTTATCTTATTATTGGACCCTAATTCCTTTTGAGTGGCCCCAAAAAATACAAGGTATTTATAGATGTGATATTCTTGGAGGTATAATATTTGTTCATGATATCTTTAATTTGACCACAGGAAGCTCCCTGGTGTAATATTCTTCCAGCACGTCTATGGCTCAACACGACACGTTAAAATTCAAACACAATACGGCATATTACGTGACCTGGCATGACATGGACACATCACGTTTATTTAGTGTGCTATGCTAGACAAATAGGCATCTCACACGACACTGCATGTGTAAACACGCGACACAACGCAACACGACACGCTAAAAAAACACACCATTTCATACATACACTACTAAACAATACATCACACTTCATGAGTATTTCACAAAAACATATTTACTTTTAACTAGTTTTTGACAATTTCATTTTTGTTATTGCTGATTTATTTTTATCATCACATCTACTAACTAAAAAATTTGAAAAATATTTATTTTAGAAAACATAAAATAAGTATGCTAGCAAAGCACAACACGGCATATTACTTCCCGTATGAGTCGCTCGCACATTCCTTCCCAACACGCAGCATGCTAAATAGGTTACTTTGTGATCTGGGTTATACCGGACCGATACGTTTTACACATGTAGCACGCAACACGCTAAATTGGTTAGTTCAAACGCACGTACTAATAAGCACCAATAAACTAAACCCTAAATTTTGGAGCGGTGAACCCTTTCCGGAACTTAAAAACCATTTATAACTAATGATTGAATGCCATCTTGGATGATAGCCCAAGTGGAATTCTACTTTTGGTCTACTATACTATTGCTTTGTCCGTTCAAACTAGCATATGCAATCCAAGGATCAAAAATTTGTCCAATCAATTGATTCCCATTTATATTCTTGTACCTTGTATGTCTTAAATAAAGTCATCCCAAAGTTGGAAAAACATCTGCCCAAGGTAGCAAAAGCTACAAAGCTAGCTACAGTAGTAACTTTTTTCCCCTTTATTTGGAAGGAACCATAAATTTCACTTTCTTTATTAGGTTAATTTTGGAATGTAGTAGCATTTATCATAGATTTGGTCCTAGATTTTTGCTTTCCTTTTCTCAGATGACCAGCAACATATACTCTTTCAGTCTTTTGTCTACTTGTATACTACTGCATCACTTTTCTTATGCACCCTACCCAATCCGTATAATTTTGTTTTTCTCTCTGGCTAGCTACTTATGGTGTTTCTCCAACTTTGTCTATTCTCTTCATAACACATGTCAATGTCCGTGCAGGTATGCAAACTCTAGTTTTTCACACTTACGTTCTTCCATTTCTCTCCTATCCACAAGCGGGACGAAGAAAATCAAACCAAAATTGCAGAAAGTAGAGGTATCGAGAATGAGTCTTACATGTCACTCAACTTATCCTTTCTCATTCAAAAACCAAAATCAATATTTTCTGTGATTAACTTATGTACCATAAAGTAATAAACTAGCCATGTACTCAACTTAGAGTCATAGGTTTTTAATAGATCCCTTAGGCGTAGGGTGTTATACTTTGGTAGCCATTGCAAGTCATGTTAGTCACTGTGTCATCTTTTTTTTCATGTTTTAACCCAGAAAATCTCAATAAATCTTACATTGGGGTGATCGTGTGGTGTGTCTAACAGGGACGTTTCTTACTGATTTTTAATCATCAGTAGCCAAATCTCTGCACTGTCATTTTCATTTTACCTTTACTTGAAACAAATCTCTTTACTATCGTTTTCGATTTAACGTTTTATTTTATATAATCAGAGTGACAAAACTCTCTCTCTTAATTTAAAGATCTGCCAAATAAAAATGACCATCTTTCTTTTTTGAATTAACGGTCTGGGTATACTCATCCCAGACAAGCCACACATAATTGGTCATTTATGGTTGACCTGGTCGATTTTTGACGCTGCAATTACTAAACTATCCTCATAATCGCTATTAGACGCTGCAATATCATTCTTCTTGGATGGACTCAGCACAACGCAACTGCTTTATCTTCTCGTGCATCACCACCACCTGTAAACATCTTTATCTTCTTTTGTTCTTATTATCAATCAAGAGTTTCTGGTTGATCATGCTTTCTTAACTTCTGAAATTGGGGAAATCTTTTGGGGTTACCAAAATTAGGTTTAATTCACACAACTGATGTGGTTCTTAAATTATGTTTTAATATGTTGTTGGTGTTGTCTATGCAGATGGAAGCCTGGTGGAATTGAGATTTAACAGAAGGAAAGACAAATTTGAAGCTCATGTTGTTGTTGATTGATCGAATGGACATTAAGCTCACTGCCATGGAATGAATGGGTTCTGTGATAAAGAGGGGTTTTGAGTTGAGGTAGTGATTCAGAGGAATGGTCCTAGTAGTGTTGTGAGATGATTGTGCTGTGAATGGGTTTGAGTTTGAGTTATGGGTTGCAGAGAAGAATTTATGGCTCAAGATAGAAATTGAATGTGTTTGTGTTAGATTGAATCATTGCAGGGACACAATAAGTTTATTAGATGTTAGAGAACTGAAAAGAATGAAGCAGCGATGGATGTATAGATGAATGTTAGGAATTTGTAGGGAAAATGGCTGAAATTTGCCTGAGAAAAGCGCAGAAAACAGCTGAAACTCGATCTAATCTTTGTTATGTTGAGTCAACTCGGTACCGGCGATGGCATATTCTGGTTAGCGTGATGACCGATCCAACCAGCCAACTCAGACCGGCAATGACTTACACTGTTCAGACGATTTGAACCGATCCTAGTTAAACAATTTAGCGACTTAAATGTCTTTTACTTGGGATGATTTAATGCCACATAAGCACTAACATCACTGAACCGTTTTCTCAAAACAACGCGATGGAAAAGGTCAAATGTATGGCATTTTATAAATATTGAAAATAATGGTGACACTTTATTGAACATGAAATCAAAAGTGTGGCACTTTATTAAAATCCCCTTATCATTTTTGGCAGCACGAGCTGAACCCATCTTGGCACCATTAGGGACTTCGTCTTCACGAGATCGGATGGTTCCATCTTTATCACCTTCAAATTTTACCTTCACGAGCTCGGATGACTCGTTTCGTCATTGAGTTTACACCTTCACGAGATCGTATAATCTCTTTTTCCACCAGGGTATTTGTTTTCACAATATTGGGTGATATCGTCTGTGGAATTTTCCTTCACGAGGTGGGATTATCACCTTTGGAATTATGTAATTTCACAAGATCAGATAATCTCTTTTACGCCATTGCGGATTTTTTCCTTCAGGAGATGACCTGTTTCGCCATCAGGCTTGTGCCTACAAGAGATCGGGTGAACCCTTTCGCCAATTGAATTATTCCTTCACGGGATCAGATGACCTTGTCATCACCAGGATCATGCTTTTACGAGATTGGATGAGCTCTTACGCCATGATATTTTTGGAGAATGAGATTACTCGTATTTTCATAGGGATTATGCCTTCGGATGATCTCTTACACACCATTGGAATTTTTCCTTGACGAGATGGGGTTACCTCTTTGACCTACAGGATCATTCCTGCACGAGATCGGACGATCTCTCACGCCATAGTGGTTATGCCTTCATTAGACTGGGTGATCACACATATCGCCTTTGGAATTCACCTTCATGAGATCGGATGATCTTTTTCGCCGTCGGAGTTTTTCCATCGCGAGATCACCAGTTTTGTCACAAGGCTTATGACTTCAGGATATCGAGTGATCTCTTTCTCCATTGGAGTTTTTCCTTCACGAGATAGGATTATCTTTGTAACCTACAGGATCATGCCTGCACGAGATCGGGTGATCTCTTTCGTCATTAGGTTCATGTCTCCATGAGATCGGATGATCTCTTTATGCCGTCGGTATTTCGCTACTGACAGCATGAGATGAGCTCATGTTAGCACCATTGGAGCTCTCTGTGATAGGGGTTTCACTCTCCTTCAACCATGACAATAGAATATGGTGATGAAATCCATACAACTACTTCTCCGATCATGGTAGCGACATACGCTTCATTCATTAGCATGATTTGTTTTTTGCTTTGTTTTTAAAAGCTTTTTGCTTGAAAACTCTTAGATTTGTAGACTTCACATCAACTGATGTCTTGAAACATCGGAGAGGAAAACAATAATTACGTTTTCTCCATTTAAGCATTGAAATTAACTGGATCTATTGTAAAGAGTAAGATCTATCACTAAAAGTGATAAAAAAAAATTATTTATAGAATCTCAACCAAATCAGTGAATAGATAAGTAAATAGTGGAAAAATTCAGAACTTTTTGGTGTAGAGGATCGTTTGGAACTCCGAGTTTAAGGAACTCATTTTGTTCTAAGATCTACTCATACAAGTGAATAACTTAAAGAAAAATTCTCAAAATAACAAGTTTAAGGACTAGGTAAAATAAATCTTTACACAAATCCGGGTTTCTAGCGCGAAAATGTAGTTGCATAAAATCTGATTACTACATCCAACAAGATTTAATGAACATGAATCATTGAAAATCAAATATAAAAGATAAAAATGTATAAAAGTAAAGATTAACACAAGGATTTTATAGTGGTTCGGCCATTAAAAGACTTACATCCACTTTTTTTTCACTATTATTTGTGGTGTTACACAAAGATCCATGAATGGAGGTCCTCAAGGGACTTGAAACTCCATCCTTGAAGGAAGAGGAGCTAGAGGCTGGCTTAGAGGGAGAAGAGAAGCAGGAGAGAAGAAGAAGGGCTCCCTTTAACCTATATCACATTCACTAGTAGAAAAGTGACATTTAGTAACAGTTCAAACTTTTATAAAGTAACAGTTCGTAAAATGCCCGTTACTAAATGTTAGATAGTTAAATAACAGTAACACTTTTCGTAAGAAGTGTTACATAATGTTATCCAGGTTGTATATTGTAACTGTTTTTATAGTAAGTGTTACTATATACCCATGTTATTATAACATATTTCGTATGTCGACATTACCATTACAGTTCTTTAAACCAACTGTTGTTATATACCTATGTTACCGTAACATATTTAATATGTCACCGTAGTTGGCATTATCGTAACGTTTTTTAAACTAAATGTTACTATATCTATGTTACTGCAACATGTTTAATATGTTACCATAGTTGACATTATCATGACATTTTTGTAAATTATTTATTTGTATAACTAGTTTTTGGGTATTCGGTTCAAAAAAATAACTACTTATGGACTGACATTAATTTAACATCTTGATTTAGTTCTAAGCACGAGAGCTAGCCATGGCTCGTACTGATGGTTACCTAAGGTTTGAGAAAAAATCGAATATAATACAAAATAATAAACAAGTTGTAAAAATATGTAGGAATATTAAAATATAAATTGTGTTGTAGTTGCGTGGTGCGACGACGAAGGTGGTGGAGGTATAGTTTACTGTCTAATGAGAGTAAATATTTTATTTTGATAACATTAAACAAAAGGAAAACATGGAAGAGTGGTTCAAGAGTTATAATTAATGCAATAGGTCTCAAGGTCGAATCTTGTGAAGTGTACTTTTATAGAATTTATATTTCATGTCCAAGAAGACCAACTCATGGTAGTGGACGCGGCGGACATGATGGTGACGGTTGTGGAGATGCTAGTGTTGATGGTTGTGGCAGTGCTGGTGGTGGAGGTGATGGTAGTCAGTAAAAACTGTCAGTTTTTATGACAGTTTCAATAAAAACTGTTACGGTTACTCAAACAATAGCAACAGTTTGTTCCCAAACATGTTACAATAAACTGCTAACGGTAACGGTTTTATGTAAAATAGTTACAATAGAAATTATTCAGTAACATATATTTTTATAAAGTGTTACTGAAAACTACCAACAATAATAGTTTTAGAATTTATGAGTCATTTTTCAATAGCCTTTCCGTAACAGGTTTTATAAACTTTCCGTAACAGGGGCTTTAGTAACACCGCAGAAAAAACTAAAACTGTTACGGAAATAATACAGTAACAGTTTTTAACTGTTATAGATCATCATTTTTCAACTAGTGATTCTCTTATATGGGGGTATTGTACATCAAATTACATTTCTGACCTTAGGGCTGACTAGGTAATGACCAGATAGGATAAGAATAAGAGGAGGGATTATTGTATAGTTAGTTGTAGTATTTTTTGGTGCCCCCGTCTCGATCTTGAGCCACGTGTCGAGTTAATATTTTACTCTCACAGTATGTTTATTGTATGAGACATTTTTCGATGTTCTTGGAGTTCGTCTGTGATTAATAGTTGAATAAGGTAGGCGTGGTTGCCTTAAAATAAAGTGGGAACTCTTATATCTTTCTTGGAATTATTAGTAGTTACTCTTATATCTTTCTTGGAATAAGGTATGTGTTGTTTAATTTCCCCACGAGGAGTGTCTATGTATCCCCGCAACTCCTTTCTAATTTAAGTAGTGGGAGATGTGCAATATTATCTTAGTAGTGCGAGATGTATGATGTTATTACTTTTTATTTTATACTCTATTTTATGTCTTCAGTAGAGCGGTATGTGCAGTATTATAAACCGAGGTATCTGAGAAAATTATGCAGGTCCACGTTATGCTTAATTGTTTCGTAGTATTTGTGACATGATTTCTCAATTCTGTCATATTTCTCTTAAGTTTATATTTTCAATGTCGTGTTTGTATTGAGTTTATATTTCATGTTCATTGATTTCTTATATGGTTGTATTGAATTGTTTATTTCTTTAGTGTTTGTTAGTGATAGCTTGAAAGTTATTTTGTTTTCATTGGACATCCTTTGGCTTGATGTGCTCACTTGTTCCTAGTTCAGTTTCAGTAATCAGAAGAAATAGTGCGCGTGAAGATGTTGTGTATTATTTTTGTTAATCTGTAAAACACATTATCTTATTCATATCACTTGCGAATTTTTCTTTTGTATAATATCAGTGTGTATGGGTTTGTTTTGGGATTAACATTATGTAATTATGATTCTTAAAATAGGTAATCTAGATTTGATGTTTCAGTTAAATTGTAATCCTATTAGCTAAGCAGGTGCGTCACAGCCTTTAAGTCTTTAGATACACCCTAAAAATTTAGAATTGAAAGCTCGAGATGCCAAACCCAATTTCCAGTTTTACCTTTCTTTTCTCACTCATGTACATGTCATATTTACTCATAGCAATTGGCACGATAGTTGCAACCATTATCAACGATAACAAGGTAATTCATCAGCACCTCGATTCTTTGAGGAAATTAAAAAGTATCAGACTACATATTGCATCTATTTGTACTGATGGTGCCTGTTGTAAAAATCATGAGGTATTGTAACACACTATTTCAATGATTTTTTTTCTTGGTCTTTTAATTTTGTACCAGCCCCGCCCCTGACCTTTACCTCTTCAAAATACCTTGCATCCATCGGATTCTAAGACATTATATATCAATCACTCATTCATTGTGTATGATTTTCATGTGGGCTTATAGCTTTAAAATTTATGGGTTAAATAATGTAACAGCATGGGATCTAAAACATGATTTATTAAGAGGGATATATATTCTATATATAAAACAAAACAATCTACTTTCAGAACTTTGAGTTGGTTTTTCCTTTAAAGATTTGGTTTTCCTCTCAGTAAATCATGAAATATAATGATTCTTTATTTTTTAAATAGGTCTAAAATGTTTATTGCCTGTAACCTAGATCATAATAGGACACATCTTGTGTTTAACTAATATTCTTCATCTTAATTTTCTCCGGTCAATCTTAGGGTATTATAGCAGGAACTGGCAGAGAAAGGATTAATCCATATATTACCATTTAAAGATCTTTCATTTGAGTCCAAGAGCATAGCTCAGTGGTATCCCATCAATTCCAATAAGGAGGAAGAAGTTCGGGGTTCGATCCCCACCGTAATAGAGGTTTGTATTTAAATTAGTTATATATATAGAGGGGTTTGGTCTAACAGTGGGGCTAGTTCAACTGGCTGGATTTGGACAGGGATGTGGATCCGGCTTTAACCTAACAAAAAAAAAAATCGTCGTATCTGTTCTTGCTGGACAATAACTTTGCTTCCTTATGTTTTTGTTCGGAACATGCATCGTATAGTTAGCATCCGATAAGAAGAATTCTTAAGTAAATGGTAGTTGTCAAACAACGGATTGGATTAACTTAGGATTGTTAGGAAGGAAGGCTTACAAAAATATTATACATGTATTATTCGTGTTTTCTTGGTGAAAAACAAAAAGCGTACTTATTTATATTAGAAACTATCAAATAGTCTTGATATTAATGATATAAGACGTCTATTAGAGGGGTTCCAATTTTTTGGTTTTGAGAGCACATAAATGGATAAAATCAAATCATGAAATAGTAATTAACAAAACTCCTATCATATTAATTTTATTAATGGCTAGAATGCCCTCAACTAATTAGTATTAAAAATTAGATTAACTAAACTAAGTAATGTTAATAATTAGATTAAACTAATATTTAAATTTAAAATTTGTGTTCGGAAAACAAAATTAAAAATATTTTGATTTTCTTTTTGAATACCGAATGTACGGTTTGGAAACTGACTGTAAATAGAACATACGGGTGAGAGTTTATATTTTTGCATCCGTAGGTAATGTCAGAATAACTAATGGTTGGGAATTTTTTTGATTTTTTCTATCTGAATACTTAACATATGGTAAGGAGTTCATATTTTCTCAACCATAAAAAATAATTACGGTTAGGAAATATCCGTTTCCCAACTGTATTTAGTTTTGTAATTAATTTCGAAATCCATAATTTAATTAAATATAACTTGTTCACAGAATGAAAAGGCAAAAAAAAAAGAAGGTTTTTATAAATTCTTACCCAGTTGAAGTATTATTGGCTGAAATAATCTTCGTTGACGAAGAAATAATGGAAGAAGGAGAGGCGATAGATGAAGAGGATTTTTTTTTTGAGAATCGTGTTTTTGATTTTGGTTTTAATTAGGTCGAGGTTAGGTTATTAGGTAAGTTGTCAAAGGAAATTTTGGTATTTTTATTATAGATTAGGTTCATAGGACATTTAAATCCATAGGAACTCTCAAAACCAAATCCTTAGATCCCGTATAAGGCCAAGCACTATGGTACCCCATTTTCCTTCCCTATCCCTCAAATGTAGGGGAAAAATCCGATTTGCCAACCACTATGGTCTACCATATCCTACTTGAGAGGGATATCCCTTCCCTACTTGGCAAAGTGGATCAGATCTGATCCGCCTTCTAGGGAAGGGAAATGACTTTCCGTGTGAAATCTTGTTTTACGGATACTCAATTTCCGTTTTTTAGTTGAAACAGATACTCAGTATCTGTGACTTTTTACACGGAAACTAAGTATCCGTTTTTGGTTTTTTTAGTTTTACCCTAAAACTTTCCTTTTTCACTCTTTTTGTACCTATTACATCTATCTTTTACGTATTATATCTCCTTTTTTTTACTCTTAATTATCTTTATTTACCCAAACAAATATATTCCAACGGAAAAAAAACTTCGGGAAAAAAAAAACGGAAACTCTATATTGACACGGAAACTCAGTTTCTGTATCATGTAGGGAAGGGATAAAAGGACACCATAGTGAGGCTTTCCTTGTGACCCATATCCCTTCCCTACATTTGAGGGATAGAGAAGGGATGCCCTGCACCATAGTGCTTTGCCTAATAGGATTCTAATATAAATGAGTGAGTTTGGTCCTGTTGACTCGGTCAAATGTCTGGTTGGTCCTTTGTTAAAATATATATTATTGTTTGGTCCTAATATTATTGTTTGGTCCTAGGGTGGACAATATCCATGCAAAATCTATTTTTTTGATTATTAAAATACCCTTTTAGGACCATATATACTAAATCATTAAAGAAGAAATCATTTTCAGGTTTACTTTCTCTTTCCTATTTGTTTTTCGGATCTACTTTCTCTCTCTCTGTTTTTTCTTCTTCTGCTGCATTTACGAGATTTGCTTTTTTAAGGTTTTGATTTACAGAGATTGATAACAAAGATGAAGATTTGAAGATTATGAAGATGAATATTTACAGAGATTGATAACGAAGATGAAGATTTGTTTTTTTGGGTCTTGTTTTTTTTCAGGGTTTTTCTTATTCTTATATTGCTGCGTTCTTTTCTGTTGCTGTTAAAGAAGATGAAGATTAATAACGAAGATTTATTTACTGGGCAGAAGATTTGAAGATTGATTTATAGATAACGAAGATTTGATTTGCTCTCAAAGAAGATGAAGATTGTCTACTTCTTTCAGATTTGGTTTTAGTTCTGGTTTTGATTTGGGGTGCTTTCGAAAGAATGAACTTTGTTTTTTGTTATGTATTCATTTTTAAGAATGAACTATGTTCTATTTTTTGATTTAATTTATTTCGATTAGTTGTTCATTTGAGATAATGAACTCTGTTTTTCTTTCATAATAATGAACTTTCATTATGTGTTCATTTGAAAGAATGACTTCTGTTCTAGTTTTGGTTTCATTAGGTGTACATATGAAAGAATGAACTATATTTTTTTGTTCATAATAACGAAGTTTTGATATGTGTTCATTTTAAAGAATGAATTCTGTTCTAGTTTTGTTTAGAAGAACTTTGATTAGATGTTCATTTAAAAGAATGGACTTTGTTTTTTGTTCATAATAATGAAGTTTTGTTGGGCGTTCAGTTTAAAGAATGAACCCTGTTCTAGTTTTGATTTGATTAGGTGTTCATTTGAAAGAATGAACTCCTGTACGAAAATAAGGAGGAAGTTCAGAGTTCATCAGAGAGCATGTACTCAAATTATTATGGGAATAGAAGATTTACGAAAATTAATGCTGAAACAATATAAAAGGTCATTTTATTCCATTTGATATTTTCAAGCAATTATGGACCAAACAGAAAATGTTTTTTTTTTTATGCGGGCCCCACTGCCCCATCCCTTAACCCCTGCTGCTATTGCAGCTGCACTCATTAGATGCAAACAACGGGAATCGATCCCGGATCTCTCATATGGAGAGAGGATGAGTAATCCACTGTGCTAACCACATGGTTCTCAGACAACGTTTTTTTTTCCACTGGACTAAACTGTTATGGTCTCGGCTATAACTATACACATGTGCGAGACTCACAAAAATATCAATTTTTTATACAGGAATTCTACGCTTACCATTGAGATTGAGAATGGGAATGGTGGAGAGCGTTCTATCATTTCTCTTACTCAGGATTTATCTTGGAGGATATATTCCTCTGAAGGTAACCATTTTCGTTTTAAACGCTCATATTTTAGATGGTTTTTCTAGGAATCCTATTATTGGGGCTTAAAACAGATGGGTTTTTGGAGGCTTTTTGGAGTCATGAAATAACAACCCATAGGACCCCTTATCTATATTTTTCTCTAGTGTCTAATCTACGCTTCATTTGTTTAGTGCTAATTAAATTGATTAAGCTAACTAATCAGTCTTAGTGAATCGATTAGACTAGTCAAAACACTAATCATATGAAAATCAAAACTTGATCTTATTGTGTCTTGAAGAAGGATAAATGTTGATTTTGGAAAAAAAATTGACAAATTTTAAATACAAATGACGAAACCCTTCATGACAAAACTCAAGATAACCTTATAATCAACTCCCGACATCAATTTTATAAGTTCAAATACGTCGAAAATCTGGAATTTTTTGCAGTAACGGCTGGGTAAACTTGTCGACTCGGCCGAAACACCACATAACGGTTGGGATATTAAGAATTCCAAGAAGTAAATAACTAAAACATCTGGGATATTAGGAACTCCCATCTATGATTAAAAATATCGGACGGGACATTACGAACTTCTTGCCGTAATTATTCCATGAATGACCTGAGTCTGCAAAACGGCTGGGTATACAAACTTTCATTTGAAAGTTGAAATTTTTTGTGGATTCAACATGAATTATTAATACGATTGAAAATTACTGATACTTTCATTAACTAGACCGCAATAAAACTCATTACATGCTTAATATATCCCCATTACAAAGTTGGTTTTAGTAACATCCCTTCTGATGTATCAAGAAATCTGTGATGATGGTCATTTGAGCTTCGAAGTTGAAATTATAACCTTTCCATTTTCTCCATTCCTTGTTAGCTTGAGCAACAACTTCTTCATCAGTCTCACATCTAAGTCGAAGTTGCTTGCACATAGGAAGTAAAGCCATATACTCTTCCACTTTTTTGCGTATGTTTGAGAATCGAAGATACAATTCAATCCCATTGCGGTTGTTAGAGTTACCTGTTTCACTACAAAAATTTTCAAAAATTGTCTTACAATAAGATTGACTTGGTACACCACCATTCCTTCGTTCTTCTCCCTTCTTTGGATAGCATAGCACAAAATTTTGACAAAGAGATAAGTCTTCATCCAAATTAAAGTCGGGTTTATCCTTTGAGTATATTGCATTGAGTTATTAGGAGTTTTTCTAGAGCTTGTAGGTGTGATTTTGATTTGGAATGGGCGGTTATATGGAGAACAAGTTATTTCAAGTTTAAATAGGTGGTTGAACAACTAGAACCTTCTATAGATTAGTCTTCATACGGATCTATTTTTCAAAATTCAAAAAGCTAGCCGATTTGAAGTGGTACAAGTGAAATTATAGCGAATTACGGCTGGGAAATGCTAGGTATACCAAGCCGTAATTCTGTTTCCTTGCAGAATTGGTGGTCTGTCAGAGTTACAGTTGGGATTCCCGGCCGAAATTCTGATTTTTTAACTTAGGCAGAATAATGGATGGGATTCCTGTCCGTGAACAACATTACGGCTTGGATATGTAGTCGTTTCTAGGAGCCTTTTTTGGGTGGGTTTATCATAGTACTAAACGGCTAGGAATGTCCCAACCGTAACCAACCACGGATGGGTTTCCTAACCGTGTGGAGTTTAACGACAAGGAATTGTCTAGGTCGACCAAGACTTAATAATTCCCTACCTTGATTCCAACACGGCTTGGATATCTAGCCGTAAACATAAGTCATTGTAGTTCCGAGAATTCAGACCAAAAAACGGCTAGGTGTTTCCCAACCGTGAACCTCCTACGGATGGGTTTCCTTACTGTTTTGAGTTTCACGGCTGGGAATTCCTAACCGTTGTTATTTTTATGGTTATGAAAGATTGTTTTTCAAGATTTATAGGAATTTTCGGCTAGGTTTTTTGAAGTATCGACCTATCCGAAAATGCCTGAAAAAAACTAAGATGTTGTTTTTTTCCTCATTTTTCTTAGATTAAACACATTGAAAGACTAAAAATTAATTCATAAATGCAAAGTTATAAAAATGCATCCATCTCAATCCTTAACCAAACAACTAAAAACATTAAAATGTCAAAGGCTAAAAAAATATCGATGAAATAAAATACTAAAAAACGAGTAGATTGTCATTCACTTGATTCACTTGAGTCCTCCCCCGTGGACTTGTTCAGAAACTCATCCAAATCGTCAACCGACACCGGTTCAACAACTCTCGCCTTTTTACCTCCTTTTCCTTTGGCACCTTGAGGTGGAGTCTTTTTACCTCCACCACGTCCACCTCGAGTACTTGTTCCACCTCGACCTTTTCCACCACGAGCAGCACTTGTTCCAGCATGACCTCCCTTTGTTCCTCCTTTTTTTATGCCTTTAGCACTTGTTCCTTTAACACTTGTTCCTCCTTTTTTACCGCCTCTCCCTTGCTTTGATGGAGCTTGTTGACGGGGCGGAGTAT
Source organism: Papaver somniferum (assembly GCF_003573695.1). Lineage (NCBI taxonomy): Eukaryota > Viridiplantae > Streptophyta > Magnoliopsida > Ranunculales > Papaveraceae > Papaver > Papaver somniferum. The sequence goes on along the minus strand of NW_020618825.1, from coordinate 14,036,247 downwards.
CCGAGTCGTCGTCGCTAGAAAACAACATATATTAGGTTTGATTTATTACCTTTGCAGCACAGAGTCTAGCAGCCCATGAAGACTCGTAACCCATCAAGACGGAATGATCTCTTGGCTCACCCCAAGGTCTCCCATTACCCTTCTTAGGTATAAACTCCATGGCATCAATGATTTCTCTTACATTTTCCTTTGGTGGATACTTCTTTTTTCCATCATTCTTGTCCTCCTGAATCACTGCTTTACCTTTATCAATAGCAGAACCATTAGAAGTGCCAACTTCAGTAATAGCAAGTACACCTTGATTTCCTACACCTTCATTTCCTCCAGTAACAGCAACATCATCATTTCCTCCACCTTCATTTCCTCCATCTTCATTTCCTCCAGTAACAGCAAGACCATCATTTCCTCCACCTTCATTTGTTCCACAAACAACTTCACCTTGATTTCCTCCACCTTCATTTCCTACAGTCTCACCTCCACCTTCATTTCCTCCAGTAAGAGAAACACCATCATTTCCTCCAGTAATAGAAAGTACACCTTCACTTGTTTTACTTGCATTTGCACCCAATGGTTTTCCGTGACAAGGTTGCGGAGTCGTCTAACTATAAGGTGTTACTTCTACTGATCTTCTTTTCCTCTTTTTTTCTTTTCTGTTTAAAGACAAACCAGACCAAAATGCAAAAGAAGATAAGTCACAACGGCTAAGATATGTACAAAGTTCCAGACGAAAACAGAATTACGGATGGGATAATTATCAAAAGTCCAAGACGTAAATAAAAAACGTCTAGGATAAATAGAAAATCCCAGCCGCAAATATAATAACGGATGGAAGTTGATTTATCGACCAAGCCGTAAAAACCATAACGGCTGGGATTTTTTTCTTATCATTGTTTTCTCATATTACGGATACGAAGACCTAGCCGCCTAATAAAATAAGCTAGGAAACTAATATTTACGGTTTGGAAAACCAATTACGGAAAACAAAACCTAGACGTTACCACTACCGCTGAAACATGCATTCGAACTCAGAGACATATACGCCGTGATTCAGTCTTTGTGGATGGGAATAATTTATCTCGTACGCATCGACCATAATTACGGCAGGGCATTTAACAATTTCCTATCCGTGAAAATTAAAACAGCTGGGAGTTCTTATATCTCCCAACCGTGTTACAATTAAACGGTTGGGTATTCAACATATCCCAACCGTGATACATATTTACAGCTGGGAATCAAAGAACTCCCAGCCGTAATCAAATTCTGAAACTGTTTTTCAGACCTAAAATCTTCGAAACCAACTGAAAGATCGAGAAAGAGCTTAAATAAACAGTGGGTATCTCGATTCATACCTTATTGCTGTCATCTCAGGAGTCTGGGAGGCTGGTCCATCTCCTTCATTCAATTCCTCTTCATCTTCACTTACCACTTCATTAGTTGAAGTTGGTTTCTCTGCTTCAATAGGAGTTTGATTAGACGAAGAATGACCTAATTTTTCCTTTGCTTTCATGCTTTTATACAATGAGTTTAATCGACGACGTAATTTTTTTGAATCGACGATTAATCGTTTCAAACGAAGAATGATAGATGAAGAAGAATGAAAACAGAAAGGGGGGAGTAAGGGAAGAAGAAGAAGGAGGAGGAAAAGAGAGAGGTGGTGGTGGGACGGTTTCTTTTTCTTTTAATGATTTTGATTTTCAGTTTTTTTTTAATTTAATGATTTTTTTTTAATTAGATTAATCAGTTAATGAAAGGGTAGAAGTGTCATAAGTAAAAATTATTGAGGGTGTTTTTGAACTTTTACAAAAATCTGATCTCTCCTATACCACTTAGTCTCCACATAGCCTTTCAAGCCCCCAAAGTCTCACCCCCTCAAAGCCCTAATAATAAAGTTCTTTTCTAGTTGGTAAGTTTGGTAATTTTCTAAAATTGCATTTCTTTTTTTCTTTTTCCTCTAAAGCATGAGAGAGGTTTTTATGAGATCCCAAAACTCTTGACGTTCGATCTTTGTCGACAAAAATGATAGTTAGGTTTCCGGCCAGCCGATAATAATTATCTAAATAATTGTCTTTCATCTAAAAATAAATAAGGTGACTAAAGCATATTTTAGCTAGAACCCCAAATGTCTCAATAATGGACACGGACAGTGGTTAAAGGAGTACGTATGCTATACAACATTTAAGAACGAATCATGATCCATGGAAAACAAAGATTACTAGAAGAAGCTACTCTTGTCATTAAATTGTCTGCTTTTAAACTCGATAGAACGGCAAGTGCATATCCAGAACGAAGTGCATGTACGGATGTGCCACTTGCCTTTCCTAAAGATAAAATCATAACCCGTTCATGGAACTCTTACTAAACCAACTCAAGTAAAGTAGAAATTTTCTTTAGGGATACTCATTTTATCTTCTGATAATTTAGGGATACTCGGTCGGAACGCCCCAATAGGGAAATGAGGCTGTTGAATGATAATCAGCTTCATCAGTGCACAAATAACTGCTGCGCTCTGAAAATCTTCGTGTTTGAGTTACTTGTTCGTCCATATTCTATATTATTTGAGCATTGAACAGCAACATAATCATATTCGTTGACAACGTTACGCCCAACTTGCAGTAGCGACCCATGTTCAACGTTTGCTGTAGAATCTCTGATACACAGGCGACCTTCAAGCTTGTCTTTCAGTTCCATAACCTTAATGCATATACATGTAATACATACCTGTTAATAGTCATATATATACACATACATAAGTTCCGTGTTCATATCTGTATCTATAGCTAAACTAACCTCTTGATGAAGATGGTTGTTTTCCCTCGTGACTATCTCGTAATCCTGCTTAAGTACATTGTATAGTCGTTCAATTTGCTTTCCTTTAAGCTTAGCGCGCCGGTTTTGGAACCATGTCGCAACTTGACGAGGATGAAGTCCTAGTTCCATAGACAACTTCATTTTCCTTTCAGGTTCCAACTTCACTCTATTCTTTCTTAGCTCCATTGTTCTACTAGACGGCTGTTGTTGCTCCAGCTCTATATCCTCCTGGAAACTCCTCTCCAACACCTTTACTTGTTCAGCCGTCAACTTTGTCTTCTTTCTAGTCATATCCACTTGGTTGTTAGCGATGTTTACTTCATGAACTCCACCATTTTCAGCCTCATGATCATTCACAGAACTAGACCACAACTTCATCATCTCTGCCCCTACCAACCATAATAGAAATTTTAAATTAGTGCTGCACGGTTACGAACTGCTAGATAATTAGCTTATACATGAAATGCATAATATATATAAAAGGAAAACACAAAATAAATATACCTGGAAACGGGTGACCAGCAGAGTCACACTGGTAGTGAGGACCACCATTAACAAAGTTGTGCTGTTGTTCTCCTCCTCCTAGTGATGTTGAACCAACCGTTGGATAAGGGATTTGGCCATTTCCAACTCCAGTGTCACTGCAGTATACCAAAGGGTGTTAAATCTGTTTTTTTTTTTGAGCACGAATTTTATTAAACTACTATAAAGTCGTTACACTAGAGGATGAGATACCCAAATAGATATCAATTACAATTGGACAATCTTCAACAATCTTCCGCTTATTTATACCTTACATTTTTAGGGGCCATTCAAAAGGAATTAGAGACCAACAATAAGACAAAATATGGTCACCCAAACCTAAATAGAATTCACCCTTTATCAATTTTTTCGTAATGACAAAATTATCCTTTAATAATCGGAAGTTAAACAATAATTCGGTAGTTTTATTTTATTTTATTTTTTTTTTCGATATTTGGTGCGACCATAACCGGTAGTTGTGATACAAAATTAGGATCTGATTACTTGAAATAAAAAATGTGATCCGAAATTTTTCTGGATCTGCAGCAGCAGAAACATAATCGGTAGGTAACAATCTATTTTACCTACCGATTATGGTTGATGTTCTTGGATTTACAGTAGCATAAACGTAATCGGTAGATAATAATCTATTTTACCTACCGATTATGGATGATGTTCTTAAGAAACGATGAACATCAACCAGAATCGGTAGATAAAATGATTATTATCTACCGATTATTTTTGATTCAAAAAATTTAATTTTTCTGTACAAAAAATTAAACACAATCGGTAGATAAAGAACACAATTAACTGATTATGGTAGTACCAAAATCGAAAATTGAAGAATTTTTTTCAAGAACTCATTTTGGAGCCAGTATATAATCGGAAGTTTAATTAACTTAAAATACTACCGAATACGGTAATTCTCATTTCAAAATGCCACTATTAATCGGAAGTTACGTTTACTTACCTTACTTCCGATTGTTATAATTCCAAAATTTGGAAATTAAGGTTTTTATCCAAAAACTCATTTTGGGGCCAGTATATAACCGGCAGTTTTATTAACTTAAAATACTACCGAATATGGTAATTCTCATTTCAAAATGTCATTACGTAATCGGAAGTTAAGTTCACTTACCCTACTTCCGATTGTTATAATTCCAAAATTCGAAAAATTATGTTTTTTTTTTTCAAAAACTCATTTTGAGGCCAGTATACATTCGGAAGTTAAATTTACTACCGATTATGGTAGTACCAAAATTCAAAAATTGAATATATTCGGAGGTTAAATTAACATAATTTACTACCGATTGTGGCAGTACCAAAGTTAGAAAATTAAAGGATTTTGGCAAAATCTCATTTTGGGGCCGATATACATTCGCAAGTTAAATTTACTACCGATTATGGTAGTACCAAAATTCGAAAATTGAAGGATTTTTGAAAAATCTCATTTTAGGGACACAATTTACTACCGATTATGGTCGCACCAAAAATCGAAAATTGAATATATTCGGAGGTTAAATTAACATAATTTACTATCGATTGTGCAGTAAAGTTAGAAAATTAAAGGATTTTGGAAAAATCTCATTTTGGGATCGATATACATTCGGAAGTTAAATTTACTACCGATTATGGTAGTACCAAAATTCGAAAATTGAAGGATTTATGAAAAATCTCATTTTAGGGACACTATATATTCGGAAGTTTAATTAACACAATTTACTACCGATTATGGTTGCACCAAAAATCGAAAAAAAAAAAAAAAAAAAAAAAAAAAAAAACTATCGAATTGTTGTTTAACTTCCGATTATCCAAGGGTAATTTTGTCATTACGAAAAATTGATAACGGGTGGACTCTATTTAGGTTTGGATGACCCTATTTTATCTTATTATTGGCCCCTAATTCCTTTTGAGTGACCCCTAAAAATACAAGGTATTTATAGATGTGATATTCTTGGAGGTATAATATTTGTTCATGATATCTTTAATTTGACCACAGGAAGCTCCCTGGTGTAATGTTCTTCCAGCAAGTCTATGGCGCAACACGGCATGTTAAAATTCAAACACAATACGACATATTAAGTGAACTGGCATGACATGGACACATCACGTTTATTTAGTGTGCTGTGCTAGACAAATAAGCATCTCAACACGACACTGCATGTGTAAACACGCGACACAACGCAACACGACACGCTAAAAAAACACACCATTTCATACATACACTACTAAACAATACATCACACTTCATGAGTATTTCACAAAAACATATTTACTTTTAACTAGTTTTTGACAATTTCATTTTCGTTAATGCTGATTTATTTTTATCATCACATCTACTAACTAAAAAATCTGAAAAATATTTATTTGGAAAACATAAAATAATTATGCTAGCAAAGCACAACACGGCACATTACTTCACGTATGAGTCGCTCGCACATTCCATCCCAACACGCTAAATAGGTTACTTTGTGATCTGGGTTATACCGGACTGATACGTTTTACACATGTAGCACGCAACACGCTAAATTGGTTAGTTCAAACGCACATACTATTAAGCACCAATAAACTAAACCCTAAATTTTGGATTGATGAACTCTTCCGGAACTTAAAACCCATTTATAACTAATGATTGAATGCCATCTTGGATGATAGCGCAAGTGGAATTCTACTTTTGGTCTACTATACTATTGCTTTGTCCGTTCAAACTAGCATATGCAATCCAAGAATCAAAAATTTGTCCAATCAATTGATTCCCATTTATATTGTTGTACCTTGTATGTCTTAAATAAAGTCATCCCAAAGTTGGAAAAACATCTGCCCAAGGTAGCAAAAGCTACAAAGCTAGCTACAGTAGTAACTTTTTTCCCCTTTATTTGGAAGGAACCATAAATTTCACTTTCTTTATTAGGTTAATTTTGGAATGTAGTAGCATTTATCATAGATTTGGTCCTAGATTTTTGCTTTCCTTTTCTCAGATGACCAGCAACATATACTCTTTCAGTCTTTTGTCTACTTGTATACTACTGCATCACTTTTCTTATGCACCCTACCCAATCCGTATAATTTTGTTTTTCTCTCTGGCTAGCTACTTATGGTGTTTCTCCAACTTCGTCTATTCTCTTCATAACACATGTCAATGTCCGTGCAGGTATGCAAACTCTAGTTTTTCACACTTACGTTCTTCCATTTCTCTCCTATCCACAAGCGGGACGAAGAAAATCAAACCAAAATTGCAGAAAGTAGAGGTATCGAGAATGAGTCTTACATGTCACTCAACTTATCCTTTCTCATTCAAAAACCAAAATCAATATTTTCTGTGATTAACTTATGTACCATAAAGTAATAAACTAGCCATGTACTCAACTTAGAGTCATAGGTTTTTAATAGATCCCTTAGGCGTAGGGTGTTATACTTTGGTAGCCATTGCAAGTCATGTTAGTCACTGTGTCATCTTTTTTTTCATGTTATAACCCAGAAAATCTCAATGAATCTTACATTGGGGTGATCGTGTGGTGTGTCTAACAGGGACGTTTCTTACTGATTTTTAATCATCAGTAGCCAAATCTCTTCACTGTCATTTTCATTTTACCTTTACTTGAAACAAATCTCTTTACTATCGTTTTCGATTTAACGCTTTATTTTATATAATCAGAGTGACAAAACTCTCTCTCTTAATTTAAAGATCTGCCAAATAAAAATGACCGTCTTGCTTTTTTGAATTAACGGTCTGGGTATACTCATCCCAGACAATTGAATTTATCTGTACGTTTAAAGACCTTCCTCTATGATCATATTAGTCACAAAAATCGATCACATTGTGTATGTATGTGACCTATAGTCATTTCCCAAAGAGCAACCACAGTCATGGGACGAGACTAAATACCAAAAACCAGACCAATTGCTTAAAAAGTTTCGCATTTTTGGAGGTGAAGCGCAGTGGGGAAGAAGACTAAAATTTAGTCTGGCGAACGTATAGTCTACGTCTAATAATGAGCGGACTCTTTATCAACGTCTGGAGGTTAGGTGTAGATTTAGGACGGCTCATTTTCTTTGGACGGGCATTATACTAGCGCCTAGATTCAGATGGACATTACACGAGCGCATACAACGATGGGCGTTGATTTAACTCACGCCTAGCTCCAAATGCATCTACTCACAAGCGCTAGCTGTACTCACGCCCCCACCAATTTTGATTAGAGTCCGTGTGAGTGATCAAATTTAGTCCCAAACCCTAGAAAAATGTACTATATTTGGGTTTAGCCTTACCCACCGTGTTTCAATTCATGACCAAATTTGGTTATAGTCCACAGATTAAGTCGTGGCTGGCTGTGGATGCTAAGTGACCTAAAATGTTAGTAACATTTTCCAAACTTGATAACATCTTTTGCATTTGTTCATCTTCCTTTAAAAACATGTTTTCTCATCTAACAAACCTACAATTGAATTCTGGATAAGGTGTTGGTAACCAAACAACGAATGAGTCTAAAAACAAATTGCTACGTGCAGTACAACCCAAAGACTCCTATCAAGGTAAGTATTTTTAAATACATAGGATAGGATATCAGGTTTCTCAATATTTGTGATGTGCAGGCCAGTATGTAAGCAAAGGCGTTGCTGGAGCATTTTTAACAGCAAAATTCTCTTTTGGGGATTTTAATAAAGTGCCACACTTTCAATTTCATGTTTAAGAAATTGTCATCGTTTTTCTCAAAATTTATTTAATGCCACACATTTGACCTTTTCCATCCAAAAAAACTGTTGACATCAGTTAGTGCATAGGTGGCAGTTATCTATCTTAGTAAAAGACATGTACACCCTCAAATCATCTCCCTAAACCAACTGAGTTAAATCAATACAAATTGTTATCATTGCTATGAAATCCCACAGTCAACATTGATAAGAAATGAGTATCGGAGTCAGCCAACTGACTGGTCTAAGTTGGTTCCATTGCACGACCTAATTTGATGTGCACCATAGTGGTGCTTCATCAAGCCTGTGTAGCACCTGCATTCACCAACATATGTATTCTTGATGCTCAACTCCTTTTCAACTCTGCATGTAGCTTCTGCAACTGCTACCTCTCAGCATTACAGCCTATTCCTTGCATCACCACCCGCAACAAACTATTTCTCTGTAAAGCCACCATTCTCAGCTCACTGTCACTACCAACATCATCAGTTACAACCCTGCAAATTCTGTTCTTCCACCAACTTCACTTCCTTGTCATCTCAACAACAAACCTACACTTCTCTGTCATACATAAGCTACAACACATGTCTCCATCACTTCAACACAATGAGCATCACCTCCGCACTATGAGCATCAGCACATCATTTCTACAACAGTAACTCAAACATTTCAGCTCCAACTTCTCTCCATCACTGCAACAACAACAACTGCAATTTGTACCTAAAACCTAGGCATTCATCTATCCGATCTCCTCTTCATTGTTTGCTGCAGCTCAACATGTCTCTCAACTACAGCTATTTCACCGCACTGTAGACCTTAGTCCATTTTACATCTCCATCTTGTTCTCAACTCAAACCACTGATTCAAATACCAACTCCTCGATACATACTGCAGCTGCAACACCCATCAAGCCAAACAAACTCACAAGCCTAGCACCACCATCTTCTCAATTTCAGCTCAAGTACCCATCTCCTTCGACTGCCACAGACAAATCAGTTCAAACCATAAATTTCTCATGTCTTCATCTTAGATTCAAAATCATGTATCAAACCCATGTTCTTCTATGGGCAACAGAAATTTCATTATAGACTCACGTCAATTCTTCATCTCCTGCTCAAACAAATCCAACCAGTTCTTCTCTCTTCTTCCAATTCTAAAACCCCCCATGGCAATTCAATCTACATAAACTCAATCCTTCACAATTCTCGATCCGAAACTTCACAATTCACACAGCTCCAACAAACAAACAAATGTATTTCAATTATAGATTTTCTTATAAAAAAATAGAAATCACAATTGAGTATAATTTAGCCATTACACGAAATCATGAAACCACTCTTTCTGATTTTACAACCTTCCGATTAAACCCCTTATGTAATAAACCCTAACAACATCTTCCCAATTTATTCCCAAAACAATCTGATTAGGAATAACTTTACCACTTTCCAAAGAAATTGAAGTAATCAGTGATTTATGGTGATTCTGCTGGTGGTCGTGACCGTAAGAAAAAGAAGAAAAAAAGGAAATAGAGGCGAGAGAGTGAAGCAGAGAAGAAGAAGAAAAGGAAAAGAGAAGTGTGTCTCTTAGTTTAGGGTTAGGTTATAATAGAGTGGGATTAATTTTTTTATTAGATAAATGGTTAATAATATACCCGGTTTTTTGGGTCGACTCAGTCGGTCGATTAGTCCTGTGCAGCCCTAGTTGTTAGGAAATTGAGATGGCTATTTTGGTAATAATGCCACATGTTTTAGACTTTTCAACGACAGTTGACTAATCAAGTGGGCCTTAACAGAAAACTTTTATAAATTCTGAAAAAAATGGTGACACTTTATTAAACCGAAAAACCAAAGTGTGGCATTTTATTAAAATTTCCTTCTCTTTTCTTTTCTTTCGCTCGGTTGTGTACGCAAGATTAGAGCGACGTTTGAACAAACACAAATATATTTATCAACTGTCGTCACCAGCTATTTTTAACTCTCTTAAACTTGACTTCGACCAAGTCGATTAATATGAACGCCAGATGATCTCAAGATGTGCTTATACAGATAGTGATGTACTAGTACATTGGTGCTTGCAAACGTGCTTAATAAATTGGTTTAGGAGATGCTCCAAAACATGGGTTTTGTTAAATAAGGGAATCATATTTTACTAATTAGCAGCCGACCAAATAAAAAGTGATCCTCCAAAACATGATCAATTTTGATACCCACCTTATGGTTTTTGCAGTAAGCGCCCTGGCGGTAATAACTCAAGACAACATGAATCACATGATAGATTGTTTTAATCCACATTATTAAAAAAGAATTGCCTTAGTTTAAAGAGAATTACTTACAATTTTTCACTTTCTTCTTTTCTTTTAATGTTGATATTATTATATTATTAATCCCACATTGTCTGGATTAATTATCGAAGATCCTGCGGTTTATAATACTTAGGCGCAATTTTTATGGCAAAGAACAAAATTTTCTTTTTTTGTTGAGCTACGTGGATGAATAAATTGTGTTTTCCACTATGGAAAACTAGAGCAAAATGAACAGATTTGGTTTTCCAGGGCACCGCTAATATTTCTTTTTAATATAAAATGTTTTTTAAGATAAAGATAAAATATAAAATAATATATTTGGTGAGATAAAATGGGATAAAGTGAGATAAAAAAGGATAAAGGGAATAAAAAAGTAGTAAAGTAATATTGTTGGGGATCTGAAATTGTACTGGGCGAGGGAGGAATAAACGCCAGCGTTTTTTCTTCCAACGCCCGCGATTTTCCTTCCAACTCCCGGTTTTCCCACGCACGCTACATGTTCCATCTCACTTCACAAACCAACAAATTTGTTGAGTCCATAGTGGGATCAAAATCAACAAACTTCAAGTTTGTTGAGTCCATATGAACTTCTCTTAGGGCCTCTCCAATCATTGCCAATTAGTTTTGAGTTGGATGCTCGCATCCTAACATAGTATCAGAGTGGGTTATTCGTGTCGAGTCATTTGACCGCACCTTTACTCCTCCGCATCACCCTATTTATTATCCAGGTGTTAAATCCAGCGAGGCTACACGTGAGGTTACTCCACCGCGTCACCCAATTTATTGTCCACGTGTTAGATCCAACGAGGCTACACGTGAGGAAGTGTGTATATATTATTATTATTAGTCCCACATTGTCTGGGTTAATCTAAGATCATGCGGTTTATAATCCTTAGGGCCTCTCACTCATTACCAATTGGTTTTGAGTTGGATGCAAGTATTCTAATATTTAATTATATATCTTTGTTTTCTCTTGATCAGAAGTATCTATTTCAAAAATTGCTCGGTTAAAAAGTTATAAGATCTTGTGAAAGAGAATGATTTTTTATTTTGAAAAAAAAAGGTACAAATATCCTATGAAAATACGTCAAGGACAGCTGGATATTTCACGGTCCAAAACCATGAAAGACAACCAAATATTTCGTAAAATTTCTGGATGTTCTCTTGAACATATTTGAACTGTTATATATTCTAGATTTCAAAATGAGAATGATTATTAAGAGATTACTTATAGGGGTTTACTCAATAAATACTTTTAGTGATTTTTAAAGACTTTAACGGAATTTTAAAGTATTCTGTTATTGGTTGTCTACTTCTAAAATCTCTTTCAAAGTTTATGTTACTGGTTATAGATTGTTAAAAGGTCTTCTAAAGTTTGTGTTACTCGTTCTAAACTTGAAAATTCAAAGACTTTGTATATTTTCATATTTTCAAGACTTTGAGTGACTTTTGTGTATAAATTTTCCTTGATGAAAGTCTTGCAAAATATGTAAGATTTTAGAAGACTTCCAAAAAACTAAAACTAAAAATATTTCTTATTCTCTTTTATTTTATCTCAAAAATATACAATTTGTAAACCCATATCGCAAATGCATATATGCCTAAAAAAAATCATACATGCATATAAATTATATGATATGATTAAACATTTATTTACTTTATTTGTTTGTTAAAGATAATAGAAATTTTAAGTTTCCAATTTATTTGGTACAAATGTGTAATAATAATAATTGGTACTATTACTATTTATTGCATTTTATCGAACGAAAGAAAAATGGTGTCTACATAAGTTTTTAATTTTATTTTGTTGAAGCTAGTATAATAAATAAGGTATGACTAAATTTATATTTATAATATTAGTTTTTATATAAGCATTTAGATTTATGCAGATATCTATATAAAATTTTTTTTTACAAATCTTTGTAAGACAATATATAACTCTTCATAACTCTGCTAGAGTTTACCAAATTTTATACAACTTTCAGAAAGTTATAATTTTCATGACTCTTCTAAAATCTCCATTAATTTCATATTCAGATCCGTATTTGACCTTTGTCAACAACATTTGACCATCTTGAGGTTTCTGCTTTCTGGTTAGCAAGACTTGTGTACGCCTTTATAATAACAAGAGATTTTAGCCGTAAAGGGACTTGAAAATGGGTGAAATTTTGTCAATTCCAAAATAGCAACATATGATTAAAAGGGCGAGATATAACCACCGAAATATCATCCATGTCCTTGAAATGATGACGTATATGACTATATAACAAATGTAGTATGAATAATTTTCCGAGTGCACTAAGATTGTGCTCTAAAAATTGACTTAATTAACAGTCCTATATTTGAGTATGCAATATGAGTCCAATAAGAGTGCATTCCCATCCTTAACTGGTCAGTTGGACTCATTTGACTTGTCAAGGATGGTTTTCTCCTGGTCCTTGATTAGTCAATTGGACTCCAAGAGGACTCGTTTTTAAAAAATGTTATGAAAACTCTAATATGTGGGGTAAAAATGGTATAAGAACTTTGCAGAAAAGTCAAAAATGTTGATGTTCAAACTTTGATAAGGAACAGTGAATGTCCGAGTTTCACCCCTTTTAAAGTCCGAAATTGATAAACACACCGAATATATAATCCCGAAAAACCTCATGCCTCCCACATATCTGTAGGGCCCGAAAATCCTACAACCAAAGCTTTATGATAATCTACGAGATAAACTAAGAAACCATAGTGAAATACTTCAAATCTTTTATTAAAACTTAGATAAATACAAAGATGATGTGAGTAAACCCTAACTTGGAAATAAATAACTTTCTCTCTCCTAAATATCTTATCTCAGCTCACAAAAAAGATATCTCCCTTTACAATATTGGTCCCTTTTATAGGGGTTTAAATAGTGGAGGACAGCTAATAAAGCCCCTATTTTCGGATCTGACGCGCGTCAACGACGCATGCTCACACTGATGTTTTCTGCACTGCTCTTTATTGCCGCATAGCTCTTCACACTTTTACTGTGATCTGGTGACGTCATCAGACTCGTCATCCTGGATATGTTGTATGCGTTCGTGTTCGCTTAATACTAAATGTATTAATTCGCGTTACTAATAAGTGTGCGGTATTTTGCATCTACCTTTTGCCTCTTCTCTTATCGTTCTTTCAAAGAGGGAGCGATGAGAGAAATTCTAATTTTCCTTTTGCCGCACCAGTTCATCTTTTCATACTCCTTTAACTGACGTTTTTCCGGAATTTCGGCATGGTAAACTACACGTGTTGATTTTACCACTCATCGTTCAATACGTCCGTGTAGGATCTGACAACCGTGTCTTCGTATCTATATAAGTCTTTTGATTTATGCAGATATCTATATAAAAAATTTTTTTACAACTCTTCAGGACTCTATAAATCTTTGTAAGACAATATATAACTCTTCATAACTCTGCAAGAGTTTACCAAATTTTATACAACTTTCAGAAAGTTATAATTTTCATGACTCTTCTAAAATCCCCATTAGTCTCATATTCAGATCCGTATTTGACCTTTGTCAACAACATTTGACCATCTTGGTTTCTGCTTTCTGGTTAGTAAGACTTGGGTGCGCCTTTATAATATCAAGAGATTTTAGTCGTAAAGGGACTTGAAAAAGGGTGAAGTTTTGTCAATTCCAAAATAGCAACATATGATTAAAAGGGCGAGATATAACCACCGAAATATCGTCTATGTCTATGAAATGATGACGTATATGACTATATAACAAATGTAGTATGAATAATTTTTCGAGTGCACTAAGATTGCGCTCTAAAAATTGACTTAATTAACAGTATTATATTCGAGTATGCAATATGAGTCCAATAAGAGTGCATTCCCATCCTTAACTGGTCAGTTGGACTCATTTGACTTGTCAAGGATGGTTTTCTCCTGGTCCTTGATTAGTCAATTGGACTCCAAGAGGACTCGTTTTTAAAAAATGTTATGAAAACTCTAATATGTGGGGTAAAAATGGTATAAGAACTTTGCAGAAAAGTCAAAAATGTTGATGTTCAAACTTTGATAAGGAACAGTGAATGTCCGAGTTTCACCCCTTTTAAAGTCCGAAATTGATAAACACACCGAATATATAATCCCGAAAAACCTCATGCCTCCCACATATCTGTAGGGCCCGAAAATCCTACAACCACAGCTTTATGATAATCTACGAGATAAACTAAGAAACCATAGTGAAATATTTCAAATCTTTTATTAAAACTTAGACAAATACAAAGATGATGTGAGTAAACCCTAACTTGGAAATAAATAACTTTCTAGCTCACAAAAAAGATATCTCCCTTTACAATATTGGTCCCTTTTATAGGGGTTTAAATAGTGGAGGACAGCTAATAAAGCCCCTATTTTCGGATCTGACGCGCGTCAACGACGCACGCTCACACTGATGTTTTCCGCACTGCTCTTTATTGCCGCATAGCTATTCACACTTTTACTGTGATCTGGTGACGTCATCAAACTCGTCATCCTGGATATGTTGTATGCGTTCGTGTTCGCTTAATACTAAATGTATTAATTCGCGTTACTAATAAGTGTGTGGTATTTTGCATCTACGTTTTGCCTCTTCTCTTATCGTTCTTTCAAAGAGGGAGCGATGAGAGAAATTCTAATTTTCCTTTTGCCGCACCAGTTCTTCTTTTCATACTCCTTTAACTGACGTTTTTCCGGAATTTCGGCATGGTAAACTACACGTGTTGATTTTACCACTCATCGTTCAATACGTCCGTGTAGGATCTGACAACCGTGTCTTCGTATCTATATAAGTCTTTTGATTTATGCAGATATCTATATAAAATTTTTTTTACAACTCTTCAGGACTCTATAAATCTTTGTAAGACAGTATATAACTCTTCATAACTCTGCAAGAGTTTACCAAATTTTATACAACTTTCAGAAAGTTATAATTTTCATGACTCTTCTAAAATCCCCATTAATCTCATATTCAGATCCGTATTTGACCTTTGTCAACAACATTTGACCATCTTGGTTTCTGCTTTCTGGTTAGCAAGACTTGGGTGCGCCTTTATAATATCAAGAGATTTTAGCCGTAAAGGGACTTGAAAAAGGGTGAAGTTTTGTCAATTTCAAAATAGCAACATATGATTAAAAGGGCGAGATATAACCACCGAAATATCGTCTATGTCTATGAAATGATGACGTATATGACTATATAACAAATGTAGTATGAATAATTTTCCGAGTGCACTAAGATTGCGCTCTAAAAATTGACTTAATTAACAGTATTATATTCGAGTATGCAATATGAGTCCAACAAGAGTGCATTCCCATCCTTAACTAGTCAGCTGGACTCATTTGACTTGTCAAGGATGGTTTTCTCTTGGTCCTTGATTAGTCAATTGGACTCCAAGAGGGCTCGTTTTTAAAAAATGTTATGAAAACTCTAATATAATGGGTAAAAATGGTATAAGAACTTTGCAGAAAAGTCAAAAATGTTGATGTTCAAACTTTGATAAGGAATAGTGAATGTCCGAGTTTCACCTCTTTTAAAGTCCGAAATTTATAAACACATCGAATACATAATCCCGAAAACCTCCTTCCTCCTACATATCTTGAAGGCCCGCCACCAATAAAAGTGGCCCTTACTAATCCCAATGGACAGCGGGCCCAGAATCTGTGAGGGGTCGAGTTTGTTACGGTGAATTTTCCCGGTGATTCAATCCCTGCCCTATAAAGTTCCTGTTTGGTGAAAACTCTAGCTATCAAATGTGGAGCTTGGGATGGTCTGGGGCGGGTATGGGGCGGGTAGTGTCAATCCCAGTCACTGTCCCGTTCGTAAAAAAAATACCCATCCCCGCCCCGTTACCTATATGAATTGGGGCAGGGTGGGTATGGGGAATATCCATATGGGGCGAGTTTTTCCTGGGTTACCCGTAACACTGAATTAATACATAAATTTGATTATAATCAAAACTTAGATATGATTCAAACAAAAATAATAACATAAGAACAACGCATTCTGAAATCTTAAATTCAATAATTTATCTTAAAGTGAACAAAAGAATCTGTTAATCACTTATTAGTTTTTCTGTTTTTTCCTGTCCCGTTCTATCTTCGTCCACGTTAACCATTTCATTATCTGCTTCATTTTCTCTATTTTAACTTTTAGAGAATGTGTCTGATCACAAAAAAAAAGAAAAAAAACTGATGAATGTACAAGAACGATCGAGAATATGATAAATGAAAGAAAGCTCGACTAAGTGGTGGAAGTATAAAAATTATACACATTGTTGCATAAAAGTCTAAACCCCTAAGTTGTGAAAGATACAGGGCGGGTATGGGGCAGGGACCTTGAATCCCATCCCCACCCCATCCCCGTAGCTTAGTTTTCGGGTATTATCCATACCCGACCCATCGCCATTTGTACGGGTAAAACACTACCCGAACAGGACGGGTACCCACGGAGATGAATTTGGGTGGGGCAAATGGACATCCCTAAGTAGAGCCAAAAAATATTTAATTTTATTTTGATTCGTGCTATCACACGCATGACCTTATAATAACAGTTATAAGGTCGGACATTTCAACCATACGATACGATGTTATCTTTCTGGAAATCACTATCTTATTTTTATACCCTCTACTTTTCTTTCTAATCGTCTCCCATGATGAAAACTAAATATTTTGGAGAACCACCATTAATAGGTCTGACCATCACTTTCTTCTTCTGAATTCTATCTCACGCGTCTACCAAAAATTCATCTCTTCCCCCTTTTAATTTGATTCAAAACTTGTATAATCCTTACAATTTCGGAAGAAAAAGCTAACTTTCATATTTGCCGAATGGTAGATCTAGTTAAGCAATCTGTTTTCTACTTTGGATTTGATTTATTTTCATCGGTGTACAACAATTCCTTCTTTTTTTTTTTATAAAATTATTGTAGTTGCAGGAAATCCTACAACCACACCCTTATGATAATCTACGAGATAAACTAAGAAACCATAGTGAAATATTTCAAATCTTTTATTAAAACTTAGACAAATACAAAGATGATGCGAGTAAATCCTAACTTGGAAAATAAATAACTTTCTCTCTCCTAAATATCTTATCTCATCTCACAAAAAAGATATCTCCCTTTACAATGGTGATTGGTCCCTTTTATAGGGGTTTACATAGTGGAGAACAGCTAATAAAGCCCCTATTTTCGGATCTGACGCGCGTCAACGATGCACGCTCACCCTGATGTTTTCCGCAACTGCTCTTTATTGCCGCGTAGCTCTTCACACTTTTAGTGTGATCTGGTGACGTCATCAGAATCGTCATCCTGGATATGTTGTATGCGTTCGTGTTCGCGTAATACTAAATGTATTAATTCGTGTTACTAATAAGTGTGCGGTATTTTGCACCCACATTTTTCCTATTCTCTTATCGTTCTTTCAAAGAGGGAGCGATGAGAGAAATTCTAATTTTCCTTTTGCCGCACCAGTTCTTCTTTTCATACTCCTTTAACTGATATTTTTCCGGAATTTCGGTATGGTAAACTACACGTGTTGATTTTACCACTCATTGTTCAAAACGTCCGTGTAGGATCTGACAATCGTGTATTTCTATCTATATTACCATTAATGCGTCTGTAAAAGAGATATATCGGGATAAGAAGATATGATTGTTGTAGCAAAAATGTTCCTACAACACTCCTCGAGATTTGTACAGAAATGATATAATCTTAATCGTTGGATGGCGAAGATTAATACCTGATGGATGATTTGTAGACCATTGAGATGATCCACAACTTTTCCTCGTGATGCGTCCTTGATGATAGGAAAAATCCTCCTCATCTCTTCAATTCTCTTGGCTTTCTAATACTCTTAATGAATGTAGAAAAGGAGGTGGGTGCCTGCAAAGACACTCCGATGCCTTAATGAGTAAGGAGCTCTAAACAGGTTTTAGTGGAGAGAAAAGGATTTGAATTGTGTACCTTTATTGTTGAAATCCCTCCTTGATGAGTGCCAAATATTGTATATATTTATCCCTTTTTCTTTGGCATTTAACTCATCTTTTGTGCATTAATTCTACATTTTATCCCATATTCTGTATTTTCATTGTTTTCAAGAATAAATATTTTTATTAATTAATTTTGCATTTTTAGGTAATAAATAAAGTTCGGATGAGTCGCGGAGCGAAAAGAGCAGAAAAGTAGTGAAAAGCCGGGAGAAATTACGCAAGGAAGCCGCGAAGAATGGTGCGCACAACCTCATTTTCTACACACAAAAGCGCCTCCGTTCTCAGCCGTCAGATCAGTTCCCAGAAGCATCCGATGGTCGCTCCTTCATAGATCATCAAAATCTGAAGTCTCTGCCAAGCACCACAGCGCTGAAATTCCAAGCCTTCAGATTAGATGGTTGTTGAATCCAACGGTCGCTCCCTTGCTGTTCATCAACGTTTGATATCTCCGCCTTACACTACAACACCTAACTCCATCTGGCATCGTTGATTTTGTTGTATTATATAATCCAGCGGTCGCTACAAGCTTCACTTCATCTCACCGTCCGATTGATCTTTCATCTCCCTATCCCACGGCTCAGCGTCGCAGATCATCAAACTCGATACACTCGCCTCACACCCTAGCGACCGAGCACCTACACCTCAAACAAACGCACCCTTCCCTTTCTCCTTCGAACCATCTCCTCCATCACCCCCTCTGCAGAACCGCCATGCCCCGTACCACCACCATGTCCGTCTCCATCACCACCACCTCACCCCACATCACTCCACTATTTTCTCCCCAAATCACTCTACCTATACCCATCATCACTATCACGTTTTACATCAACTAATCTCCTCAATTTCTCATCTCTGCCGACTGAAACCCTAGGTGAGAAATTGAAGATATAAGTTGATGTTAGAGCAGCAATTGGAGCGGGAGATGACTCAGGAAGAGAAATAGAAGGATGGGTCGACGAGATGGAGCGAGAATTTCATCAACAGTAGGTAAATTAATTTTTCACCAAAACCTAATTTTACTGACTTTGGGAAAAATTGGGGAAAACCAAAATTATGTGTATGGGGTATAAATGGGTGTTGGGGGAAGTATTAGAGGGAGACTATTTACCTCTCTGGACTAGCCAGTAGAGAATTGGAGAAAAATTTTATGAACTAAAAATTTTAGCACTTGTATGTTTACAGTTGCAAATTGCTTCTGTTGTAGTTATTTGTTATGATGCAATCTGTGTTTAACTTATCTCATTTAGTGTATGCATGTTGTCACTTCATGGTTAGCATGAGCTAATCATCTTCAGGCCAAGGCTCAGTGAAGCCTTGTGCACTGTCAAGTGTGAATGAGCTAGTTGGTTACTTCCTGTTGCTGTGTTGTGAATGTGTATTTGAGAGAGGCCAATGCTCATAGAGCCTGTGATTGGCTGTACTGTCAAAAGACAGCCAATGCTAGGGGTGGACTAGTGAGCAAGTTGGTGTTCTTCCATTTCTAGTTGTATGCTTAGGAATGAACATAACCTAGACCATGTCACTTGATTAGGATACAAGGTGGATCATAAGCCTTGGCTTACCCACCACTTCTCTTTCAGTCAATCTTAATTTCAGTCACTTTTTCAAGTCCTGTGTGTTTGCATTTCAGCTATATTTTCTTGCTTTTTATGTTCCTGCATCTTGTAGCTACTGTGCACTGAAGTCAGTGCACAATCCTGCCTCTTGCCCTTGGCTGCCAAGCCTTGGTTGTTTGTTGCTTTTCTTAACTGCTTCTTTATTGCTTTACCCTGCACTTTTGGTTCTTTGCTTATCTTTCCCTGCTTTGGTTCTTAGCCTGTTTCTCTATTGCTTTACCTTGTGTTCTTATTTCTCTGCCTGAAACCTTGCCTGCCCTTAGCTCATTACACACCTTAGCTAGGAAAACTTCTCATATGCTCCTCTCCCTGTGGACAAACCCCTACTCACTCTTTTATTACAAATATTGACCTTGTATACTTGCAAGTGTATTGTGTGCATTTCAAAATCACAACAAGTTTTTGGCGCCGCTGCCGGGGAGCTGGCTGCCATATTTTTGAAGTTTTCAGAGTCTGCTGCTGTTGTTGGCCCTGCCAAGTTGCTGCTGTTGCTGCTGTTGCTGCCAACTGAAGCTGCCTAGCTGCTGTTGCTGCTGTTGCTTCTGCCAAGCTGCTGCCAACTTGCTGCCAACTGAAGCTGCCTAGCTGCTGCTGCAACTGCAAGTGTTGCTGAAGCTGCTGTGAAGCTGCTGCTGAGAAGCTGCAGATTCTGCTGGTGCTGTTGCTGTGCAGCTGCTGCTGTTGGTGTGCAAGTGTTGGTTTCTGCTGCTTGTGCTGCTACTGGTGCTGTTGCTGTGCAGCTGCTGCTGTTGCTGCTGCTGCCAACTCTCTGCTACTGGGCTTGCAACCTCTGAACTGGGCTCGAACCAACTGAGCTGGGCTCAGTAACCTCAACTTCTGCTGGGCTTGCAACTTCAGCTGGGCTCCGTTGCTGCTGCTGCTGGGCTCTGCTACACTTGCTGCTGCTGGGCTTGGACGTGAGCTGCTAGGACGATCATAAAGCCCAACTGGGCCTTGCAACTAAAAGGGGACTAAAAGCCTATTTTTGGGCTTCCCTCCAAAAAACAAGTAAGCCTAACCCATGAGTTAACCCACTTGGGTCTCATTTAAATTCAAATTTGGGCTTGTAATAATTTATTTAATTATTTATTTTGGGATTGTAATAATTTTTTTTTCTTTTTCTTTTTTTTTTATTTGGGATTGTAATAATTTTATTTTTTTTTTGTTTTTCTTTATTTTTCTTTTATTTTTCTTTTTTTCTTTTATGGGTTGTTTAATTATTATTATTGTTTTTATTTTCTTTTATGAGTTGTGATAATTTATGCTAGGTTTAGTTCAAAATTTTTTTCAAAGCCCAAAATTTAAACCAAAAAAAAACAAATCCCTTCTTTAAACCAAAACCCATTCAAAACCAAATCTTCATAACCCTTGGGCCAAATTGTTTCCGATTGCTCTGTCTGACCAACATGTTAGTTAAGGTACCTACTAGGACATGATTGTGACCTACAGAGACCAGACAAACAGACTTGTTAGAATTAACCCAGACGAACCTATCGAAATTCTAAGTTCTGAGGGAGACAGTCCAGATCAACCAGAAACAATGGGAGAACCACGTACCCTCAAGGATTATATGTACCCAACTAGAGCCAGTCAACCTTCTTGTATGCTACCCGAGGCTAATGGCCATTATGAGCTGAAATCAAGCACAATACAGATGCTTCCTATTTTTAGAGGTGTTGAGAATGAAAACCCGTACCACCACGTGAGAGAATTCGAGGAAATTTGTGGAACTCTGCGTTTCACTCAAATGACCGACGAAACCCTGAAGTTAAGGCTTTTTCCTTTTTCCCTGAAAGATAAGGCAAAGGCCTGGCTCTATGCTTTACAGCCTCAATCCATCATGACATGGGATGACCTCACAAAGGAGTTTTTCAAAAAGTTTTTCCCGAACCACAAGACTGCGACAATTCGTCAAAGTCTGAATAGCTTTGTGCAATTAGAAGGTGAGACCTTAGCTAGATACCTGGAGAGATTCAATGAATTATTGCTCCAATGTCCCCATCATGGTTTTGAAAAATGGAGACTTGTGCAAATTTTGTATGAAGGTCTAGATGTGTCCACCCGAACAACGGTTGAGTCGATGTGTAATGGTCTATTCGTAGATAAAACTGCTGACGCGTCTTGGGACTTCTTATTGAAGTAGCTGAAAAGACGCAACAGTGGGAATCCATCCGTGAAACCAGAAAGACTACATCCGAAGCAAAGGCTTTTAGGATTGAAGCGGATTTTGAGGGTAGAGCAAACATGGCATCAATAGTTAGGAGATTAGAAGAGTTAGAACTACATAAAAATTCAAAACCTTCCACCACTACTCTCCGAGAACATGTCGCTTCGTCTGTTTGTGCTGCTTGTAACGACCCCAACCATCAATTCCAAAATTGTCCAGATTTGCTTGCAGTCCAGGAGTCTAGGCTTGAACAGGCACATGCCATGTTTCAGAAACCAGAGCATAACCCTTATTCACAGACCTACAATCCAGGATGGAGAAACCACCCTAACTTTTCATGGTCAAAAGGACCCACTCAAGGAGGACCATCTCAACCCAATCAGAGCTATCAAAACAATCAGGGATATCAGAACAATCAAGGTTATCAACACCCGAGAAACCCTCAACAACAATCAAACTCTCAACAACAATCATATCCTCAACACAATACCGACAAGAGATTGTCCACCTTAGAGGAAATGTTCCAGAGTTTGATGCAAAGTCAGAAAAATCTAGATCAAAAGATGGATCAAATATGTGAGAGAGAAAAGGGTAAACTTCCGAGCCAACCCCAACAAAATCCAAAGAGGATATTTCAAACAGGCACAACATCCTGCACTGAAACCTCACCTGATCAAATCCATGCCATTACCACCCTCCGAAGTGGTAAAGTCATCGAGAACAACGTAGGCGAACCTAATGAGTCTGATACAAATTCCACGTTGTCTCCACAACCCCAGAAAACCAAAGAATCTGAGCAAGTTGGAAAATCTGACAATTCTACTGCTGTGAATGTCCCTTTGCCAACTCATCTTCCTGTTGCTCCATTTCCTCAGATTGATCTATCAACAGAAAAGTACCCATTACAATGAGATGTTAGATCTGTTCAAGAGAGTCAACATCAACATTCCTTTTCTTGAAGCAATCAAGCAAATCCCTGCTTATGCCAAATTCCTCAAAGACTTGTGCACTCAAAAGCGCAAGCTCAATGTGCAAAAACGTGCTTTCTTAGCTGAGCAGGTGAGTTCCATCATTCTGAACAAAACTCCACCCAAGTTTAGGGATCCAGGATGTCCAACAATTTCTTGCACTATAGGAGAACACACGGTCAATAAAGCGTTATTAGACCTAGGTGCAAGTGTTAACCTACTGCCATATTCTGTTTATGAGCAGTTAGGTCTTGGGGAGTTGAAACCAACATCTATCACTCTACAACTGGCAGACCGATCTGTCAAGATTCCTCGTGGAGTGGTGGAAGATGTTTTGATCAAGGTTGACAAATTCTATTTTCCCGTAGACTTCATTGTCTTAGACACTCAACCTGTACAAAACCCAGACTGTCACATTCCTGTCATCTTAGGACGTCCTTTCTTGGCTACGTCCAACGCGATCATCAACTGTCGGAATGGAGTGTTAAAACTGTCTTTTGGTAACATGACGGTAGAATTGAATGTGTTCGATATTAGTCAACAACCTGTGAATCTTGATGATGATGTGTGCATGAAGTTAATATGATTGAAGGATTAATGCAAGATTCGTTGACTAACATTCTATCCGTCGACCCCTTTCAAGCATGTATGGAGAACTTTAACCCTGATTTCTATGATGATGCATACTGTAGTGACGTCCTATCTCTGCTCGAATCTGTACCTCAAATGGACGTCACTGAAAGGAAATATGAAGTGGAACAACCCCTATTCTCTGATTCCAAGCTTATTCCATCCATTGTTGAGCCACCCAAGCTTGAATTGAAACCATTGCCTAGTACGTTGAAGTACGCATTCCTAGGTTCTTCTGATACTTTACCTGTCATTATTTCATCATGTTTAGACACGGAACAGGAAAGTAAGCTTTTAGAAGTACTTAAGGAACACAAAGAGGCCTTAGGATGGACCATCTCAGATCTCAAAGGAATTAGTCCCACCATTTGCATGCACCACATTAACCTTGAAGAGAATGCCAAACCATCGAGGGAAATGCAAAGGAGACTTAATCCTAACATGAGAGATGTAGTCAAAGGAGAGATCCTGAAACTACTTGATGCGGTATCATATACCCAATTCCCGATAGCAAATGGGTTAGTCCCATTCAAGTTGTGCCTAAGAAGTCAGGCATTACTGTTGTTCAGAACGACAAGAATGAATTAGTCCCTACTCGTACAACACAGGATGGCGAGTATGCATCGACTACAGGAAGTTGAACACAGTAACAAGGAAGGATCACTTCCCGCTCCCTTTCATTGACCAAATGCTAGAACGTGTGTCTGGACACAGTCACTACTGTTTTCTAGATGGCTTTTCCGGTTATAACCCCATTTTGATTGTGGAGATTTTTGATGTTTGGGGGATAGACTTCATGGGTCCATTTCCCATGTCTGACAGCAAGTTGTACATCCTAGTCGCAGTTGATTACGTTTCTAAGTGGGTAGAAGCCATAGCAACCAGAACAAATGACCACAAGGTGGTACTTTCATTTCTAAAGGAACATATTTTCACGTTTTGGTACCCCTAGAGCTATCATCAGTGACGGCGGTTCACATTTTCGTAACAAGTACTTTGAGTCTTTAGTACGCAAGTATGGCATAACTCACAAGGCTACTGCTACTCCGTACCACCCTCAGACTAGTGGACAAGTGGAAGTGTCTAATAGGGAAATTAAGCACATTCTGGAGAAGACGGTCAACCCGTCCAGGAAAGATTGGTCATTGAGATTGAATGATGCTTTGTGGGCCTATAGAACAGCTTATAAGACACCAATTGGCATGTCCCCCTATCGTCTAGTGTATGGAAAGCCGTGCCATCTACCTGTGGAATTAGAACATCGTGCCTACTGGGCAATCAAAGAGCTGAACTTTCTCTGGACGAAGCTGGAATTCAAAGGAAACTTCAACTCAACGAGTTGGAAGAATTGAGAAATGAGGCTTATGACAGTGCCAAGCTGTACAAGCAGAAGATGAAGATATTTCATGACAAGCGTATTCTGCGCAAATCCTTCACTCCTGGTCAGAAAGTCTTGCTGTATGACTCCCGATTACATCTTTTTCCAGGAAAACTGCGTTCCAGATGGAAGGGTCCGTACCTAGTACGCACAGTTTTTCCTCATGGAGCTGTAGAGTTGGAGGATGTCTCCAACAAGAACGTTTTCAAAGTCAACGGGCAGAGATTAAAGCCATTCCTTGAGCCATTTCCACCCGACATTGAAACAACCGACCTGGAGGACCCAGTCTATGTGGACTAAACTGGTCCACTCTTTCCCTAAATAACCAAAATTTTCCAAATGTTTCCCTAAAAACCAAAATTTTTCGTTTTCCCATCAAAACCAAATTTTCTTGTAGATAATGTGTTAGTTAAATTTCCTTTTGTATATATTTTGTGCTCATCCATTGTGACTGCTAATATGATGGATTTTTGCCTTGAAATAACGGAGTTTTAATCGAGCTACCACCGTACAATCGGGTATTCTCTCTCCTTTTACTCTACTCAGCATGTTCCTCTTCATATATTGTTTTATAATTCTTTCCATATTTTGAAACAT
This sequence comes from Papaver somniferum, assembly GCF_003573695.1. Classification (NCBI taxonomy): domain Eukaryota; kingdom Viridiplantae; phylum Streptophyta; class Magnoliopsida; order Ranunculales; family Papaveraceae; genus Papaver; species Papaver somniferum. The sequence goes on along the minus strand of NW_020618825.1, from coordinate 14,010,565 downwards.
TGAGGACAATGTTTAGTTTAGGTTTGGGGGTATAGAGTAGATACCATGATAATTTGCTATAATTGAAAACAACTCCTTCTTCTTTTTAAAAAAAAAAAAAAAAAAAAAAAAAAAAAAAAAAAAATGAAAAAATCATAAAAATGGAGCTCATTTACCTTGAAATGTTGACTCTTGTGCAAATATGTATTTTTATTAGGAGTCTTAGTCTAGATATTTAGGCACCCTGATTCTAGCACAATTCACATAGTGATAAGAAATTTGCACGCGCACGATCTACCAATACATGTATGGCCTCGATCTTCAAGGTGTTGGATAGGAAGTTACGATTGCCAATCACTTTAGAATACTGAACGAAACTGACTAGCTTGTTCTTTGGTTGGTTGGGATAGAAGATGGAGGTTACATTAAGAAAGACAACCATCGAATTTAACTGGGTGCATCAAAAAGGGCTACCTCTTGCAAAGTGTCATGTAATCTTTTGTTTCTTTTGTTATGTATCAAAAGTGTTTCCTTAAAAAAAAAAAAAAAAAAAAAAAAAAAAAAAAAAAAAAACGATGTTATATTCAGAAAAAAAAAAAAAAAAAAAAAAAAAAAAATCAGAAAAAAAAAAAAAAAAAAAAAATCAAGTTATCCATCATCTCTTGTTCCAAAAATAAAAGAGATAGTCAATGTAAATAAGAGTCATGTAAATAGTCATCTTTTGTGTTTTGTGTGTAAGCAAGGAGGGTGTATGCCATTGATGTACAACGCGAGTAATTGTGAAATACCTCCAACTCATTCACAATTCTCGTAAAGTCCGGACAGCTAGCTAGATTTCGACCTCAGTTCTTAGCCTGAGAAACTATCTCTTGGTGATTAGTAGTCATGACTTCAGATCTTTCTTTACACATGTGTAGATACACTTTACACTCTTATCACATGTCCTTTTTGTTATCAGTGCTAGGATTGTGCCTTCGATAGCTAGATTGACATCTCCATTTTGCTGTGAGCTTAACTGTTTTGCACATGTCACGTTTGATGGAATCTGAGCTTATATTTTGACCTAGAACTTTGTAGGTACGTTCTAAGCAAACCTTCACGAGACTTCAACTCGTCCACTAGGGACACTTAGTGGTTTAAAAGGCTTAGTGCATACGCTAAATGCATTCGAGAGACCAGCGACAGTGGTATAGTTAGGATTTCCTTAGTTTTGTTTTACTTGAGGACAAGTAAAATTCAGGTTTGGGGGTATTTGATGAGTGCCAAATATTGTATATATTTATCCCTTTTTTTTTGGCATTTAACTCATCTTTTGTGCATTAATTCTACATTTTATCCCATATTCTGTATTTTCATTGTTTTCAAGAATAAATATTTTTATTAATTAATTTTGCATTTTTAGGTAATAAATAAAGTTCGGATGAGTCGCGGAGCGAAAAGAGCAGAAAAGTAGTGAAAAGCCGGGAGAAATTACGCAAGGAAGCCGCGAAGAATGGTGCGCACAACCTCATTTTCTACACACAAAAGCGCCTCCGTTCTCAGCCGTCAGATCAGTTCCAGAAGCATCCGATGGTCGCTCCTTCATAGAGCATCAAAATCTGAAGTCTCTGCCAAGCACCACAGCGCTGAAATTCCAAGCCTTCAGATTAGATGGTAGTTGAATCCAACGGTCGCTCCCTTGCTGTTCATCAACGTTTGATATCTCCGCCTTACACTACAACACCTAACCCATCTGGCCGTTATTTGTTGTATATATAATCCAGCGGTCGCTACAAGCTTCACTTCATCTCACCGTCCGATTGATCTTTCATCTCCCTATCCCACGGCTCAGCGTCGCAGATCATCAAACTCGATACACTCGCCTCACACCCTAGCGACCGAGCACCTACACCTCAAACAAACGCACCCTTCCCTTTCTCCTCGAACCATCTCCTCCATCACCCCCTCTGCAGAACCGCCATGCCCCGTACCACCACCATGTCCGTCTCCATCACCACCACCTCACCCCAAATCACTCACTCATATTTCTCCCCAAATCACTCTACCTATACCCATCATCACTATCACGTTTTACATCAACTAATCTCCTCAATTTCTCATCTCTGCCGACTGAAACCCTAGGTGAGAAATTGAAGATATAAGTTGATGTTAGAGCAGCAATTGGAGCGGGAGATGACTCAGGAAGAGAAATAGAAGGATGGGTCGACGAGATGGAGCGAGAATTTCATCAACAGTAGGTAATTAATTTCAAAACCTAATTTTACTGACTTTGGGAAAATTGGGGAAAACCAAAATTGTGTATGGGTATAAATGGTGTTGGGGGAAGTATTAGAGAGACTATTTACCTCTCTGGACTAGCCAGTAGAGAATTGGAGAAAAATTTTATGAACTAAAAATTTTAGCACTTGTATGTTTACAGTTGCAAATTGCTTCTGTTGTAGTTATTTGTTATGATGCAATCTGTGTTTAACTTATCTCATTTAGTGTATGCATGTTGTCACTTCATGGTTAGCATGAGCTAATCATCTTCAGGCCAAGGCTCAGTGAAGCCTTGTGCACTGTCAAGTGTGAATGAGCTAGTTGGTTACTTCCTGTTGCTGTGTTGTGAATGTGTATTTGAGAGAGGCCAATGCTCATAGAGCCTGTGATTGGCTGTACTGTCAAAAGACAGCCAATGCTAGGGGTGGACTAGTGAGCAAGTTGGTGTTCTTCCATTTCTAGTTGTATGCTTAGGAATGAACATAACCTAGACCATGTCACTTGATTAGGATACAAGGTGGATCATAAGCCTTGGCTTACCCACCACTTCTCTTTCAGTCAATCTTAATTTCAGTCCCTTTTTCAAGTCCTGTGTGTTTGCATTTCAGCTATATTTTCTTGCTTTTTATGTTCCTGCATCTTGTAGCTACTGTGCACTGAAGTCAGTGCACAATCCTGCCTCTTGCCCTTGGCTGCCAAGCCTTGGTTGTTTGTTGCTTTTCTTAACTGCTTCTTTATTGCTTTACCCTGCACTTTTGGTTCTTTGCTTATCTTTCCCTGCTTTGGTTCTTAGCCTGTTTCTCTATTGCTTTACCTTGTGTTCTTATTTCTCTGCCTGAAACCTTGCCTGCCCTTAGCTCATTACACACCTTAGCTAGGAAAACTTCTCATATGCTCCTCTCCCTGTGGACAAACCCCTACTCACTCTTTTATTACAAATATTGACCTTGTATACTTGCAAGTGTATTGTGTGCATTTCAAAATCACAACACTCCTCTATTTATAGGTAATAGAGGGTATGCATCCAGTGAATTACCTGTCTGCATTCATTTTGATGACGCACCTGGACCAAATACCGTCCAGGTTCATCCTTATTTAAATCAGAATTATGTATCTAGACATTTAGAAATGTATTTGTCCCACTAATTAACCTTTATCCATTCCCTCATTTCAGGGTGACCAGGTTAATAATGTACTTGGACCAAATATATATCTAGATTAATTATAACTTATTGGGTTGAACAGATTCATCCCCTTTCAAGATACGATGAATGTAGTCACCTTTAATAAAGGCTAACGGATTTGGTTCTTAAATTTTTATGGGCTTAAGCTTTAACCCGTGAACCAAGATTTCTGTTTAAGACTAATGAGTTGATGACCCTATTAAGCCCATTCCAAATATATATGGTCCAGACAATGATCCTTTATATACTCCAGTATGCTCTCTTCTTCCTCTTTTTATTCTTTCTCCCCTTTTTTCTATTCTCTGCAACTCTTATCGTTCAGCTTTTTTTAGTTTTTATCATCATACTCTGTTTGATTGATCATCATACTCTGTTTCGCGCTTTTTTTCTTTCTTTAATTGTTTCTCCTTACTTTTTCTCGCTTGTGAACTCTGTTCTTCATTTTGATCATTCTGATACTGATTATCTTGATTAATTCTCTCGCATCTCCTATTCCCATTCTAAAAATGCCACCTAAACCCGGCTGGAAGAATATTAAAGAGTTCCAGAGATTAAAGGCTTAATTCTGGCGTAGAGGTTTTACATTATCTATTCCTCCTGGATCAGAATCTACTTCTTCTCTTGAACCTAAATGGTTCTCGCTTGATCAATGAAATGATCAAAAAGTCATTATTCCGCTCGGGCAAATGAAATCTGGTTTTCCCATTCCCCTTTACAATCCTCAAATTCCTCTACTCTATTAGATCTTATCTTATGCGATATTTTCGCGCGGCATATTCCAATTGAGTGGTCATTTCATTAGGATAATGTTGGAATACGCTCGTCGTGCGGCCGAATTAGGATCTTCTTATTCAAAAGATGTAAGGAACCCAGAATTCGCACAAAAGGAAATCGTCCCGACAGAGTACGCATTTGATAATTTCTTCCTCCACTATGAGGTTGTTATCATGAAGAATAAGTCATTTCGTTGGGGCATTCGCTTGTCGAGAAAGGACGGTTTCGAAGAAGACTAGAGGATCATGCAGTATGTTGATTTTCATGATACCTCCAATAATACCGCGCGTAAATTAAAAGACGTTTGTTGGGTGGAGTACCCTATCATTTTGGAGGGTCCTTATATTATCGGTAAGGGCGCTGATGGTTCAATTCTTCCTCTCCCTGCGAAGTTTGCCGCTTATAAACCTTGGGAGTTTTAAATGGCCCGAGGAAGATGTTGTGGTGTGTTATCTTTAACTTTACCTTTCCTCTTATCTTTAGTGCTTTCTCTTATTATCTTCTCCGTAAGAAGAATAAGAAGGCTAACAAAAATGCGTCTCCGGTGTCAGATTCGCACGATAATAAAGTAAGAAATACTCATTTAAATTTTAACAATATTGTTGCTTCTGTTTCTTATCTTTCATTGTGTGCCTAAGTGGATACTGGAGACGCTAGGGGTATTAATGATGAAGCTCCTCTACCTGAAGGTGGTGTTTCTTCAAAGGCAAAGGGAAAGGGTAAAGACAAGAAGGTTGTCTCCAAATCTTCAGCTAAGAAGAGAAAATTATCTTCTCCAACTCCTCTAAATACTTGCTCCTTAGATGACACGCTGCTTCCTTCTGATAATTCTGTCCCCGTATCTCCTATGGAGAAATTATCAAGTATCTTCTCTGAATCATTTTCAGCGGTCAATGATGAAGAACTAACTCGTACGTGCGAAGCGGTTGTAATATTTGTGATGCTTCTTCTTTGAGTCATGAGTCTTTGCGAGGAGTTTCCTTTCCCTTAACTCCAAATTTCCAATTCACGCTTGGGTCTTTGGTGAGTTTTCTTTTTGTGCGTGAGCTTTCGTTAAGGTTTCATGTTTTACTCATTTCTTCTCTTGTTCCGTGTTAATGTATAGTGCTCGTATGTCCTATGCAATCACCAATGATTTGCATATGAAGGTTTTCCATATTGAAACTGAGAATCAAAAAGTCAAGGATGAGATTTACACGTATACGAATAAAGTGGTTGAACTTAGCAATAGAAATAATCAGCTAGTGGGTACGAATTTTTCGCTCCTTCTCATTTTGATATCTTCACATTGTCTTCGTCTTCTTTTGGATGCTTTTGTTCGCAGAAATTTATAATTTGACTGATGAAGCGTCTAATCACCCTGATGATGATGAGATTCTTCTAGAGCACCTTAACTCTTCTTTGAATAAATTCCCCAATGATGGTTACAGAATCTTAGTCTGGAGGAACTAAGGTCAAAATATGAGATCCTTAAATGTGAACATAGGTCCCTGTTATCTGTAAATAATGGTTTTCAACACCGTCTTCATAGAGATAAGGAAACAATTAATACTTTGGAAGCGAAAAAGAACGCAGTTATTTCTGAGAAGGATAATGTAGTCCTTGAGGGTGCTGGGGCTTTAAAGAAGTTTCATGAAACTGAACTCCGAATTCAGATGGAAAGAGATCAAGTTGTACGCGAAAAGAATTCCTTCACTGATCTAGAGAATACTATTCGTTCTCAACTGCTCATAGAGAAAGATGATGAATTTTAATAGGCTGCTAGGGTTATTGGTAATGCTGGGACTGGTTTAGCTACGAATGTTAGCTTAGAATCTGACAATGCTGATTTGATTAAGGCTATTATATCTGAAAAACAAGTATGCTTAAAATTCTTCTACATCGTCTTCACCCTTATATTGCTTTTTGGTTTCTTAGTTTATGAGGCTTTAATCTTTTTGTTTTCTTTTGTAGAGTCTAAGGGGAAGCATCCTGAAGAGATTGAAAATTTGAAGGCGGCACTTTCTTCAAGAAATGATAAATTCCGCAGACTTAAGAGGAAGTTAGTAGTTACTATTTCCAACTTGAGTAAAGATGCACTTCGCGTTCTGATTCCTCTGTCGGATTATGATTTTTCTAAAAGCTGGAATAGCTCAGCTGGTTAGAGCGTGTGGCTGTTAACCACAAGGTCACAGGTTCAATCCCTATTTCTAGCGCCAAAATGTAGTTGCAGGAAATCCTACAACCACACCCTTATGATAATCTACGAGATACACTAAGAAACCATAGTGAAATACTTCAAATCTTTTACTAAAACTTAGACAAATACAAAAATGATGTGAGTAAACCCTAACTTGGAAAAAAAAAACTTTCGCTCTCCTAAATATCTATCTCAACTCACCAAAAAGATCTCTCCCTTTACAATGGTGATTGGTCCTTTTTATAGGAGTTTACATAGTGGAGGACATCTAATAAAGCCCATATTTTCGGATCTGCGTCAATGATGCACGCTCTCACTGATGTTTTCCGCACGTGCTCTTTATTGCCGCGTAGCTCTTCACACTTTTAGTGTAATCAGGTGACCTCATCAGACTCGTCATCCTGAATATGTTGTATGTGTTCGTGTTCGCGATATACTAAATGTATTAATTCGCGTAACTAATGAGTGTGCGGTATTTTGCACCCACAATTATAGTTAAATTAGCAATGATATTTAATCCGAAAATCTAATCCCGCAGACAGAAGCAATTTTTCTTTTGAAATCTGTGACTTTCATGATATCCAACATCGATCCTGATAAATCATGGAGTTCTCTGATGGTTAGAGAAATAAACTTCACGAAACACAGAAATTGTGGAGACGGGACTAAATATTAGTAATTGATTGAATTGGAGTTAGCATATATGTCGCCTTTAGATAGAGCACTCGTCTATGTTAAAGATCTCATAAAGTCGTATGGTTAAAAGGTGCGCCCGCAGAACTGTTATTATATGGTCATCCGTGTGATAGCACCACTCTCTTATTTTTGGTTGATAATTTTTATGTGGATTGCTACGTTGCTAGCTAATAGTGATTTGATATCACCTATGAAAACAAAGGTGGTGAAAACAACAAGCAGATAGGCTCAAAGATTAGACTTAGAAAAAATCTTGATTAAGATTTTCTCAATGATACCGCATTTAACATTAGCAATTAATTTTTTTATTACATGATTAAGTCATAGAAGAAACCGCGTTGAGACAACGTTACACCCACCCACCAATACAATTATCGTGCCTGTCATCTGTATTCTATTTATAAAAATCACAATGTGTCTAAAGTCTAAACACAACATCTTAATCCATTTTCATTTCTCTGAAATAAGCATTAATCTTTTCTGATAATCAAACGAAAAATGGCTACCATTGTTGTTCATGAATCAGTTCCTTCTCCTATGGAAGATGCTGAGGCCGTCATGAATGCTGTTAAAGGGTGGGGTACAAATGAGAAAGCTCTATTTGAAGTTTTAGCACATAGAAATGCAGCACAAAGGCAAGCAATAAGACACGCTTATGAAGAACATTATCATGAGGATCTTATCAAAAGGCTCGAATCCGAATTGCCTGGGCATCTTGAGGTTTAATTTTCAACTCATTCATATTTTTTTTCTTTCGCAATTCTAATTAACGAAAAAAATATTAAATTTTGTTAATTGGGCGTAATCTAGAAAGCGATGTACCGATGGATGCTGGAACCACTCGACTGTGATGCCGTCTTGGCTAACGTTGCTTTGAAAAGACATTCACCGGATTACCCCGTTATCGTCGAATTGGCATGTGTGAAAGACCCTGAGGAGTTTTTAGCTGTAAAACGTGCTTATCAATGGCGTTACAAACATTCTCTGGAAGAAGACGTCGCCTCCCACTCAACAGGGGATCTCCGTAAGGTATATACTTACGTTCCGATGAGTAATTTCATTTTCCTTTTCTTTATGAGAAATTCAAACACTAATTGTATTTGTATGTTTAATTTCACCAGCTCCTGTTTGCAATAGCAAGTACATTTAAGTACAATGGTTACGAAATAGATGCACATCTAGCAAAGGCAGAGTCACATATTCTTCACGAATTGATCGAGAACAAAGCCTATAATGATGACGAATTTATCAGGATTTTCGCAACAAGGAGCAATGCTCAGCTAAATGCTACTTTCAATATTTTTAAAGATGATTATGGCATTTCTATTGCAAAGGTATGCATACGGCCAGGTCCCGAAGTTTATATATAAAACATGGCCCTGTGAATTTCTGTATCTGTGGAGTTTGCAGGATTTGCCTCCAAAGAAATTCCTAGCAGGGCCAAGCAACAAAATATTTTGCACAACTTTGAATCCAAGTCAAACTAGCATGTTGTCTATGTGTTTTTTTTTTTTTCAGAGTCTATTGGAAGAGCCTGCTACTGAGTATTTATCAGCTTTGCGCACTGTGGTCCACTGCATAACTGATCCTATTAAGTACTTTGTCAAGGTAATATCAAATTATCAATGTTCTGGTTTGTGCATTTTCCCCCCGGGAGATTTATAAGTGTGTTTTCTTTGATGTCAGGTGCTGAGGGACGCGATTCATCAACATGGTACAGATGAGGATACCCTAACTAGGATTATCGTAACACATGCAGAGAGAGACTTGAGGTTGATTAAGGAAAAGTATTATGAGAGAGACAACATAACTCTTGAAACTGCGGTAGTAAGGGAGACTTCAGGGGATTATGAGACCTTCCTCCTAGCTCTACTTGGTAACTAGTGAACGAACTCGATAACAACCCCGCCGAGATCCTTATCAGTTCTGCTTCCCGTTCATTTGGTTTGTGTTGCTTTTGTTAATTTGGTGTGTTTCCAACTGTGATGGTACCGGATGGCTTGATGTTGTTTTACCATATCTCTTTGGCTGTATATTCATGGTCTGGTGGTTTTGCTTCCAAATTTGACTAGTTCGTACTCCAAAATCTTATTTCTATGTCATTCTTAGATTAAAATTTCGTTCCAAATCAATTTGTGGTGTTTCAAAACCCACATTCAAATCAGAAAACAAAATACCAATCAATTAAGCTCTAAGAACATCAACAAAATCCTTGGTTATTCAGAAATGGATTGTTGGTGCTGATTATGATTATTTTTCTGATTCGGCATACTGGGCCCACTTTCCTGAGCAAACTTAACCAGCTAGACCAGCCCCTATGCTGATTCAACCGTCATCCCAAAAACAAAATTTTCATCATACTCTCGATTCACTAATGGAAGAGAAAGGGAGAAAAGAAAATAGGGAGTGGGAATCCCCTCCTCTTGCCCACACTATTGACAAATAGGGTGCTACAATAGAATCTCTGTATAAGAATATACTAGAAACTAACAAAAAATATTGGGATATTTTGATTTCGGTGCCCATAAAATGGTATATCTTTGCGTTTGGTGTTTAACTTTGTCCAACATTGAGTTTGGTGCCAGTCAATCGATTGATTTTATTTGACAATGTTGACCATCCATTTTACAATTAAAATTATGAAATGACCAACGAAAATAAGTCTCACCAGATTTGCAAGTGGATCAGTTAAAAATATAACTGCATTTGCGTAATTATTATCGATTGGTTATAGTTATTTTTGTTGGTCATTTCACAATTTTAATTCTAAAGTGGATGCTCAACAGGGTCAAAGAAAGTCAATCAATTGACTAGGCACCAAATTCAAAGTTGGACAAAGTTAGGCACCAAACGCAAAGATATACCGTTTTATGGGCACCAAATCAAAATAACCCAAAATTATTCTTATATGGAGGTTATACCTTGAAAAGATTAAAAAAAAAAGTTGTTATACATGTGGCTTAGAAAAATGCATGCATACATATAGGAAACATTGGAATGTACCTAGGTAACACAAACTCTAATTAAGATTCACATGTATGAATATGTGAAGCTTGTTATGTAACACAGTCCACACAAAACTCAACCTATAACACGGAAAATTGATAAACAAAATCATTTGATTGAAGATATTTGTATGTAAGTAGTGGAAAAAAATACGTTAAACCCACTTCCAAGTATAAGGATCTTGCAAAATGTTTATAAGAATATCTTTTTCTTAAGTTTTGATGTATAACAAAACCTATATTATTTATAGTATAATGTCAATTATTCTTATATGGAGGTAAGTTCCTTAAGACGGGACTGGAAAAAAATATGACTTATTCCAGTATGGAGTTTATTTATAAATATAACTGATCCAAATCGGGACGTATAATTTTTATTTTTATATAGAAAATTATTCCTATATGGAGTATTTTATAGAGGTTCTAATCCACCAAGATGATAATTGAAACCAAATACTCGATTCTCATTCATTCTGACCCCACAAAAAGCTGACGTGGCTGGCTCTGGTGAGGGTATTATGAAATAAAGCTCTCTCATCGATTCTAAAGGGATGCCTCCCATCAACTGAGCCCCACATCCACTAAGAAAATTGATGGTTACACCCTAATTACACAATTTCTACACGAACAACATCACCCATTACTCCCACTCATCTGTTTACAACTTACACTTTCACCCACAGACAAACGAGAACTCATATTCTCCCATTTCTGTTCTTCTTCCATAACTGCTCAAATGTCTCTGAATCTATTCTTCTTTTAACTGCTCAAATTTCTCTGAAAGTGTTCTTCCAAAAATTTTGTTCTCCGGTACCCAAAAAGATGGTTCACAGATTTCATTGAAGATAGCCAACTCAATACATCCAAAAAAAAAACAAGAGGTAATTTCTATCTCTCTTTATCTACGAAGCAAACAAATTTAAACCAATATTTGATTTAAATTTCGTTTGATTCAAAGCTAGGTTTTTTTATTTTTAAGTTTTTAGTTGAGACAAGGGAAGGAGTTTTCAAAACGATTAGTTCATCATACCCAGGTTTTGGTTTCTTTCACTTGAGTATAATTAAGATTTTTCAATTCCACTGGACAATTTTTCTGTGGGTTTCTCAAAATTTTGTGGGTTTCTTAAAATTTTCATTTGATATGTGCAGTGCAATTGATGCTTTTTTCTATACCTAAATTTGTTCATGTAATGTTTAGACATTTTCATTCCACGGAAAGCTACCTCCGCATAAGCCAACATCAAAGAAGAATTTGTTGAAGAAATCCTATAATACTATGGAGCAGTATAGTCTGTACATCCATCTTGGTATATCATCAATTCAAATGTAAAATTAAATTTCAGAGGTATTTTTTAGGGGTAGTCATTGTAGAGTAATGAATTTGCGTTAAAGGAAAGTATTTGTAAATATTAAGAGATACGTAGTGTTGGGCTCAAGAATATGTCTTGAGACCATGTTTTGAGACCAATTTGGATAGTCCATTTAGATGGACTGACTTGGACAGTCTATGTAGAGAGTCCGTTTCCGTACGTAGCAATCTTGAGACCCAAGTAATCGGTATCAAGTCGGTAGGTTTAGGGTTTGTGTCTTGGAACCCAAGTTGAGTCTTGTATAAATTGAAACGTGATGAATGAATGAAACACAAGAAATTACCAAACTTAACATGGCATCACGAGCCGGTTAAGAACCCTAACAGAAAACAATGGAGGGTGAAACAGAATCATCCAAAAGGAAAAATATAGAGTGTGATATGCAGAAGAAGAACCCAGTCTACCATCTAGGATCAAGTGATGGTCCAGGTATCATCATCACGCCGATTGTTCTAAAGGGGACTAACTATGAAGAATGGGCTAGAGCCATAAGAAGATCATTGATAGCTAAAAGAAAGTTTGGTTTTGTTGATGGAACAATCACGAAACCTGAAGATAGTGACCAGTTGGAAGAGTGGATTGCTGTCCAGTCGATGCTTGTTTCATGGATTAGCAACACGTTAGACTCATCAATTAGATCGAGCTTGGGAGACTATGATGATGCAAACTTGTTGTGGACACAGTTGAAGAGAAGGTACTGTGTTGTGAGCGGAACAAGAATCTGTCAGTTGAAAACTTCGTTAAGTGAGTGCAAACAAAAGAAAGTGGAAGGTGTAGCTGAGTACTTTGGGAGACTCAACAAGATATGGGATGAGATGATGACATACATGAAGGTACCTCAGTGCAATTGTGGTAATTGCACTTGTAATATCGCATCGCAAGTGAGTACGTTGAGAGAAGAAGACTTTTTGCACTATTTTTTGATTGGATTAGACTCTGTGTATAGTTCCGTGCGAGAACAGCTGTTGGCTAGAGACCTGTTGCCATCAACAGATGTAGCATACCAGACAATGGTCAACTCGGAGCGTCTGCGTATAGGAGAAGTAGCTATATCTACGGAGGTACATGACAATGTGATGGCATTCAGAGTGCAATCTGATCAACGTCAGTTTAACAATACATATGATCCTAACAAGCATTGCAAGTACTGTAACAGAGATGGAAACTCAGAGGATGGGTGTTTTCAACGTATTGGATATCCAGAATGGTGGGGAGACAGACCTAGAGGTGGAAGAGGATCTGGTAGAGGAGGCAGAACCAATGGCAGAGGGCGTGGTGGCACTAACTTTACCAGTGGTAGAGGAGGTAGAGGACAAGGTGCAGGCAACCAGGTTCGAGCACACAACCTCAACATATCAGATGCAAGGCAGTCAGGTGGAGCATCCTCATCAGAAGCGTCAGGTCTGACTGGAGTCACAGCAACACAGCTTCAACAGGTGCTTGAGTTTTTAAACTCCAAGAAATCCACGCCTCAACTCCAAGGTAAGAAGAATAAAACTGTGTGGATTGTAGACACGGGGGCAACAAATCATGTTACATATAAAAAGGATGACATGATAGAGATAAAAGATATAAAGGCATGCAATATTGGACTTCCAGATGGGAAGTCTGCATTGTCTAAGAAGATAGGAACTGTTATTCTACCTGGGGGATTGAGACTAGAGAATGTGCTTTATGTGCCTCAGATAACTTATAACTTAATCTCGGTTACACAACTTATTGATGAGAAAAGATGTATTATCCAATGTACTAATAGTTTATGTCTTATACAGGACCGGTTGACGAGGAGGATGATTGGAGTGGCTGAGAGACAAGGTGGACTGTATATTTTCTGTGGTGTGCCTCAAGTTGAAGTTATGGCTGTTAATGGAGATACGTATGAGCTATGGCATCGGCGTATGGGACATCCTTCAGAAAGAGTGCTGCAAAAGTTACAAGGAATGAGTAGGTTAATAAAGAAGAATAATGATGCTTGTGATATCTGTCCACGAGCAAAACATCATAGGAATAGTTTTTCTAGTAGTTTCAGTAAATCCAGTTGTATTTTTGAGTTGGTTCATATAGATTTATGGGGTCCGTATAAGACTCAGTCATCATGTGGAGCACATTATTTTTTGACAATAGTAGATGATTTTTCAAGAGGTGTGTGGATTTATTTGCTTCGAACAAAAACTGAAGTTGAACAGACATTTCTTAACTTCATTGCTCTTGTGAAGCGTCAGTTTAATAAAGAAATCAAAATTGTCAGAAGTGATAATGGAACTGAGTTCAATGCATTGCGTGGATACTTTCGAACCAATGGGATAGTGTTTGAGACATCCTGTGTCGGTACACCACAACAGAATGGAAGAGTTGAGAGAAAACATCAACATATAATGAATGTGGCAAGGGCTTTGAGATTTCAAGCCAATTTGCCAATAAGGTTTTGGGGGGAATGCGCATTGACAGCTGCGTATTTAATCAATCGCACGCCTACACCTATTTTAGATCATAAAACTCCGTATGAGCTTTTGTTTGGAAAACATCCCCCATATCATCAGTTGAAGGTATTTGGATGCCTGTGCTATGTGCATGATCAAAGTGGTAGAGGGGATAAGTTTGCGAGTAGAGGAAGAAGGTGTGTCTTCCTTGGGTATCCGTTTGGTAAAAAGGCATGGCAAGTATATGATTTAGACACGAAACAATTTAGGGTGTCAAGAGATGTCGTCTTTTTTGAACATCAATTTCCATTTAAGACTGAGGTTGTATCGCGTAAGATGGCGACTGAGATGATGCAGTCGAGATTTAATACTTCATCTGTGACTGATCCGCAAGGTGTATTGGCTGAGAGGCTTCAGTACAGTCCTGATGAGTACTGGAGTGATGATGAAAGCAGAGAAGAAGCTGTATTAGCTCCTCAAGGTGGGGATACAACTGAGACGGACAACGCTGGAGTTTCAACTGAGACAGGCAGCACTGATGGTTCAGCTGAGACCGAGGATGCTGCTCCTTCTACTGAGACTGAAGGTGCTGGTGTTTCAGCTGAGTCCGAGAATAAGCAGCATGAAGAAAATGTTGCTTCTCGCAATAATGTTGTCGTTGATGGTGAGATGGGTAAAGGGAAGCGTCAGAAGCTCCCTTCTAGCAGACTAAAAGGATTTGTGACGCACACCATTCGAGAAAACAGTCTACCTCATCCTCATTCTACACAATCATCATCCTCAGGTACGCCTTATCCTTTGACATATTATGTTAGTTGTGATAAATTTTCTGCTGTGCATAAGAAATATCTTGCAGCTATAACAGCTGGATCTGCACCACGCAACTTTAAAGAAGCCATGAAGCATCCAGGGTGGAGGAAAGCCATGGAAGCAGAAATCCGAGCTTTGGAAGAACAAGGTACCTGGGAATTGCAAGAATTACCGCCGGGCAAGAGAGCACTAGGAAGTAAATGGATTTACACGGAGAAGTACGATGAAAATGGGAAGTTGGTCCGATTAAAAGCACGCTTGGTGATCTTTGGGAATCATCAGGTTGAAGGATTGGATTATAAAGAGACGTTTGCACCAGTTGCAAAAATGACGACGGTACGTACTTTTTTAGCTGTCGCAGCAGTTAAACATTGGGAAGTACATCAGATGGATGTACATAATGCATTTCTTCATGGAGACTTGGAGGATGAGGTGTATATGAAGATACCACCTGGATTTGCTAAGGGTCAGACAAATATGGTGTGTAAAATGAAGAAATCATTATATGGTTTAAGACAGGCTCCTCGTTGTTGGTTTGCCAAACTATCAACAGCCTTGAAGAAATACGGCTTTAGGCAAGCATACTCGGACTATTCTCTTTTTACTATGACCAAGGGAGACATACAGCTTAATGTCTTGGTCTATGTAGATGATTTGATTATTGCGGGGAATAATCTAGTGGAGATTCATACATTTAAATCATACTTGGGACAATGTTTCAAGATGAAAGATTTGGGAAAATTGAAATATTTTCTCGGCTTGGAGATAGCTCGTAGTAAACAAGGTATTTATATATGCCAGAGGAAATATGCATTGGATATTATCATGGAAACGGGTTTATTAGGAGCTAGACCTGCTGAGTTTCCAATGGAGACTAATCATCGTCTGGCTTTGGCGCAGGGAGATTTGTTTGTTGATGTTGAAAAATATAGAAGACTAATTGGTAGACTGATTTATTTGGCCGTGACTAGACCTGATCTTACATACTCGGTGCATACACTGTCTCAGTTTATGCAACAACCGAGAATCGAACATTGGGAGGCTGCACTTCGAGTGGTTAGATACTTGAAAAAGAATCCTGGGCAAGGCATTTTGTTGCGCTCTGATAGTAACCTGAGTTTGCAAGGGTGGTGTGACTCAGATTGGGCAAGTTGCCCTTTGACTAGACGTTCATTGACAGGATGGTTTGTTCGTCTTGGGCATTCACCGGTGTCTTGGAAAACAAAGAAGCAACCAACTGTTTCGCGAAGCTCAGCTGAAGCAGAATATCGATCCATGGAAGCAGCAACATGTGAGTTGAAGTGGTTGAAACAATTACTTAGTGATTTGGGGGTTCGTCATCCACATGGAATGCAACTCCTGTGTGATAGTCAATCAGCATTATACATTGCTCAGAATCCAGTTTTTCATGAACGAACCAAACATATAGAGGTGGACTGTCATGTTGTTCGAGATGCTATAGTACAGAAGATTATATCCCCTTCTTACACTCCTACGGCGGTGCAATTGGCAGATATCTTCACCAAATCATTAGGGAAAGCTCAATTTCAAGGTCTTTTGTCCAAGATGGGCATTTGTGACCTACATGCTCCGTCTTGAGGGGGGGTATTAAGAGATACGTAGTGTTGGGCTCAAGAATATGTCTTGAGACCATGTTTTGAGACCAATTTGGATAGTCCATTTAGATGGACTGACTTGGACAGTCTATGTAGAGAGTCCGTTTCCGTACGTAGCAATCTTGAGACCCAAGTAATCGGTCTCAAGTCGGTAGGTTTAGGGTTTGTGTCTTGGAACCCAAGTTGAGTCTTGTATAAATTGAAACGTGATGAATGAATGAAACACAAGGAATTACCAAACTTAACAGTAAAAGAATGACTCAATCTGTTTTTGGTAATGTTGAAATGGTTTGATTATGCAGGTACCAAGTTTTTTCCCTGCAAATTTCTTTTGGTGGAGATTTTCCATGATTCATACCACCTTGATGAGATACTGGTACACGGTGATTGTCATTTTTCCTGAATCAATTCATACTTTTGAGAATGGTTCTACTTTTCGGTTCTGAATTGCTCTTTTCAGATTTTCTTACAAACTGATTGACTATTTTTTTGGTTGATGTATTGCAGGTGGCAGAACTTCTGAGATATTTGGATTCACAGGTAACATTTGCATCCAAATATTTGCTAAAGGAACAATAAAATTAAGATCGAAAATGTTAGATTAATGTTGCTAAGTTATGACAACTGAGCACTGGATCAGATATTGAACTAATTGTGAGACTAACTTGAATTAAACTATATTATTCACGGCGGGAAGCACAGATGTAATTTTAGGATTTTTTTTCTTCTTCTCATTGTGCTTAAATCGTGTGCAATATGATTTGTTTTTGCAGAACTGCAGTTTAGTTTTGTTCATATCAAAGGATTATTTGTAATTCTTTTTTTGTGGCAGGTTAATGGATTCAGAAACAAAGCTCAACAGTGCCTCGGCTGACTTATCTCAAGGTGCATATAAAAATCTGATACATTAAAATTAGTTTGTTATATTTACAAATCTGTAAACAGTTGGTTTACTTTAAATTTTCTTTTTCCTTCCATGCACACTTAAACATTAGCATACACTGTACCACTGCTATAATTACACAGTATTGTGGTCACTTATTCAACATTTACTAATTTTTGTCGGAATTGGGATGAAAATATAAGTGCATACACCTCGGCCCTTGATGCCACTTTTAGTTTCCTTCTTTGCATTGTGTTTTTGTTTCATTTACCCAATTCAACTGCCGACATAACTATGCAGTAGCAGTTTCATGTACCACTTTTAGTTTTAGTTTACATCATTCCTTGGATGTTAATTAATCATATTTCGATGAATTTTTCCCAACACATAGATCAATATGAGATTAGAAACAAAAAATTGCAACCAATTGGACATTAAAGATGAGTTTTTTTTCTGTTAATTAATCACTACGTACGATGTGCAGATTAACATGTGCAGATTAATAAATATCGTCAACCGAAAGGATTGTCGGCATGACATGCACACAAGAAGATTTGCCATGGTGAATGCATCACCCCAGTCCCAGGTGTGAGCCTTATAATTATATGTTCCTTTTTAGGTCGCAGTTCATGTGTGGTATAGGAGGGCGACGCTCCTGCCTTAACTGATAGCTGTAGCATGTAAAGGCCTTCAGTTGGTCTCTATTTGTATAGTTTTTCCTTTGGTGGGTTATTTCTACGAGCAGTGTAGAAATGTAATCACCCGGTGCGGAGCACGGGTTACTTTCTAGTGTATTATTAATTAGGTTTGTGTACGCGGTGATATAAAAAACCATTAGTTCTCTCTCCAGACAATCTTGTTTCCCTCCATATATCTATATAATTAATTGCAACACGATATTCGCATATATCTTCCATCTTTATTCATTGCATTCAATTATTATTTGGTAATCTGTAGGTTGGGAGACTGGAGTTATAGAGCTGGTGCCAATAAATTTTAGCCATGGTCGTTGGACTTAGTTTTTTTGTGTTTTTTATTGAATGAGCAATTGTGATATTAACAGTAAAATATATCCTAATTATTTTCGGTATACTCTAATTGCTTTTTTTTTTTGGTATCTTGTTTAGGTTCTAACAAGTTTCGAGTTCCGGTCGTAGGTATGGTCACATTAAACAAAAGCAATGGTATTTCTTTGTGTATTCTGTAATTTAGTAATTTAGCAATCCCACAATTTGGTTGTGGTGACGTGAATACTATCAACATTAGAAGACGACTCATTGGATATCAAGAATTATTATGATTCTGAATAATTACATATCTAATTTTATTTTTCTAATTAGTTTTTTTTTGATCTTGGACTGGTCGAATAAAGCCTACCTCCAACAGCCTCTCGACTTCCGCAGTCACTCAGCTTTTTAGCTTTGCGCCATATTCCGAACCTTTCTGACGAACTGTACGGAAATTCTCGTTGATGTTTATCCTGTGACAGGCTACATTCGGATCTTCCTGGCATTTCAGCTAAACTCTATGCGAAAACGTCAATATTTTTCATTAACAGTGTAATCAAACCTTCTAGTTCGTGCGCGGGTAGATCTGCCCCTATAATTGCTTCCCGTTCTCAGTCTGGACCTCAACAAGTTTCTCGACTTCTTGATTCTAGCGGAAGAGGATTTTGTAATTGCTATCTGTTCGACTCGCAGAATATGCATGGTTCCATTTAACTTCTGATTTACGGTATTCATCCATAGCGTTCTCGTGGAACTTGTAGGCTTCCATCTGGTTTCTTCTCACCTTCATGACCCGTTCAGATGTAATAAGATTCAGGCATATTGGTGATACGAGGATGTGACTGTATCGATCACATGCATCCAGTCTCGTACTACGATTGCATTATAGGGATCTCGACAATCCAGGAATAAGAAATTTCTTACAAAAGACTTCCCAGCTACTGTTATAGGTATATTTACTTTCCCAATTGCCTTTGTAACTTTGCCAGTAAATCCGATAATTGGATTTCCGTACTCTTAGATCAATTAGTGTGAGTGGTTCATAGTTGAAAAGGCTCTTGAAAATAGCACGCTCATAGAGCTTCCTATCTACTTGAATACGGTGTACTCAGAACATTCCAATCCAAGTTGTTATAATGATAGCATCATTGTGGGGGAGCGTAAACACATCTCATGTCTGCTTCAGTGAACTCGATTTTTGTGCATCCAGGTTCCATAATTTTTGATCTGTTTCCACTGAAGAAATCAATGTGATTTGTCGCGTACCACTTCCTAATTGTCTGAGCTTTTTCCTGGTATCATTTTCAGATGCCCGCCTGGACATAGAATGAATACTTGCGTGACTGATGTTAATCACATATGATGTGCATAGATGTCCAAATCATTTCCCAAAATCTTTCTTCACGTACTCTAGCTGCTTTCCAGCATCAATCATTCGCTGGACTTCGATTTGTAAGGATCGACAATTCTCGGTCTTGTGACCAATGTCTTTATGAAAATCATAGTATTTTTTTTCCCATGTTTATCATGTTTCGCTACTGTAAAAGGTCTAGGGGGCTCAAGTCCTTGCTAATTTTGTCATACAATAACTATGTTAGCCATATTTTCAATGGTGTCAGCTTTATATCATTAATTTTCTGATGAAATCCAGCTTCCTCTCGTCCCTCATGTTTTTTTCCTCGAACTTCACCTCGATCATTATATTGTCCACTCTAGTTTCTCAAGATTTCAAATCATCCTCAACCCAAGCGCACTCTTCTGCTCGATCATACAATTCTTTCAGAGACTTTTATGGTTTCTTGACTAAGGAATTGTATATACCTCTTTGATCATACAGGTATGCTTGTTTGTAAGCATCGACAATAACTTGATCGTTGGCATCATCCACTTCATCCAACTCTTGCTTGAAGCGTCACTAACTGTTTGATACTTTCCCCTTTTTGAATATTCATAAGGAATAATGAATGGCATCCCTTCCGATCACGTCTATTTTATTTGTAGTGTGACCATAGTTTATCAACCAGCATGCGGTATTACCTGATCGAATGTGCACGAAGATGATTGAACCACGTAATTGCTCTGCCGGTCAGTGATTGCGGTAACATCTTGCACATAAATTCATCACTGTACTTCCATTGGGTCATGGCAGTGTCACAGTGTAGAGCGTGTTGATCCGGATCATCTGTTTTCTCATTGAATTCCGGCAGCTTGGGGACTTGAAAATTTATTCGTGGACGAAACTCTCTGATATTCTCTTCGAAGGCAGATTCTGTGGATCGATGAAGTTTGTCTAGATTTTCTTCTCTGAAGTGCTTCTTTGATATTACTCTCTCGATCATCTTGCGAAGACGAGTATCAGTTATCACATTAACGTCGCTGTCAGATGAACTGTCTTTATGCTCATACTTCCGATCCTCATGAATATAACCTTTATATATTATTCTTTTTCCTTGAGGATCAGTAGACTCACTTATGATTTTTCTTCACTCAGAACGAGTGTAATAATCCTGCGAAAATTGTCTCTCGTCGTACCGATCTCGAACCACGTCATCGTCATTCCTGGGGCGCTTTGAGCCGACGGCAGTTGTGGCCGTACTCTGTTGAGTTGCAGCTGGCTGTGCTCGGGTGCCTGATCGTCGGGCCCGCATACGCCTTCGTCTAGGTATATCTCCAATAACCATCTGGTCTTTTCCTAACAGAATTTTCCCCGGTCCATCCAGATCGATCACTTCTGTGGGTTGGTTAGCACCTTGTTGGTTAGCTCGACTTCCAAGGCGCTCCCAAACATACCGACCCTTCCGGTTTCGATCAAAATTCGTCGATCGATCCTGACTGTTAAGATTAATAGTCCTTGATTGAGACTGGTTCTCACGTTCTAAACTCAGGTGATGGTTCTCTTTCTCCATCTCGTTCAGCTGATGCCGCAACAGATCTGCCTCCGGACTAGGAGTCGCGGTTCTTCCATCTCGCTGATCATGTAGATCATTATTCCTCACTTACGGGCTTCCTAATACAAGTTCTTTGTTTACTCGGACTTGCTGGTTACTCCGGCCCGTTAGGTATGGACTCAGCGATACTTTCTTCATTCTCGATCATCGGTCGTTTTTGGTTTCTTCGATTAACTGGATCTGGGGTTTTGTCACGAACACAATCTCGATCCCATCTATTTTCAGTAGGTATTGCGGGTGCTGAAAGAATCTCATCTTGTTCAATCACCGAGTCATTCTCGTCCCTTTCAGCTTCATATATCCTGCGGGGCGATGTTTGCCAGAAGAAACGACCTTCCGCGCACTTTGTTTCACTATTGCCATAATCTGAATCGGTAAAACACGATCTCTTTTAAATCGGGAAAACACGATCTCTTTTATCGCCTCCCCTTGGTTAGGCGCCAATATTTTCGCAGTAAAATAAATTTTCCTCAAACACGATGATGATTTAGTTATTGACCGAACTGCAACCTTTCTCTTCACACGAATAAAGTTGCCGAGGGTATTTACAGAAAAGCCTCTGATGCTTAAGTTAGCTTGAGTTTTCACGAGAGATTGTGTAAAAAAGATCGCGCACCTTTCAGGGTTGTGAACCCGTATATTTATATGTTTCATTTTAGGGTTTAACCCTAATTTCGAGATAAACATCACATGTGTTAACTTTCCCTGCAAGTCACATGGAAAGTTCCAGAACTTTCCCTATATGACTTGGTCATCAAGAACTCTATATACTTCTATGATATTCCTCTAGGTGTATGGAATTATCCATACTCCTATAATATTCCTTTAGAGCAACTGCAGTGGACGACTAAACCCAAATATTTGATCCAGTGGACAGGCGTAGTGGGACGGACTATCGATTAAAATTTGATCAAAGACTAAAACCCAGACCAAATTTGGTCGACGACCAAGACCAAACCCAAATATAGTCGGGCGTTGATATAATCTGATCCTACACAACGGGCGTTGATATAATGTCCGCCAGTCATCGCGCGTTCGTAAAGTTAACGCCTGATGCAGGGGCGTTGGTAAAGAATTCGCCTGTAACGGACGTAGATAAAGCTTACGCCTGGCATGGGGCGTTTGTATAGATTACGCCTGGCATGGGGCGTTTATATAGATTACGCCTGATTTGGGACGTTTATATAGATTACGCCTGATTTGGGGCGTTTATATAAAATTCGCCTGATGCAGGGGCGTTCATATACTTAACGCCTGTTTATATAAATTTTGAATAAGATTTGCTTGGGGCGGGCTTTATACCTCCGCCCCATTTTTTTCTTTTTTTTTGGAATCTCACTGACCAGGCGTAATCTATATAAACGCCCCATGCCAGGCGTAATCTATATAAACGCCCCATGCCAGGCGTAAGCTTTATCAACGCTTGACGTTCAGGCGAACATTATACTAACGCCCGATCAAATTTACTCTTTTCCCACTACGCCACATGAAGGACTAAACCCAAATTTGATCTTTTTTTTTAGTCTTTGGTCTTTGGTTATACTCGTACCATTGTGGACGCTCTTAGGTGTATGGAATTATCCATACAGAAAGGATGCAAATGACCAAGCCCAAGAAAAAGGGTGCAACTAGCCAAGCCCACAAAGTGGGGTGGAATATTCCATAAGCTAACCGAGATGGGGAAGAAACATCTTTAGCCAAAATCTTGGCTCGACCGGAGGCTCAGATCAGCTGGCTCAATCGGCTTGGCTTGAAAATATCAGCAGTTCAATTCAATGGGGTGGAAATAACTGGAGGCGGATAGAAATATGTCTAGATGCGATTCATAGGAATGAATCTAACTGTAGCCAGACAGAGTTTGGCCTGGTCGCCGGTATAACCGCTGGAATACCGCCACCGGAGAATATGGCCGTCGCCATCGAGAAATATTATCGTCGTCGAAGAAGACAATCAGGCCGGCATGCAGCTGATGGACGGTGACATCATGCTGATGTTGTGGAGGTGATGTCATGCAGCTAACTGATGATGTTATAACGACGCCATAACATAACAGACAGGTTACTATATCCCCACACAGATTTAACAGCGATACAATGACGTCATAACTGCGTTATAACTTAACTAAGATGTTCCTTGTTTTCTTTAAAAGACTTAACAATAGCGCTGACTTCATGATGACGTCACTTCCTGTTAGTCTGTTGATATATTATGTTTTCTGCAGACGTGTCACCTGCTTACTGGACTTCTGTGCTGACTGTACCGGAAGTTCATTTTTTACCAAGCGACGTCTTTGAGTTCGAACTTGGATAGTAAGAGGAGCATATTAGGCCCAAGTAAGTTCATTTTTTGTGTAAAATATTAGGGTACAAATAAATAGAATACGTAAAACATGCTACAGTTAAATAAAATAATCAATTTCGTTGATGTGCAATAGATCGATTACAATTGCAGACTAGAAAATTGTAGCTACAGGAAATCCTATAACCACACCTAAGTGATAATAAAAGGTAAATCTATGACATGATAGAAATGAACTTGAGATCTTATTATGGAAGATAGTAATTACCAATGTAAATAAGAAAAAATTCTAACTTGGAGCACAACTATTTTCTCTCTCCTAAAGATATCAAATACAGACTAAAAAAGATCTCCCCCTGTTACCAAGGTCTCTCGTCTCTTATATATGGGTTTACATAGTTGATGATAGCCAATACATATATTAGTTTACAGCTAATAAAGACTTGTATTTCCATAATTCTTGTCCGATCCTATCGCGATATTATAGAAAACTCATTGCACTTGCCTTCACACGTTCCATGTGATTCTTATGAACAATGATGTAATAAGCTTGTATCTCCGCCTTTGCTTTTTCCTTATGGCTCTATCAGATACTCTTGACACGCTCTACATAAGCTGTGCGATATTTTGTATCCACAAAAAGGATGAATTGGATTATATGTTCTATCTTCAAGGTTTTTAAGGTTTTTCCTACGAAAATTGTTAAGAAAAACCCTCTTAGATACGGGTTACGGTTTTTTAAGTTTTCCTTAATTAAAAGTCGGCTTGGCTAGGCTTTGGCCTAATAAGAAGATTTTAGCTAATAAAGAGTGCCATGTCATCACAATATTGACCCTTAGATATATGGTATACGACGTTAGTGATGGTTTGTATTTTTCGTTCGTCGAAAACCTTTGTTTAGGAGTGCTGTTAATGGGAGGGAAGGAATGGATTTGAGGAGGGAAGAATTACGGGAGGAAATTGTATTTTTTAGAGAGGGATTGACTTTTGAAAAAATGGATAAAATATCTAAAATATCCTTATAGTTTATCCCCAAACAAATACCCCCATGCTCCATTAGAACAGTTCGTGGAAGATCCAAACTGTGAGAACCAGTGGCATGAACATCACGCAGGATTATAACTTAAAAAATACAGCGTTGAACCAACACTTAACATGCTTAGCTGTAACTAAACCTAGGATTAAGCAAAAATGAAATAAAAAAAAAAACAAAAGAAAGAAAGAAAGAAAGATGATTCAAATGTATAATTGAGTAATGTTTAAGATGTAACTTATAATTATTCAACAAATCTATTTTTTTAATCATGTAATATTTTAAGATGATGGCATATTACAGACAATTCATAAATGAAGCAAGCCCAAAAACATAACTAGATTGAGATTGACTGTGATTTTGTGTGGACATTTTCGCTCCTGCCTTAACTGATAGCTGTAGCATGTAAAGGCCTTCAGTTGGTCTCTATTTGTATAGTTTTTCCTTTGGTGGGTTATTTCTACGAGCAGTGTAGAAATGTAATCACCCGGTGCGGAGCACGGGTTACTTTCTAGTGTATTATTAATTAGGTTTGTGTACGCGGTGATATAAAAAACCATTAGTTCTCTCTCCAGACAATCTTGTTTCCCTCCATATATCTATATAATTAATTGCAACACGATATTCGCATATATCTTCCATCTTTATTCATTGCATTCAATTATTATTTGGTAATCTGTAGGTTGGGAGAATGGAGTTATAGAGCTGGTGCCAATAAATTTTAGCCATGGTCGTTGGACTTAGTTTTTTTGTGTTTTTTATTGAATGAGCAATTGTGATATTAACAGTAAAATATATCCTAATTATTTTCGGTATACTCTAATTGCTTTTTTTTTTTTGGTATCTTGTTTAGGTTCTAACAAGTTTCGAGTTCCGGTCGTAGGTATGGTCACATTAAACAAAAGCAATGGTATTTCTTTGTGTATTCTGTAATTTAGTAATTTAGCAATCCCACAATTTGGTTGTGGTGACGTGAATACTATCAACATTAGAAGACGACTCATTGGATATCAAGAATTATTATGATTCTGAATAATTACATGTCTAATTTTATTTTTCTAATTAGTTTTTTTTTGATCTTGGACTGGTCGAATAAAGCCTACCTCCAACAGCCTCTCGACTTCCGCAGTCACTCAGCTTTTTAGCTTTGCGCCATATTCCGAACCTTTCTGACGAACTGTACGGAAATTCTCGTTGATGTTTATCCTGTGACAGGCTACATTCGGATCTTCCTGGCATTTCAGCTAAACTCTATGCGAAAACGTCAATATTTTTCATTAACAGTGTAATCAAACCTTCTAGTTCGTGCGCGGGTAGATCTGCCCCTATAATTGCTTCCCGTTCTCAGTCTGGACCTCAACAAGTTTCTCGACTTCTTGATTCTAGCGGAAGAGGATTTTGTAATTGCTATCTGTTCGACTCGCAGAATATGCATGGTTCCATTTAACTTCTGATTTACGGTATTCATCCATAGCGTTCTCGTGGAACTTGTAGGCTTCCATCTGGTTTCTTCTCACCTTCATGACCCGTTCAGATGTAATAAGATTCAGGCATATTGGTGATACGAGGATGTGACTGTATCGATCACATGCATCCAGTCTCGTACTACGATTGCATTATAGGGATCTCGACAATCCAGGAATAAGAAATTTCTTACAAAAGACTTCCCAGCTACTGTTATAGGTATATTTACTTTCCCAATTGCCTTTGTAACTTTGCCAGTAAATCCGATAATTGGATTTCCGTACTCTTAGATCAATTAGTGTGAGTGGTTCATAGTTGAAAAGGCTCTTGAAAATAGCACGCTCATAGAGCTTCCTATCTACTTGAATACGGTGTACTCAGAACATTCCAATCCAAGTTGTTATAATGATAGCATCATTGTGGGGGAGCGTAAACACATCTCATGTCTGCTTCAGTGAACTCGATTTTTGTGCATCCAGGTTCCATAATTTTTGATCTGTTTCCACTGAAGAAATCAATGTGATTTGTCGCGTACCACTTCCTAATTGTCTGAGCTTTTTCCTGGTATCATTTTCAGATGCCCGCCTGGACATAGAATGAATACTTGCGTGACTGATGTTAATCACATATGATGTGCATAGATGTCCAAATCATTTCCCAAAATCTTTCTTCACGTACTCTAGCTGCTTTCCAGCATCAATCATTCGCTGGACTTCGATTTGTAAGGATCGACAATTCTCGGTCTTGTGACCAATGTCTTTATGAAAATCATAGTATTTTTTTTCCCATGTTTATCATGTTTCGCTACTGTAAAAGGTCTAGGGGGCTCAAGTCCTTGCTAATTTTGTCATACAATAACTATGTTAGCCATATTTTCAATGGTGTCAGCTTTATATCATTAATTTTCTGATGAAATCCAGCTTCCTCTCGTCCCTCATGTTTTTTTCCTCGAACTTCACCTCGATCATTATATTGTCCACTCTAGTTTCTCAAGATTTCAAATCATCCTCAACCCAAGCGCACTCTTCTGCTCGATCATACAATTCTTTCAGAGACTTTTATGGTTTCTTGACTAAGGAATTGTATATACCTCTTTGATCATACAGGTATGCTTGTTTGTAAGCATCGACAATAACTTGATCGTTGGCATCATCCACTTCATCCAACTCTTGCTTGAAGCGTCACTAACTGTTTGATACTTTCCCCTTTTTGAATATTCATAAGGAATAATGAATGGCATCCCTTCCGATCACGTCTATTTTATTTGTAGTGTGACCATAGTTTATCAACCAGCATGCGGTATTACCTGATCGAATGTGCACGGAGATGATTGAACCACGTAATTGCTCTGCCGGTCAGTGATTGCGGTAACATCTTGCACATAAATTCATCACTGTACTTCCATTGGGTCATGGCAGTGTCACAGTGTAGAGCGTGTTGATCCGGATCATCTGTTTTCTCATTGAATTCCGGCAGCTTGGGGACTTGAAAATTTATTCGTGGACGAAACTCTCTGATATTCTCTTCGAAGGCAGATTCTGTGGATCGATGAAGTTTGTCTAGATTTTCTTCTCTGAAGTGCTTCTTTGATATTACTCTCTCGATCATCTTGCGAAGACGAGTATCAGTTATCACATTAACGTCGCTGTCAGATGAACTGTCTTTATGCTCATACTTCCGATCCTCATGAATATAACCTTTATATATTATTCTTTTTCCTTGAGGATCAGTAGACTCACTTATGATTTTTCTTCACTCAGAACGAGTGTAATAATCCTGCGAAAATTGTCTCTCGTCGTACCGATCTCGAACCACGTCATCGTCATTCCTGGGGCGCTTTGAGCCGACGGCAGTTGTGGCCGTACTCTGTTGAGTTGCAGCTGGCTGTGCTCGGGTGCCTGATCGTCGGGCCCGCATACGCCTTCGTCTAGGTATATCTCCAATAACCATCTGGTCTTTTCCTAACAGAATTTTCCCCGGTCCATCCAGATCGATCACTTCTGTGGGTTGGTTAGCACCTTGTTGGTTAGCTCGACTTCCAAGGCGCTCCCAAACATACCGACCCTTCCGGTTTCGATCAAAATTCGTCGATCGATCCTGACTGTTAAGATTAATAGTCCTTGATTGAGACTGGTTCTCACGTTCTAAACTCAGGTGATGGTTCTCTTTCTCCATCTCGTTCAGCTGATGCCGCAACAGATCTGCCTCCGGACTAGGAGTCGCGGTTCTTCCATCTCGCTGATCATGTAGATCATTATTCCTCACTTACGGGCTTCCTAATACAAGTTCTTTGTTTACTCGGACTTGCTGGTTACTCCGGCCCGTTAGGTATGGACTCAGCGATACTTTCTTCATTCTCGATCATCGGTCGTTTTTGGTTTCTTCGATTAACTGGATCTGGGGTTTTGTCACGAACACAATCTCGATCCCATCTATTTTCAGTAGGTATTGCGGGTGCTGAAAGAATCTCATCTTGTTCAATCACCGAGTCATTCTCGTCCCTTTCAGCTTCATATATCCTGCGGGCGATGTTTGCCAGAAGAAACGACCTTCCGCGCACTTTGTTTCACTATTGCCATAATCTGAATCGGTAAAACACGATCTCTTTTAAATCGGGAAAACACGATCTCTTTTATCGCCTCCCCTTGGTTAGGCGCCAATATTTTCGCAGTAAAATAAATTTTCCTCAAACACGATGATGATTTAGTTATTGACCGAACTGCAACCTTTCTCTTCACACGAATAAAGTTGCCGAGGGTATTTACAGAAAGCCTCTGATGCTTAAGTTAGCTTGAGTTTTCACGAGAGATTGTGTAAAAAAGATCGCGCACCTTTCAGGGTTGTGAACCCGTATATTTATATGTTTCATTTTAGGGTTTAACCCTAATTTCGAGATAAACATCACATGTGTTAACTTTCCCTGCAAGTCACATGGAAAGTTCCAGAACTTTCCCTATATGACTTGGTCATCAAGAACTCTATATACTTCTATGATATTCCTCTAGGTGTATGGAATTATCCATACTCCTATAATATTCCTTTAGAGCAACTGCAGTGGACGACTAAACCCAAATATTTGATCCAGTGGACAGGCGTAGTGGGACGGACTATCGATTAAAATTTGATCAAAGACTAAAACCCAGACCAAATTTGGTCGACGACCAAGACCAAACCCAAATATAGTCGGGCGTTGATATAATCTGATCCTACACAACGGGCGTTGATATAATGTCCGCCAGTCATCGCGCGTTCGTAAAGTTAACGCCTGATGCAGGGGCCGTTGGTAAAGAATTCGCCTGTAACGGACGTAGATAAAGCTTACGCCTGGCATGGGGCGTTTGTATAGATTACGCCTGGCATGGGGCGTTTATATAGATTACGCTGATTTGGGACGTTTATATAGATTACGCCTGATTTGGGGCGTTTATATAAATTCGTGATGCAGGGGCGTTCATAACTTAACGCCTGTTTATATAAATTTTGAATAAGATTTTGCTTGGGGCGGGCTTTATACCTCCGCCCATTTTTTTCTTTTTTTTTGGAATCTCACTGACCAGGCGTAATCTATATAAACGCCCCATGCCAGGCGTAATCTATATAACGCCCCATGCCAGGCGTAAGCTTTATCAACGCTTGACGTTCAGGCGAACATTATACTAACGCCCGATCAAATTTACTCTTTTCCCACTACGCCACATGAAGGACTAAACCCAAATTTGATCTTTTTTTTTAGTTTGGTCTTTGGTTATACTCGTACCATTGTGGACTCTTAGGTGTATGGAATTATCCATACAGAAAGGATGCAAATGACCAAGCCCAAGAAAAAAAGGTGCAACTAGCCAAGCCCACAAAGTGGGGTGGAATATTCCATAAGCTAACCGAGATGGGAAGAAACTCTTAGCCAAATCTTGGCTCGACGGAGGCTCAGATCAGCTGGCTCAATCGGCTTGGCTTAAAATATCAGCAGTTTCAATTCAATGGGGTGGAAATAACTGGAGCGGATAGAATATGTCTAGATGCGATTCATAGGAATGAATCTAACTGTAGCCAGACACAGAGTTTGGCCTGGTCGCCGGTATAACCGCTGGAATACCGCCACCGGAGAATATGGCCGTCGCCATCGAGAATATTATCGTCGAAGAAGCAATCAGGCCGGCATGCAGCTGATGGACGGTGATCATGCTGATGTTGGAGGGTGATGTCTGCAGCTAACTGATGATGTTATAACGACGCCATAACATAACAGACAGGTTACTATATCCCCACACAGATTTAACAGCGATACAATGACGTCATAACTGCGTTATAACTTAACTAAGATGTTCCTGTTTCTTTAAAAGACTTAACAATAGCGCTGACTCATGATGACGTCACTTCCTGTTCTGTTTGAATATTATGTTTTCTGCAGACGTGTCACTGCTTACTGGACTTCTGTGCTGACTGTACGGAAGTTCATTTTTACCAAGCGACGTCTTTGAGTCGAACTTGGAGAGTAAGAGGAGCATATTAGGCCCAAGTAAGTTCATTTTTTGTGTAAAATATTAGGGTACAAATAATAGAATACATAAAACATGCTACAGTTAAATAAAATAATCAATTTCGTTGATGTGCAATAGATCGATTACAATTGCAGACTAGAAAATTGTAGCTACAGGAAATCCTATAACCACACCTAAGTGATAATAAAAGGTAAATCTATGACATGATAGAAATGAACTTGAGATCTTATTATGGAAGATAGTAATTACCAATGTAAATAAGAAAAATTCTAACTTGGAGCACAACTATTTTCTCTCTCCTAAAGATATCAAATACAGACTAAAAAAGATCTCCCCCTGTTACCAAGGTCTCTCGTCTCTTATATATGGGTTTACATAGTTGATGATAGCCAATACATATATTAGTTTACAGCTAATAAAGACTTGTATTTCCATAATTCTTGTCCGATCCTATCGCGATATTATAGAAAACTCATTGCACTTGCCTTCACACGTTCCATGTGATTCTTATGAACAATGATGTAATAAGCTTGTATCTCCGCCTTTGCTTTTTCCTTATGGCTCTATCAGATACTCTTGACACGCTCTACATAAGCTGTGCGATATTTTGTATCCACAAAAAGGATGAATTGGATTATATGTTCTATCTTCAAGGTTTTTAAGGTTTTTCCTACGAAAATTGTTAAGAAAAACCCTCTTAGATACGGGTTACGGTTTTTTAAGTTTTCCTTAATTAAAAGTCGGCTTGGCTAGGCTTTGGCCTAATAAGAAGATTTTAGCTAATAAAGAGTGCCATGTCATCACAATATTGACCCTTAGATATATGGTATACGACGTTAGTGATGGTTTGTATTTTCGTTCGTCGAAAACCTTTGTTTAGGAGTGCTGTTAATGGGAGGGAAGGATGGATTTGAGGAGGGAAGGATTACGGGAGGAAATTGTATTTTTTAGAGAGGGATTGACTTTTGAAAAATGGATAAATATCTAAAATATCCTTATAGTTTATCCCCAAACAAATACCCCCATGCTCCATTAGAACAGTTCGTGGAAGATCCAAACTGTGAGAACCAGTGGCATGAACATCACGCAGGATTATAACTTAAAAAATACAGCGTTGAACCAACACTTAACATGCTTAGCTGTAACTAAACCTAGGATTAAGCAAAAATGAAATAAAAAAAAAAAACAAAAGAAAGAAAGAAAGATGATTCAAATGTATAATTGAGTAATGTTTAAGATGTAACTTATAATTATTCAACAAATCTATTTTTTTAATCATGTAATATTTTAAGATGATGGCATATTACAGACAATTCATAAATGAAGCAAGCCCAAAAACATAACTAGATTGAGATTGACTGTGATTTTGTGTGGACATTTTCGCTAGCAAAACAATCTTCCTCCTTTTGCAAGTATTTTTCCATGAGTTTCATAGATGATAATCGATGTTAGGAGCTTCGACTAAATAAGGTTGTACAATCAGTCGTAATTACAATAAAAAAAAGTTAGGGTTTCGGAAGAAGGATATCATAACAGTTGTGGTTAGATGTGGTTAATTAAAAGATCGTAGTGAGAATCCAACTCGCAGAATAGTGACTTCTACTCGACGAGTTCAAGGCTAGCTGTCCTTGTGACCAGTGGCAGAACCAGAATTTCAAAATGGGGGGGGCTAAATTTTTTTTTTTTTTGACGCACCTAAATAATCGGTGTCTAGTTTTTTCGTTTGGATAGTTAACATAGAAGTGAAACTGATATTAGAAACTACACCCTCGCGATGTACGTGAATATACTGGATATTCGACCTTCCACATTAATTGACAGGTGTACGTATACTGCATAAGAAGTACCGCACCTGACGACGAGCACCGTGAAATAGAAACTAGAGAAACGAGAGGAGACGTTTCGTGATTCCAACTTCAAGCACTCGATCAAAGGAATGTAACTACTAATTAGATCC
This sequence comes from Papaver somniferum, assembly GCF_003573695.1. Taxonomy (NCBI): domain Eukaryota; kingdom Viridiplantae; phylum Streptophyta; class Magnoliopsida; order Ranunculales; family Papaveraceae; genus Papaver; species Papaver somniferum. Next base: position 13,978,184 of record NW_020618825.1, on the reverse strand, counting down.
CATATGTTACACGTTGCAATTAATACAAGCGGCGTACCTGCAATTAAAACAAGCGGCGTACCTGAAAGATTCCCAAGAAACAGTTTAGATCCTTTCGCACCCTACGTAGTACTTAACAGTAGGAAATTTAGGGAAGATATACGCATAAAGAAGTAAACTTAGTTTCTCAAACAATGCAGAGATTAAAAAGAATATCACTGCAATATGTTTAAATAGGTGCACATAATAAGTATTAGGAGTATTATTAAGATGTTCATAAAAGATTGAAGTTTACACTATAGCTCTTTGCGAAGACCGTCTTTTCATTTTTTGAAAGATGCTTTTGCTATCAACCTTAAGGCAGAAATTAGAATACCATAGAAAGATAAACCAGCCAAGAAGGTCGGCAAGAAGAAAAAGAACATTAGATAAAGTGCAAATTAAGTTATAACCTTATACCCACGGAAACTGCATGCGAAAGATAAAAACCCTAACTTACATTGCATGAACTCAGGGCACATCAACGATACATCTCCAACAATTCGACCTTGAACATGAGCCTCAGCAACCCTCCATACATCGCCATCACACAACAGCGTCAAGTTTAGAAAGTATTAACAATTAATCAAAATATGTTGGAAACAAAGCACTATAATCAAATTACACAAAGAAACCGCTGAGTCGCGTACTAGGTCGCTATCTTTAAGGTGTTTCGCGACTCTGCCTCTTGATTGTGCTAGCAGTCAGTTTTTTTATCGAAACCCTATGGGATAAAACAGCTTATCTCTTTCGATTTCTCTGCACTGAGAAATCGAATCAATAATAACTCTTTCAACAACACTTGCTCAGAAAAAACTTGACGAAATAAAAATAACGTTCTATATATTTTCTTCCAGAAACCAGTTTTTTTTTTTTTTTTTATAATCAAAAAGAATCAATGGAATTAATGGAAAATTAATTTTCGATTAAATGCCAATTAAATTTCTTTGTAACAGCAAAAAAACGGCCGTATTAAAATTTCAACATTAACTGTAATTAATCATGATATAATTATCTTAATACGTTTTGAAAATTTAAGGCCCCGCTCCCGGACTAATGTAATATAATATATAGTATAAATAGTATATACCCTAGTGAAATTGTGTGGGGTGGGAATTGAACCCATGCCTATAGTGTGGGAGCTCAAAACAATACCACCATACTATCTCTCTAACTTTGGCATATTATTACAAAACCATGTTTTTAAATATATACCCCAACAATCCCCCACTTATATTTTAAAACATTGAGCAAGTGCTATACAGTTGTGCATAAGCAAAGGTGCCTTTCGACTTGAACCTCTACATAGTGTTGAACTTTCTAAGTATCAGGTAACTAGAGTGACTCTCGTCTTGAACTCTAACTAATAATAGATTATACAACACACACAACTATATCTTAGAGTAAAGTTCTTAATTTTGCACATTAGGGCCATGTGCTTATCCCTTTCTTAACGAACGATCTAGAGAAATGCCCAAGTTCTCATAGAAGGCGGCCACACCTTCACATTCGTATAGGTGAGTCTATCAAGGATACTCCTGTATATCCCACTCTTAACTTAAGAGCTATAGACATCATTAAGAGTTTAAACACTCAACCTGTTTCCCACTTCAGGATATCATGCTATGGGAATGCATGACTCTATCATATTATTTGTAACTTCGTCTAGTCCCTTTGAACCTATTTCTAGGTTGGGTATCCATTACAAATGACTCAACTTCTCACGGGCAAAAGGCCCATACTTTTAGAGATATTCCATACCTTTTCTCTTGCTAATCCTTTCGTCAAAGTATCAGCTATATTTCCTTCAGACCTTACATGATCTACTCTAACAACACCAGTTGTGAGAAATTCTCTAACTGTGTCGTGCTTTCGACGTATCTGTCGATTCTTACTGTTATTATAACAGTTCTCTACTACTCCGATAGCCGCGGTACTATCGCAGTGGATCAAAGTGGCTGGTATCGGTTTTTCCCATACTGGAATGTCTGATAACAGACTCTTCAGCCATCCTGCTTCTTCACTAGCTGCTGCTAGTGCCATCAATTCAGCCTCCATCGTAGATTGGGCTATAATTGTCTGTTTCTTTGATCTCCAAGATACAGCGCCCCCAGCAATAGTAAAAACATATCCACTGGTGGCCTTGGAATCATCTGAAAGAGTATTCCAATTAGCATCGCTAAATCCTTCAAGGACTGCGGGATGCCTCTTATAGTGTAATCCTAGGTTTGTGGTTCTTTTCAGATACCGCATAACCCTCTCAATAGCATCCCAGTGTTCCAAACTAGGATTACTGGTAAACCTGCACAGAACTCCCACTGCATATGCAATGTCTGGTCTTGTACAATCAGTTGCATAACGCAGACTTCCAATTATACTAGCATATTCAGATTGTCTAACACTTTCTCCAGTGTTCTTAAACAATTTCACATTAGGATCAAACGGAGTACAAGCAGGCTTACAATCAAAATATTCATACTTTCTCAGAATTTTTTCAATGTAGTGAGATTGATCCAAACAAATACCACTACTAGTTCTAGTTATTTTGATTCCCAAGATTACACTAGCTTCACCCAAATCTTTCATGTCAAAATTCGAACTAAGCATACCTTTAGTTTCATTGACAACAGATAAATTGGAACCAAATATCAGCAAATCATCCACATACAAGCAAACAATCACACACACATCATTCTCAAATTTATAATAGATGCATTTGTCACCCTCGTTTATTCTGAAGTTATGTGAAATCATTAAATTATCAAATTTCTCATGCCACTGTTTAGGAGCTTGTTTTAAACCATAAAGGGATTTTTCTAGCTTACATACTTTCTGTTCTTGTCCAGGAATTACAAAACCTTCAGGTTGTTCCATATAAATTTCCTCTTCTAGTTCACCATTCAAAAAGGCAGTTTTAACATCCATTTGGTGAATAACAAGATTATGAGCAGCGGCAACAGCAATCAAAACACGTATAGATGTTAATCTAGTAACAGGAGAATAAGTATCAAAGAAGTCTACGTTCTCTCGTTGCCTAAATCCTTTAGCAACCAGTCTAGCTTTGTGCTTCTCTATTGTTCCATCAGGTTTTAGTTTCCTTTTCAAAACCCATTTACAACCTATAGGCTTACAACCAGGAGGTAAATCTACTATACGCCAAGTTCCATTAGACATATGAGAATCCCATTCATTATCTACAGCTTCTTGCCAGAAACTAGACTCTGCAGAACTGAACGCCTCTTGTAAATTAGAAGGTTCTTCCTCTACGGCATAAAATTCAAAATCAGGATCTCTTGTGTCAGTCCTAGCTCTTTTACTTCTTCTAGGTTCAACTTCAGTGATCCTAGTTTCTGCACTTCTAGGTTCTTCTAATCTATGTTCAGAATCAGCACTAGGTAAAACACTAGATAAAGAACCCCCACTATTACCCCCACTATTTCTAGATTTAAAAGGAAATCTCTCTTCAAAGAAATCAACATCAATAGATTCAATAATAACCTTATTATTAATATCAAAGAACCTATAAGCTTTACTGTTTTGAGCATAACCAATAAAAACACATTCATAAGCTCTACTTTCTAACTTATGTCTTTTAGGATCAGGTTTTCTAACAAAAGCTAAGCAACCCCAAACTCTAAAATAAGAGACATTAGGTTTTCTATTTCTCCAAAGTTCATAAGGAGATATCATGGTTTTATTATTAGGAATGCGGTTCAAAACATGGCAAACAGTCAGCAAACATTCACCCCACCAATGAGAAGCAGCACCAGAGCTAAGCAAACAAGCAACAGTCAATTCAGTAAGAGTACGATTCTTTCTTTCAGCTTTCCCATTCATTTGAGGATTATATGGTGCAGTTCTTTCATGTATAATGCCATTAGTTTGATAAATTTCAGTAAAAGGAGAAGAATCATATTCAGTGCCTCTATCACTACGAAATCTCTTAATTTTCCTACCAAATTGATTTTCAATTTCAGCAATAAAAATCTTAAACTTTTCAATAGCTTCGTTCTTATGGCTCAACAAATAAACATAAGTATAATTAGAACAATCATCAATGAACGTCATGATATACCTCTTGCCATTTCTAGTTAGGATACCTTCATATTCACACAAATCAGAATGTATTAAGTCTAGTGGTTTCGATTCTCTTACAACAGATTTATGTGAAGTCTTGGTTATTTTTGCTTGACTACAGTATTCACATTTTTCAAAATCATTTTCAGAAAATTCAGGGAGGACACCTAACTTACTCATGTTATTTACTAACTTTTTACCCACATGACAAAGCCTTCCATGCCAAACATTAAAATTGCAAACCATATAAGCAGAAGAATCAATTTTATTCATAGCATCAACATTAAGCTTAAACATTCCATCAGTAGCATAACCCTTTCCTACAAAATTCTTATTCTTAGTTATAGTGTAAATATCAGACCCAATAGTTTGATACAACCCAGCCTTGTTGAGAAGATAGCCGGAAACAAGGTTCTTTCTCATTTCTGGAGTGTGAAGGACATCTTTCAGCATGAGTGTCTTCCCAGAAGTAAACTTCAACTCTACCGTACCAGAACCTTTCACCATAGTGCTGTGGGAGTCTCCCAATAACACTTTCTTGTCCTTGGTTTCAGCATAAGTCTTAAACATGGACCTATCAAAACAACAATGACGCGAAGCACCACTGTCTATCCACCACCCATCAGATCCACCAACCATGTAGAACTCTGGATCAGAGACCATGGCAATTATAACGTCACCCACAGCATTAGCTTGTGCGTTATTCTTTTCCTTGTTAAATATGCAATTCCTAGCCATGTGGTTTGGTTTATTACAGATATAACAAAGAAATTCAGAATTGGAATTCTGTCCATTTTTCGATGGGTGTTGGTTCTTGTTTTGATTAGGCCTTCCTCCTTTCTTCTGGTTCGGGTTAGGTTTCATATCCCTTTTCTTAGGTTTTAAATTAGGATGAGTCTTATTGTTAGAAACAATGAGAATCTCTTCCTTCTTATCTTGTTTCCGAGCTTCTTCCTCAACCCTGAGCTTAACAATCAAACTTTCAAGAGAAAATTCTTTAGTCTTGTGACGCAAAGTATTACGAAAATCTTTCCAGCTAGGTGGTAACTTGTCAATCATTACAGAAACTTGAAATTGTTCATCAGTTTTCATACCTTCGGCCACAATTTCGTGGTAAATTTTTTGAAGTTCATGAGCCTGTGCAACAACTGATCTATCATCCACCATTTGGTATCTCACATACCGGCTCACAGCATATTTCTTTGAACCCGCTTCCTCGGTGTCATATTTTTTCTGTAATGCATCCCATACATCTTTAGCAGTTTCAAAAGTTGAATAATACTCATATAAATCGTCAGATAATGCATTAAGAATGTAGTTTTTGCAATCAAAGTCATTATCGATCCATTTTTCGATGGCCTTTTGTTTTTCCTCGGGAGTTTGAGAAACAACTTCTTCAACACCACCGGTAGGAGGTGGATCTGTAGCAGCACCACCGCCAGCAGCAACAACAGCAGCAACAGCAGCAGTCTTATCAGCAGCAGGTTCCAGGGTTCCAGGATGAACACTCGACTCAATCATATCCAACTTCATCAGTTTGAGATAAAAGAACATCTTCAGCTTCCATCTTCTGAAATGCAACCCTTCAAATTTGAAAGGCTTGTTGGTATCATCAACGCGCTTCTTTTCATTCTCCATAGCAGAAACGAACACCTTAAAATTGTTGGAAACAAAGCACTATAATCAAATTACACAAAGAAACCGCTGAGTCGCGTACTAGGTCGCTATCTTTAAGGTGTTTCGCGACTCTTCCTCTTGATTGTGCTAGCAGTCAGTTTTTTTGTCGAAACCCTATGGGATAAAACAGCTTATCTCTTTCGATTTCTCTGCACTGAGAAATCGAATCAATAATAACTCTTTCAACAACACTTGCTCAGAAAAAACTTGACGAAATAAAAATAACGTTCTATATATTTTCTTCCAGAAACCAGTTTTTTTTTTTTTTTATAATCAAAAAGAATCAATGGAATTAATGGAAAATTAATTTTCGATTAAATGCCAATTAAATTTCTTTGTAACAGCAAAAAAACGGCCGTATTAAAATTTCAACATTAACTGTAATTAATCATGATATAATTATCTTAATACGTTTTGAAAATTTAAGGCCGCTCCCGGACTAATGTAATATAATATATAGTATAAATAGTATATACCCTAGTGAAATTGTGTGGGGTGGGAATTGAACCCATGCCTATAGTGTGGGAGCTCAAAACAATACCACCATACTATCTCTCTAACTTTGGCATATTATTACAAAACTATGTTTTTAAATATATACCCCAATAAAATCCAATTCCAACCCAAAAAACAACCAAAACCCTAGAAAGCAGTTATTCCGTAAAACCTAACTAATTGACATGAAATAAAAATTATAACTACTTAGGTATTGTTTTTATGAATGATACTAAGAAGCATAGAAGAATATCCTTACCTAATACTTGAAGTTAACGGATCTGGTGAACCACAATTGCATTCAATTTCACTTAAGTAGCTAATTCTCCCTCTCTTTTCTTTCTCTCATCTTCTTGGTGGACTAAATTTATTTGCTTGGTGGACTAAATCGATAAGGATTGGTGGATTAAATTTATTTTTTTCAATTTCTGCAAGGGTGAAATACGGACTTGGTGGGATTTCTCAGGAAAAAGGAGGGTTACAGCCAGGTTTAGCTAACGTGTGCTTCCGACCCTGCTTGTGACATATTTTGATCGGACATCTTAGATTTTAAAAAGAGAGTAGTGGTTAAGGGATTTCTCCATTTACTTTCGACATCCATCCACATTTAGTTTCTTGGGAATCCAATATAAAATGTTTTCGCCACCAGCGAGGATTAACACCTACATCTCAAAGCTGGTGTCTCTCTCACTCTCTCTGGAATATTTTCTCATGCGTTTCCTTCTTTTGCTTTTGCCACCGTGCAGTTGTAATTGCTTTAAATTATCCGTTTTTGTACAAGTACTACTAGCTGCTAACGGTATTGTAAGCAAGGAACTACATATATATATATAGTTCAAAGTTCAAACCCATCTCCAACTCCCTACTACAAATTTTAGTCGTTTGATCAAGAAAACTAAAGGAATATGGGAGAAGACAAGGTATCATTGTTGATGAAAAGCTGGGCGATAGATGTTGATGTTTTGGATAAAGATTCTCAGAATGCGCAATGGAATAAGCCTTCTATTTACAAGTTGCCGGCGACTACCACAGGCCACGATAACAACAAAAAATCTGCTGCTTACTTTCCTCACACTGTCTCCTTTGGTCCTTACCATCAAGACAATGGTGACCATCTTAAGAAGATGGATCCTCATAAGCGCCGTGTCCTAAGTCATTTTCTAAGAAGATACGACATAACTCTCCAAAAACTTGTCGACTCGCTCACCACCACCAACTACAGATGGCAACAGGTTGATCATATTGAGGAGGCCAGCGATCCAAAAGAATTACCAATACATATTCAGAAGGAGGTATTACCTGTAATGCAACATCTCATGGATGCTTACGACTCCCTAGATGATAAGTGGCGTCAAGATCAAGATGGGTTCTTGAAGCTCATGATACTTGATGGGTGTTTCATGCTTGAAATTTTGCAGTGGTCATCGGTTTATGACCATCACAAACCACTATCAACTGGAACAGCATCAGAAGCTACAACCTCAGTAGTTAGAAGAAACAAACAAAAAACTACAGCCTCCGCCTTGAAAGGCTCAGTGTATGAGCACTGCTATGCTGACAATGACCCTATTTTCCGTCTTCACGGCAAGTTTTATTTCATGTCTTACATAAGGAGGGACATGCTGATGCTCGAAAACTAACTCCCTATATTTATTTTTTTTTGATCGGTAAAGAATTTGATGCTGGCGAGTTTCGAACGCAGATCATTGGTATCATCACCCAATGACTTTACCACTGTACTACAGTGGCACCCTATGCTTCTTCTTAAGACTTTGCTTGGTGCTGCTCTACCCACTGAACCAAAGGTGTGTCATCATAACTTACATATCTTATCCTAGTCGACTATATCTTCTTTTCTAATTATTTGTACTATTTGTTAGATCGTTAATCTAAAAATTTCTGTATGTATACATGATATATGCAGGAGGCTATCGAAGAGCATTTGAACAACATTATATTGAACTTCTGTGGACGCAATTCACAATATGGAAACCAAAATATGTGTCCATGCTTGCACGTATTGGACCTCAATAGGAAGAGCCTGCTACAGTCGAATAATTTGCCTGAAAGACTTCGCAAAAATAAGAACTACAATAAGGCGAAAGGTCGTACTTCTATTTTTGGTCATAGGAAGTGTACTGCTCAAAAGAATAGAACTGCTGCTCAAAGGTCATAACGAATCTTCACGAGTCTGGAATCAAGTTTGAGGAAAGTACTAGTAATTTTCACCCAACTGAAATATGGGTTGAAGGTCACACACTGAAACTTCCAGTGGTGGACATCGACGACACCATAGAATCGAAGTTACTCAACCTGATGGCATTCGAGAGGATCCACGTAGGAGTAGGGAACGACATCACGTCATACGTGTATTTCATGGACAGTATCATCGATTCCGCAGACGATGTTAAAATCCTGAGGACTAGTGGTGTATTGATCAATTCGATTGGAAGTGACAAGGCAGTGGCAAAGCTGTTTAATGAATTGTCCAAGGGCGTAACCCCAGACCCTGAGAACATGCTAGAGAAAATAGTGCTGAAAGAGCTGGATGACCACTCTAAGAATCAGTGGAACGAGTGGCGTGCAACCCTCAGTTACACCTACTTCAAGATCCCATGGGCGTTTCTCTCCCTCTTGGCTGCAGTCCTACTCTTGGCTCTCACCATATCTCAGACCTTCTATTCTATCTATGGTTATTACAAGCCTCGGAAGTAGTAGGCGCATTGCTAAATTTATTCCACTGGGTTAAACTTGTTGTCGAACAGAATTTTCAGATTATCGTAATTGCTTATCGTTGTTTGTATTGTTTTTCTATACTAGCTATGGCTTGTAAGATTGGCCAGTGCTTGTTTGTTTCCAGTTTCTACCTTTAAAGTACTTAATCTCATCTGTTAAGAAATGTCTTCCCTCTTATTGTATTAATCATTCGAAAGCAGATTAATGGAAAAATAGCCAAAATGCCTCAATTTGGGAGGCATGGTTGTAGAACCTAGTTTAATTAGGGGCCTTGCACTAAAGCACAAAAAAGATCACCCCACCCTAATTTGGGTCATCCTTTATAAATTTATTTTCTAAATGGCTAAAATGCCCCTAAGTGTTTAATATTAAAACTTAAATAAGTTTAATTAAGTTCAGGATTTAAAACACACCAAGGGAGATAAAACACACCAAAAGATCGAATATAAGTTGGGTTTTAGTTCATATACCTTCTAATTGGAGCCATGCCTTCTTTGGATTTCGATTTTTTGGGTTTGGGAGTTCTTCTCTCGTAAATCTTACCCTTCAACGTATCTACGATATTAGGGATTTGATTTGCTTTTCTAGCGGTTTGCTTCGAGCCACGTTTGTTAATCAGTTAATCGTCGATTAAAGTTTTATCATTGACGATTACGCGATGAATCGGTTGAAGAAATTTTTTTCTTCCGAGAGTCGTTAATGGTGTTGGTGGAGAAGATGAAGAGGGGGGAGGAAGATGAAGAAGAAGAGAAATCAGTTTCTCTTTTAGTTTTAGGTATAAATTAGGGGCCATGGTTAGTGTAGTTAATTAGGGATTAACTGATTTTTAGATTTTGAATTAGTAAAGGGTAAAAGAGTATTTTCATATTCAGATTGATACGCCCCTGAAAAATTTGGGGTGCAAATAAAATTTCATGGCCCCTATTTAGATTTCATGGCCCCCAATTAAACTAGGTTCTAGAAATGCCCCAATCCGTTAAGTTTTCCATCCAAGTTAGTTAAGTTTTCCATTGGCACACATGTGAGACAATAATAACCCTTCAGGATTCAGGGTTAGGGTTAAGGGTTTCAGGGTTCAAGGTTTTAGGGTTTAGGGGGTGGTGGTGGGGAAAGTGGTGGTGGTGGTGGCAGCGGTGGTGGTTCTGGTGGTGACGACGGTCGTGAAAGCGACGGTGGTGGCATCGACAGTGGTGGCATCGACAGTGGTGGTTCTAGTAGTGATTTGGCACTTGTGGTGGTGGTAGCGGCGGAGGTGGTGGTGGTAGCGGCGGCGGTGGTGGTGGTAGAGGTGGTGGTACTGGCGATATGGATGGCGACGTCGTTGATGGCGGTGGTGGCAAAAATATGACACGTCGCAATATTAAAGGTTTATTACTTTATAAGAGTAAAATGTCAATCTAATAAAAATTGGGGTCAAAAATGATATTTCTTCACATGTGAGAGCTCACGTTGTGCAAAATTGACCATTTAACTAGCTTGGATAGAAAAAATAACGGATTGGAACATTTTAACTTTTTTAAAAAAAATTGAGGCATTTTTACAAACAACACCCCCAGATTGGGGCATTTTAACTCTTAGCCCCAGATTAATCTACTTTAATCATGTTACTACTATATCAACACAAATGGTAGAAGAATGATTTAAACAGTACAATGCTGATGCAGCACTCCATCCATTTTGTAATTATTTTATTTTCTTTGATTGATAAAGAAATTAATTACACAAAATTGGTTAAAAAGACCAAAATCAATAATTCCTGAGTGAAAAGGACATTTAGATTTTGATTTTGTTTAAATGGACAAAAATGTAAAAATAGTCAGGATGTAAACAATTTCATCCTATCCATTTTTAAATACCTTTTCTTATTTTTAATTTACATCAGGATGCATCTAGTTTCATCTTTGCTATAAGTTTAAGTCAGGATGAATCCAGTTTCATCCTTGCTATTTTTTTGGTGTCCATTTCACCCATAATAATTTTTACTCGTCCATTTAAACCATGTTTTAAAAATATTTGGACAAATGATCCATTTTCCAAATTAATTAGTGGCCACAAGTTTGGAACTCGACCCATTACCTTGATTTGGTAATACGAGCATACCTTAGTTTAGGCATATCCAGAATCCGGATACGTAGCAAGATTAGAAACAATTTAAAAAACTCTCTTTCTACGGTCTATATATATATACATATACATATAGGAAGCGTTGTTTTTTCTTTTTCTTTTCTGTAAAACCTCTTTGGATGGATAAGGAATAGCGAAAATGTTATATAACCCGCTGAATAGCAGCCGAGTAACAACGTTTTTTCACGTGGACACTTATGTGACGGAAAGAAATTGTTTTTAATTTTTCCACGTCATAAAAATAAACGAAAATATTTACTTCCTAGTTTTTTCTCTTTCTTCTCTATGTTAGTCATTGTTTTTAGATCTAATTAGAAAAGTAGCAGTTTTGATCAGTGAATGGAAATTCTTCAAACAATTCATACGGAGAGATAAATCAAGTTTAACATCACGGGAAACCAAGCTTTCTTTCATCTTTTGATATGTTTCTCTTCTAAGTTGATTGATTCTTCAAAGTTTCATTTTTCACATCTTATAAGGAAAAGAAAGAAGGAAGAAAAAGCATTTGGAATGAGTCTGTATTAAGACTTACTTAATTAGCATGTGATTATGAAGTGTCTGCAACAGGGAATCTTCCTCTTTTGTCTCCTTTCCCATTCACCTACTATAATTGAGTGGAAAGCCAATTCCGAAAAGAAACGTGCCAACGGGGCCGTCTTTGACACAGGGCCTAAGGGTTGACCGCCCTAGGCCCCAAAATCTGAGAGGCCCAAAAATGTTAGTTTACTACATATATTATATATGTTTTCTGCGGCTTTTCCATCCTGAACCCAGTAATAATTGTGATTTTGTGACCGGAAGAACAAAAAGAGGGAGTGCAACTCGTCTCAGTTAATAACATACAATATATATAGGAAACAAGTGAGTTTGTGTGTTTTGGTTAAGTTAGTGCACAAACTTGAGGTTTGTTTGTTTTTTAACTACAATATATATATAGGAAACAAGTAAGAAAAACTAGCAAAAAAAATGAAGACAAAGATAATATGCTTCTATTGTGTACAATCCTTCATTAGAATTCTAATTGATCACTTTAATTGAATTTATTTGTTCGAATCTTTTTGGTTTTGCAATAAGTGTTTGGTGTTAGTAATGTGTCATTTGAAGTATATCAGTTATACACTAGCTAGCAACAAAAATCTTTTTGAAGTTGAAGTTGTCGAAATCATATCTGAGACCAATTATGTCATATTAAAGGATAAATAAGTCAGTTAAGGATGTTGCAAGCCGAGTGGGAAATCTTTGTATGATGATATCTTTCCTTTGCGATATTGTTAGTACTTCAAAGATGTTTTTGATTTCCTTGACATATACCTTTTTCACATGAATTTTTTGTTACTTTTGGACCCTTATTAGATTTATACACACACATAAATGGATTGTTCAATTATTTTTCATTAATCATTTATATTTCCCCTTGTATATAACAAAGAGGCCCTTTCTTGAATGCTCGCCGCGAGCCTCTAAATTGTTAGAGACGGCCCTGGGTGCCAACTCATTTTCGGTCGAAGGAAGGTTTCAATTTCCCTGTAAAGTTCATTTTCCTCCCATTTTAACAGTGCCAAAAACTCATTGTTGTACCACCTCTCCAATTCCATCCTATTTGTCATCTGTGCCAAACACACCGTAACAGGAATCAAATTCTTGTCCTCTCTCAAAAAGGGGCAAGGAGATATATTATACCAGACAATGAGTTCATTTAATCTTGGAGACTTTTTCTTAGATAATTTAATCTTCATATATCAACCATCATGTAGTAAATAATAGTGCGTTTAGATAACAAAAACAAAAATCAGAAACAAAAAATACTATGCTTTGTAAAAGGTTTGCTCTTTCATTTCTAGAAGTGGTTTAATTTTTATAAATAAACTAACTTTTAGAAGTCGGAGAACTACTTCTACACGTGTATCCATCCAACCCATTAGTGCCCAACAGTTTAGTTGCTCAGAGCCTCAGACATTGAACCATGAAATCAAGGGTTCAAATTCCACTATTCCCTGGAGTGGGGATTTTTTGTTTATTTCTTTGTCTAGCTACATAGACTTACAGCTAGAGGATGCTCACAATTGGCTTTGGTTATACATAATTACTCTTCTAGTGATTGTTGTTTGTTGGATATTACCAATGCGTGTTGTAATCCGTGGGCAACTAAATGTACATGGACTAGTGGAAAAATGGTATGAATCTTTCCAGACCATGGTTTTTCGAATCGCGCGATTCCCTTCATTTTCAACCAAATCGATTCGAATTGATTATGTGAAGCGTTTTTCCTAAGAATCGGTGGTCAACCAAGGTTGACTGCGATTTTTGACTTAGTTCTGAAGTCGGAACTGATTTTTTCAAAAAGCAGAGCCTGAAGTTTCGAAGCCAAAGCCTACTGCTCACACGAGCGGCCTCTAGCCACTGTTCCACGTTGATTTTGTTGATGTTTAATAAACTTTATTAGTATATATAAGAACCAAATACCAAAACTAGGAGAGGTTTAGGTGTGAAAACTCAATATATTTAATACTTATACTAATTCGATATAAAAAATCAAACCTTAAAAATATTTTATGTGGTTCAATGATATTTAGAGGCATACATTTACGATTCAAAAATTGGTCATACATCTACGATTCACGATTTAATATACGATTCGATTCTCAAATTTTCAAAAACGATTTACGATTCGATTCACGATTTAAAAACCTTGTTCCAGACCATTGGTTTCCTCTATCTTCAATTTTATATTAATTGCATGATGCAATTTGCATCCGTCTCAATCTCTATTAAATTCATACAATGAATACTCAGTTAGTTGGGGAATGGAAATATTGAAGAGATGCCAATATAATTATCAGACTTTTTTTTTGTCCTATTTTAAGAATTCACTGTTTCTTCCTTCTCGTTAGTTTTGATTCAGTTGCACTTGCATTTGTATATTTTGCGCTTTGTGGAAGCCTAAAATTCCGGCCATTTAGTAAAATGGCTTTCTGGCACCAATAATTTCGAGGAAGACAAACTTGTGAATTTTTTTGATCGTGAAAAATTATTGGTACTTACTGATGTCAAAACAGAATTTGAGAAATGATGATGGTACTACTGAAGATCGAACTGATGTCCAAAGTTCTTTTTTGTTTTTGTTTTTGTTTTCAGTGAGAATCTATCCTCAGTACTTGCGGGGATGTTCAGTTGCGTTTGCAGGTAAATGGCTTAATGCCTATCATATGCACATATAAACCAATCTCCTGTTATTCATGAGAAATTCAGGCACTAATTAAGTTTAACTTTTTGTAGCTTTTGTTTGCATTAGCAAGTATATTAATTAAGAACAATGGTTGCGAAATAGAAGTCATTTAGCAAAGAAAGAGTCACATATTCTTCAAGAATTGATCTTTGCACGACCTTGAATCCAACTTGTCAGTGTGTCTTGTTTTTTGAGTTTATTAGAAGAGCAGTCTAATGAGTATGTATCTTCTTTGCGCACTGTTATTCACTGCATAACTGAGCCTATTGAGTATTTGATCAAGGTAATATCAGATTATCAATGTTTTGTTTTATGTTCTGGTTTGTGCATCTTTTTCTCAGGTGATTTACTAGTATCTTTAGTATCAGGTGTTGTGCGAGATGCAATTCATCTAACATGGTACAGACGAAGATACTCATTGAAAAATCAGGGGTCTAACAACACCACCCAATATTTCGCTTAGCAATTTGTATGGACTAACTCCAATATACTTTGCTAGAGAATCAACTAGACAGTCAGACTCAATCTAGATTAAAGTATATCAAGGAGTTAATATCTCTCTTTTGATTTGATTTACTCAAGCTAATAGAAATCAGCGAGTCTTTAATCAAATACAAGGAATAACTTGGATGGTACCAAAGACCAATATCCAAGGATCAATCAATGAAAATCAAAAACCAAAGGTTGGATATTCTAATTAATGATCTAAACGCACAACCTGTATTATTTCAATTATAAAGATCAACCAATATAATGCGGAATTAGAAATAACACAGACCACAGAATTTTGTTAACGAGGAAACAGCAAATGCAGAAAAACCCCGGGACCTAGTCCAGATTGAATACACACTGTATTAAGCCGCTACAGACACTAGCCTACTCCAAGCTAACTTCGGACTGGACTGTAGTTGAACCCCAATCAGTCTCCCACTGATCCAAGGTACAGTTTTACTCCCTACACCTCTAATACCAGCAGGATATTGCGCACTTGATTCCCTTACCTGATCTCACCAACAACTAAGAGTTGCTACGACCCAAAGTCGAAGAATTGATAATAAAAAAATCTGTCTCACACACACAAGTCTATCAAAGGATCAATCTGTCTCCCACAGATAAACCCTAAAGGTTTTTTTCCGTCTTTTGATAATAATCAAGGTGAACAAGAACCAATTGATAATCTGGTCTTATATTCCCAAAGAACATCCCAGAGTTATCAATCACCTCACAACAATCGTGATCGTATGGTAGCGAAATAAGATGTTGCGGAATCCCAAACAATGAGACGAAGATGTTTGTGATTACTTTTATATCTTGCCTATTGGATATGTTAATCTCAATCCAATCAATCTGATTGTACTCGTACAATAGTAGATGCAAGATCAGATCACACAACTACGATAAAAGTAGTATCGATCTGGCTTCACCATCCCAATGAAGTCTTTAAGTCGTTAAGCTGGTTTTAGAAGAAGAAAACCAAAGGTTAAAGGAGAACCGACTCTAGCACGCAAACTAGTATCACAGGTAAGGTGCGGAGAGTAGTTTTTCACAGATTCTAGAGTTCCCCTTATATAGTCTTTCAAATCAGGGTTTGCAATTAAGTTACCTTAGTAACAAAGCAATCAATATCCACCGTTATATGAAAACATGATTTAGATTCAAGCTAATATTCCTCAACTGTTAGATCGAAAACTTAGCTTGTTATACACACTTGACAATGCACGCTTCTAGGTTTGTTAACCGTACCCAAACGTATGCACTTGTCGGTTCAACAATAGTTAACCAAAAGGTTAGCCATATGAGCAATTCATATCAACCACGTTCTTCTTCACCATAACTAGTTCAAATGACTTCAAATGAACTAGTTAGAGAGTTGTTCAATTGCAAGGAAATCTCATGTACTACACAAGACACAATTGAAGCAAATATGATATGATTCAGTTGAATCGGTTCATGAACTTTTATATCCATGGTTTGCAAACTGCATTCCTTAGTCTTTTTAAGTTAAAGTTCAGAAATCATCTTCAGATATATAACCTTCTCAAGTTCGCAGACTATGTTCGCGGACTCAAGTTACCGGGCAGAGTTTACAAAGTCCAGCAGAAATTCTCGGGTTTGAGAACTTCGTCGGTTCGCGGACTGGGTTCGTGGACTGATTTCACGGACTTAGCTTCACGCAAGTAGTTTGTCAACTCTAGCACAAATTAAAAAGAACTCTCTCCCATTTTATGTCATTCCCGAAAGAACAACAAGAGCAACCTTAATTTCAAAAGAAAACAAGGATTTTATTGGACACAACAAATCACATACAAGTATGAATTTGAATCCAAAAACTCAATCAAATTAACCACAAGAGAATTCATGATTAATTTAACCGGTAATGCTCAACATATGTGAACTTATGGAGACTTAAGAATACTCAATTAGATTAATCACAAGAGATCTCATAATTAATCTAATCGGAATACACAACCAAACGAATCACAAAGAGTAATCAATTTAATTGGTCATGCTCGACATAAGAAAACTTACGAAGCAACAACTAAATAACCAAACAAGATGATTAATTTAGTTGAATATGCTCGACATATAGTACCTTACGGAACAACAACAAAGCTAATCATGAAAATAATCAACTTAGTTGTTTAGTGCTCAACATAAGACACATTACGGAGCCTCACAGTAATGTACAAAACATGGATCAGTGAAGATCAATATTGTGGAATACACAAGGATTCATTCTATCTCACATCACTATTGCAATATATAATATCACAAACGACTTTACTTTTGAAAAGGTATGGGACAATCAAGTTCACGGACGTAAACACACATATCCCATAACAAATTGCAATACATAAAATCATAAAGATTAATACTGCAAAAATCATCTTCCAAACAGTTTTAGAATTTAAATCAAATAAACCTAAAAAAACATGAAGATGAAAATAATGGACATAACTATGTGTAATCACAATAATGTCTATTCCAAGCACTAGTTATTCTTCTCAAAAGAAGAATAAATGCTCATACGAAGTTTCCTAGGCATCGGGACAAACTCGTAAAGCACATATAAGATGATTTGTCTTTTGAGGGTAGAATCAATCTTTTTCATCCGGATTTACACCAAGAATAGCTACCAAAGGTGTATAAATAGATTTTCTTAACAAAGAAGAACATACAAAGTCCATGCACTACAGTTCACAAAGATGATTGTGAACATTCAAGAATCTCATAGTAATGCATACTAATGCCTGTTCTTGAACTTCCTTCTTTGTGATTCACCAATAACATTCTTGTAAAAGCTACAATTATCTTAGAAGAGTATTACTCCAAGAATACAAGTGCCAAGTCCAAGAGAAGTGGAACAAGTGCAACGAAACTGAGCAAAACACTCAAAAACAAGAGATGGGAAAAATACCAATATTAACTCATCCAAATACAATAATTTTCACATCCATTTTGAATATAATTCAAATAGTAAGAGAATGCAAAAAGAATGAGGTCATTCAGAGTTCGGACGAAGAAGTTACGGCCAAAACAAGTTTACCGAATATCGACGTCAAGTATGCATACGGGTTTGCAAACGAATTTTGAAGTCCGCGAACTTAAACCCATGGATTTTGATTTTAAAAGATTTTATGCATACCTGGTAGGTGTACCATGAAGTCCAAACATCCCGAACTACTATTTTCAAACCTAAACGTTTAAGAACCTTAAACACAAATCAAGTTAGGTAGAAAAGAACGATAAGAAAGGTACATGAATCACTATAAGTTCTCAAAACAAATAAAAGCACAAATCTTTCTCGAGTTTATAAACATACTTTTTTAGATGAATCCAATTGAATTATACATCCTTACCGAACGTAATCTGTGCGCCCCAATTTTCGTGCTTCCCTCACTGTATACATAGAAGGGCATTCCTTGGTGAGGATGCACTTACAACACAATCAAGTTGTGTTGGGGTGAACAATGTCTTGTTCACCACAATTTACCTTTGGATTATCATGAAAGGGATCACTTTTAGAGCCTTTCACATCCAATTCCATTTTTCAAAAAAACTTGCTAAGTTCCAACTTCATGGATATTGCCTTCTCCATAGTCATGGAATTTTCTGGAAGATCATTCCTTTTCACACTCAAAGCATCATTAGCTTTCTTTGATACCCACTTCTGAGTGCATTTAGGAACAACCGAAACCTTCTTCCCATTACTCTCTTCAAGATTTCTCGGAAGAGAATTGGATTGACTATTCTTTTGCAAGTTAGTATTTCTCCAATTGGGAGCATCGGATCTTGTCTTCGTCTTTACGAAGTTATCATTTTGATAACCATTATGATTGTGAAAAGGCTTCGTATAACGTTTATAGGCAAATCTAGGTTTATCACAGCAACTAAAGGTTGGAAAGTTATAACCTGTAATGTTAAGGGGATTAGCCTTAGCATATGATCTTGGTTTCACAACTTCTTCTGATGCCCAAACAAGAACATCATGAAGTTTCTTATTCATTATAAGAAAACGACATCTCCTTTCCAGGTGACCTTTATTTCCGCAATAGTGGACAACATAAGGAATATTCTTACCTCGATCCGTATGTGCTGACTTTGGAGGTTGATAATCTTTGCTCTTTCGAACCTTAATTGTCGGTGAAGGTTTTTCACTTTTTCCATCACTGGAAACCTTTTGTTGAGAAGAATCACTAGTCTTGACAAATTTTACCTCTTTGCTAATACTTAGAGCATCTATTCCCTTATAACCCAATCCTCGTGTATCACGATGATTTTTACTTGCTCCTAGCATAATGGTTAATTTTCTTGAACTAGTATTGAACTTTTTCAAGTCATCTTCCAACATCTTGATTTTATCAAGAGCAGCAGCTAAATCAGCCTCAAGGCGTTTTTCTCGAGCGGGACAAGCACTTTCTCTGTCATCAAAACTAATTTGTTGAGAGTTAAACCTTGCTTCAGATTCTGCAAGTTTCTCTTCCAACAAAAAGTACTTTTGATAAGGATTATCACATTCAAGTGACTTCATACGTAGGTTTTCCTCAAAATCCTTGAGGATCGATTCGTTAGAATGATTCAAAAAATAAACACCTGCGTAACATCTTCTCAATTTCTTGTTTTCTCGACAGAGAGGAGTCAGAAGAGGTGAGACATGAGAAGTTGTAATCTTCTTCATCTTCCACGAATCCAAAAACTTAACATACTCTGATACTTCCTCATCAACATCTCTATCAATATCTGAATCATCTTCATCAGAAAGTTCATCCAACTGTTCTTCTAGAAGAGTTTCCCAATCAACAGCTTTTACATCAAGAGAATGTTTAGATATTGACTTAGATGTGATAGTTCTCTCAGGTAAATCCAAGCTTTTAGAATCATCTGTTAATTTCTGAACTGGTACGTTATTAGAGATAGACTCGTCCATAATTAGATCACTAAAAACACAGACTTATAAGGTCTTGAACGTGTTGCCTGCTCTGATACCAATTGAAAAAAAGGGGGTCTAACAAAACCACCCAATATTTCGCTTAGCAATCTGTATGGACTAACTCCAATATACTTTGCTAGAGAATCAACTAGACAGTTAGACTCAATCTAGATTAAAGTATATCAAGGAGTTAATATCTCTCTCTTGATTTGATTTACTCAAGCTAATAGAAATCAGCGAGTCTTTAATCAAATACAAGGAATAAATTGGATGGTACCAAAGACCAATATCCAAGGATCAATCAATGAAAATCAACAACCAAAGGTTGGATATTCTAATTGATGATCTAAACGCACAACTTGTAATGCGGAAATAGAAATAACACAGACACCAGAATTTTGTTAACGAGGAAACCGCAGATGCAGAAAACCCCCGGGACCTAGTCCAGAATGAATACACACTGTATTAAGACGTTACAGACACTAGCCTACTCCAAGCTAACTTCGGACTGGACTGTAGTTGAATCCCAATCAGTCTCCCACTGATCCAAGGTACATTTGTACTCCCTACGCCTCTGATCCCATCAGGATATTGCGCACTTGATTCCCTTAGATGATCTCACCCACAACTAAGAGTTGCTACGACCCAAAGTCGAAGACTTGATAATAAACAAATCTGTCTCACACATACAAGTCTATCAAAGGATCAATCTGTCTCCCACAGATAAACCCTAAAGGTTTTTGTTCCATCTTTTGATAATAATCAAGGTGAACAGGAACCAATTGATAATCCGGTCTTATATTCCCGAAGAACAGCCTAGAGTTATCAATCACCTCACAACAATCTTAATCATATGGAAGCGAAACAAGATGTTGCGGAATCACAAAAAATGAGACGAAGATGTTTGTGATTACTTTTTATATCTTTCCTATCGGATATGTTAATCTCAAGATAATCAATCTGATTGTACTCGTACAATAGAAGAAGCAAGATAAGATCACACAACTACGATAACAGTAGAATCGGTCTGGCTTCACAATCCCAATGAAGTCTGTAAGTTGTTAACATGGTTTTAGAAGCAGGAAACCAAAGGTTAAAGGAGAACCGACTCTAGAACGCAAACTACTATCATACTTAAGGTGTGGGGATTAGTTTTGCACAGATTCTAGAGTTCCCCTTATATAGTCTTTCAAATCAGGGTTTACAATTAAGTTACCTTGGTAACAAAGGAATCCATATTTATCAACCGTTAGTTAAAAAACCTAGCTTGTTATACAAACTTGACAATGCACGCTTCTAGGTTTATTAACCGTACCCAAAAGTATGCACTTGTTGGTTCAACAATGGTTAACCAAAAGGTTAGCCATATGAGCATTTCATATCAACCACGTTCTTCTTCACCATAACTAGTTCAAATGACTTCAAATGAACTAGTTAGAGAGTTGTTCAATTGCAAGGAAATCTCATGTACCACACAAGACACAATTGAAGCAAAGATGATTTGATTCACTTTAATCGGTTCATGAACATTTATAGCCACGGTTTGCAAACTGCATTCCTTAGTCTTTTTAAGTTTAATTTCAGAAATCATCTTCAGATATATAACCTTCTCAAGTTCGCATACTAGGTTCGCGGACTTAAGTTACCGGGCAGAGTTTACAAACTCCAGCAGAAATTCTCGGGTATGAGAACTTCACCAGTTCGCGGACATAGTTTCACGCAAATAGTTTGTCAACTCCAGCATAAATTCTCGGCTTTGAGAACTTCGGAAGTTCGCGGACTTGGCTCACGCCATTCTTCCGGTTCTCTTGATCAACAAAGTTCGCAAACTTTGGTTCAAGGAAAAGGACTTATACATAAATGTGTTTCCACAACAATGCAATTATGTACACCATTGGTTATGTAATCTAAACTCTCATTTCAATCATAGAAACATTCTTAGAGGACGTTATATAGTTGTTACACCATTTCTCGTCAAAGCAATTTTCAAGATGATTGAAACATATCATGACTTTCATCACATGATAAAGATAAACTTGGTTAAAGAGAAAATATTACCAACTCATATTTAAAGATATAGATAGGCGAGGTATACTCGGCTCGAAATATCAAATATGTATAATCAAAGTATATATATATATAGCATACGACTTCTTGTCTCAAAGAGTAGGAGATAGATTAGATCGACTATTGAGTGATGGATAAGTTCAAGTATTCACATACCCTTTTGTCGAGAAGTTCCACCGGTTCCTTGAGTAGTTCTTCTACTTGTATGATGAATCCCCGTGAAGTCCTTGAGCTCAACTACACTTTCTATCTAGGTCCGAGACTTAGCTATAATAGACTAGAAATCAAGACTTATAGTTTTGATCACTAACATTGACAAACATGCTTGAGATAGCAACACATGCGAGTTCGACCGAGCAATGCTCTAAGACCCATAAATTCATTTCCCTGGAAGAAACTGAGCTTATGGGTTGAATGAATCCTAGGTATTTTAGATGAGTTACGAAACACAACATGGATTGAATCCCGGGATTTTTAATACCATTGGATTTTAAATTCCTCGGAATTGTGAATTCTGCTAGCAAACCCACTATTAGTAATTTCTTCTTCAAAATTTTCACTAAGATTCCGGCCACAAGATTAGGTAAGGTGATGTGTAAGTTCGTTTCTGAGGAGCAGGTGTATTTTATGAAGAGCTGAAGTATTCATGAAAATATTGCTTCAGATTCTAAAATGATTAATGAGATTGGAGTGTATAGAAAACATGGCAATGTGGGATACAAGTTAGACATTTCTCAAGCTTTTGACACTGTAAGCTGAAAATTTGTAGATGAAGTCTTTCTCAGGTACGCTTTCTCTGACACTTGGTGTAGCTGGATTTTAAACAATTTACACTCGACAAGGATTTCAATTTTGGTTAATGAAAGCCCTGAAGGTTTCTTTAATATTCCAAAAGGCTTTCAGCAAGGTGATCCACTTTAACATTTGATTTTTGTTCTAATTGAATATGTTTTAAGTAGAAACCTATGTAAATTGTTTGCTTCAAAGAAAATGAACTATATGGTTAGCAAGAAAGGGGTAGCATCCAACGCACTTTCTTTTTGCAGATGATATTTTAGTTTTTTGCAAAGGAAATTGGCATAGCCTGCAGAGCTTACTTGACTTGTTGCAGACGTACCAGCGTGCCTTAGGAAAATAGTTAGCAGGCAAAAGAGTAAGTTTTACTATGGTGGTGGTTCGTATTCTAGAGGTAAGGCCATTGCAAATTTTTGGGGAATATAAAGAGTTTTGTTCCCTGATCGCTGCTTGGATGTAATTCTTAAACCTGGTTTAGTAAGAAATATCTGTGTTAGACAAGTAGTTGAGAAGATTATTAATAAGCCGGATGGATGGAAAGGTAAACTGCTATCATCTAAGGCTATGCTTGTTCTTGTTCGTTCTCTCATATTTAGTTATATTGTTCAATCTATGATTTTATATCGAAAGCCTAGTAATTAAGTTTTAGGGTTATCCGGAATTTTTTATGGTATGGAGATTATGAGAAGCAGAAATGGTTCACTGTGGCTTATGATAGTCTGTGTTTTCCTTGTAAAGATAGTGGTTTGGGGATAAAGAGGATGGTTGTTGTCAACAAAGCCATTCTAATGAAACTATGGTGGAATATTTGCGAATCAGATAAGATTTGGTCAATGTTTTTGAAGGCCAAATATTTCAAGGTGAATGAAAATATAACTGATTACAACATGGTGTCCTCTGTTTTTTCTGGTATCAGGTGGATTTTATTTTTGTTTTTTTGTAAAAAGACACACGAGATGCATCATTTGTAATTGTTTTAATACATCTTTGTATTTTGATAATTGGTGTGGTTATTTCTCGTTGGCAAGAAGACTGGGCTTAAATTCTTCTGAAAGGAATGATTTCGTGTCGAAGGTTGGTGATTCGATTGTTAGTGGAGAGTGGTTTATTCCAGTTCGAGTTTGTAGCAATTTGATTGCAGCGAAAGTAGATATAAATAATCTGTCGGTTATTGCTGGTGGTGATGAATATAAAATTTGGGATTTGGACCAAAAAGGTGTCTTTTTTGTTAAGGCTGTAAAGGCTGCAGTTAGGACAAGGTATGATGAGACTGTAGCGCCCCCTAAGCTAGCAGCTGACTAATCCAAGAGACTAACTAAATAAAAGGCACTAAAATATAAATCATTTACTTAAACATTCAATTAAGAAATCAGCTACAAAACTTAACCCAAAACTATCCCGGCTCAGAAATACATATATACAAGATTTCCTCTCAAATGATACATATACAATAGTCATTAGGTTTTCAAATAGAATATACAACATAATAAACATATCCGAAGTAAAACTCCTCGAAGCTTTCGCTGCGCAACTCTAATCTGTCTCTGAAAACTGAAAGTGAGAATGGGTGAGCACATCAACCGTGCCCAGTGGGAATATAACATTTAACTTTCAATTAATCATTGAAAATGATTTTGAAAACAACTCATGTTTTCCCTAACACTAAAACACAACCAAATCACATAAATAAACAATCATGCATATGGAACTAACTCCTTCTTCAAACAATGTACTATATTGAGTGTCGACCAATTCCTTACACACCCTATTAGTTTATACTGGTGTCGACCAATTCCTTACACACCTAATACGCATAAAAGATCGAATTCATGTATATATAAATTAAGGAGCAGTACTCTATATACCACGCATGGAAAAACTCTCGTTTTCCAGATAGGTTTCGACTAATTCTTTACACACCCATCATTTTCCTAATAGGTGTCGACCAATTCCTTACACACCTATTAAGCATACAAATGAAAATTATTATTTCCCAAACATTTCATAAAGACATACAAAGCATTACAATTCCTTTCCAAGCAATGGAAAGATTAAAAGAAACAACGATACTTTCGGAATGCAAAATAAAACAATGCAAGGAATACACAAGCAGATAATGCATTAATTTGTTAAACATAAACTTTTGTAAAACAAAACAACAATAATCACATGAGAGTTAGATATAAATTCCCACCTCTTTTGATAACAAGCCACGCCTACCTTGAGATCCACAATCCACTGGTTCATCATTTGAATCGATCGTTGTTAATAACTAATTGTTAATCACACAAGAAATCTAAGAATCTAACCGAACATCTCACACAAGTATTATACAAGTTTAACTAATGGTTCTAAGCCCATTTATGATTCTACACCTTCCATTTTATACTTTAACTCATCTAAGGGTTTACTAATTCAATTAAGTTGATTCTATAGTCTATTAGTCCAGTCTTATGAATGTCTACAATTTTATAGAAGAAGTTAAAGTCTAATTCGAACCATAAGGGTACAATAACACTAATTGAGAATTCTGGCATAAAGCCCAAAACCACTAATCTAGCCGATTAAACTAAGGCCTGGTCTAACTGGTCCACTGACAGTCAACGTCAGGTCAAAGTACAGGGTCAACAAGTCAGGGTCTGGTATGGTTACTGAGTTAACTCGGACAGATTAATGAGTCAACTAATATTAAATCAGTCAGTTATCTGACTGGGATGATTAAGAGCGTCCACAGTGGTGCGAGTATAACCAAAAACCAAAGACTAAAAAAAGACCAAATTTGGGTTTAGTCCGTCGTGTGACGCAGTGGGGAAAGAGTATATTTGGTCGCGCGTTGATAAAGCTTACGCCTTGAATCAGGCGTTGATAAAGATAACGCCTGACATGGGGCGTTTGTAAAGATTCCGCCCAACATATTCAAAAAAAAAAAAAAAAAGGGTCGTCGATAAATTTAACGCCCCAAGCAAAGTTTTGAAAACTTTGTGAGTAAAGATCATGACTATATCAACGCCCCAAGAGAGGCGTTAACATTATGTACGCCTGGGTTCCCGGCGTTAACTTTACGTACGCCCCATCCAGGCGGACATTATACCAACGCCCCATCCAGGCGGACATTATACCAACGCCCCTGCACCAGGCGTTAACTTTACGAACGCGCGGCTACAAACGGACATTATACCAATGCCCGTCGGGTAGGCGGACATTATATAAACGCCCGACTATATTTGGGTTTGGTCTTGATCGCCGACCAAATTTGGTCTGGGTTTTACTCTTTGATAAAATTTTGATCGATGGTCCGTCCCACTACGCCAGCCCACTCGACTAAAAATTTGGGTTTAGTCGTCCACTGCAGTTGCTCTAATAGGCTAAACCCTAAACTAAAATTCTATTACATATTTCATTTCAATAACAATATATTCATTCTTTATAAATGAACACCAAATCAGTTTACAAATACAACAATCTGCAAAAATGCAGTTCCAAGATTCACAGGAATCACTACGCCCAAGCCTATAATCACCCTTCAGTTTTATCTCAATCCTAATTCAGCAGACAACCTGTCTCATTTACAGTCATTTCTGGTTACGACTAACACCCATCAACACACCATTCTCAACATTACAATACTACTTTCTTCATCTGCACCACAAAAACACTGACTCTACACTAAAACTCCAACTTAACTGAATTACGAACTCAAAAATCATCTGCAAGTTTCATCTGTAATTCAAACCCATCACAAACAAACCATCACCTCCTGCAACATCCACTACATTCATCTTGTTCAACCACAACTAACCCATTACACGAACATTACCACTAATCTTTCACCTGTCACAGATCAAACAACATTCTAAACATTCCTCTAATATTTGAATCCATATAGAGGTAAACATCATCAACAACAACACAAGCTGACTCAATTCAGTTCAACTCTTCTTCTTCCCTTCCATCTTTAACTTCACAGTTCAACATCGCCATCAACTCTCTGTTCTTCGAATTCAACATTATCAGCTCCGCCAACAAAAACTTAGACATCATCTACATCTCCAGTTCATACCCATCATAATCACTTTCCAGTAACCATTTCATGTATTCAAACAGCAATACAATCAAAATGATTATAACCATCTGCACATAACCCTGTACCTTACAGCACCACCACAGTTCAACTAACTATCAACTTTACTTTAACTACAAATTCATCATAAACACTAAACAATTCCATTCTGTCTCTAGTTATAATTCTAATTGAAAAATCGTCAATCTAATTTAGAATCTCAAAATAAGAATAAATAGAAACTTACCCAAACTTTAGCATCCCCTGAATTTTATTTTCACCGAATCAACTCCACCAATCCTAGTTTCTGTTTTGGGAAAGAACATAAACCGTAACTTATCTTTGAATTTCCTTTCTTCACTTGACACTTGATTCCATATATATTTCAACTCTAATCCTATCAATCATTCAATACCCATCTCAAATCAGTCTCCTAGAACCTCAAATTCATCTTCTAATCTTCTTACAAGTTTCTTCTTATAAACCCTAATTCACTAAGACGTAATTCATCACTACTATTTGAGAATCGAACTATATTTTCTCTTATTTCCTAACAACTACGAAAACCCATCTCCAATAGATCAATTTCATACTCAATCCCACAAAATCCTTCAATCAACCTTATCTTCCCGAAACCCTAACTTCTGATTCTCTTTAATCAACAGTTTCTTCTTCTTCCAAAGATAAACTAGCTTCATCATGATCAATATACCAAAATAATACGCTTACTAAAACAAGAATCACTACCAAAACCTCTCAATTAAGATCGACAGAGAAAGGAGGAGAGGAAAAACAGAGAAGAAAGAAAGAGAAAGAAACGAAGAATGAATAAGAAAGAAAGAAAAAAAATGATCTTATCTGCTCGGTCGACTAGGGATAAGGATGACCAAAACACTAAGGAAAACCGAGAATGGATAAGGGGGAAGCCATGCGGTTAAGATTAAAATGATGATTCTGCCCTTTATAATTCGTCCGGTGTCCGAATGATACGTTTGAGTAGTCCATTTCGCCTGACTTTTCGAGATGTATAGAGTGGTACCCTTTAGTATCTAAATCGTTGTTAGATAATTCATATTAATTAGTATTCGTGTTAAACTAATCGAGTTATTAGCGGCTAAGACGTCTCTTGACTAGTCTAATAGCGTTGACGAGCCTGAGGGTCCTTACATTTTCCCCACCTTTTATATTTTCGTCCTCGAAAATCATAGCATCCTTCTGGTCTTCAAAAAAACTCCCACCTTAAAAATTAATCTCATCTCTTGTCTAAGCGCAAACAACAACAAGCAAAGCACGAACCTAAATGGCTTTCTACAACTAAAATCTAAAATTTGTAGCTCTAAGTTCAATTATACAGAGTTAAGTTCTATCGAACAGGTAAATCCAAGTTATTAACCTCATTTATACGATGGAAAACTGTAATTTTTAGTCTCTAAGATCCTTACACTAATTTCTATTTTATAAGATACTTGTCTCTAACTTCAAGGAAGAATCCTACGAATCTTTCTAAGTGAACTTACATTTATTGGTTTTCTGAATTAATTCACAGTGTATTTCTATGATCGGTCATCTCTGAATGCAGTTGCCCTGTCAAGGTTGGTCAAGCCCAACAATGCCTTCCTACGAACAGAGAACACAACCTTCACTATTCCCCAGTGCTGGATTAACTAAGTATTAATTTATTAAGATTAAGTATTCTCTAAACTTTATTAGCTAAAGTTAATAGTGTACCATACAATTTTTACTTCATAACAAACAAACAACCAAACAAAATAATTCAATCAATCAAATAATTCTTTTAATTATTGATAGATTTTAGTGATTAAGAATTATCACACAAACCCAACCCAATTCTAAACTAATTTATTTCACTAGCTGGCACTGGCTAATTCTACTGTTTCCCATATAAGATCTAATAGTGAGCTCTGATACCAATACTGTAGAGCCCCCTAAGCTAGCAGCTGACTAATCCAAGAGATTAACTAAATAAGAGGCACTAAAATCTAAATCATTTACATAAACATTCAATTAAGAAATCTGCTACAAAACTTAACCCAAAACTAGCCCCTCTCAGAAACACAGATATACAAGAATTCCTATCAAATGATACATATACAATAGTCATTAGGTTTTCAATTATAATATATAACATAATAAACATATCCGAAGTAAAACTCCTCGAAGCTTTCACTGCGCAACTCTAATCTGTCTCTGAAAACTGAAAATGGGAATGCGTGAGCACATCAACCGTTCCCAATAGGAATATAACATTTAACTTTCAAGTAATCATTGAAAATGATTTTGAAAACAACTCATGTTTTCCCTAACACTAAAACACAACCAAATCACAGAAATAAACAATCATGTATATGGAACTAACTCTTTCTTCAAACAATGTACTATATTGAGTGTCGACCAATTCCTTACACACCCTATTAGTTTATACTAGTGTCGACCAATTTCTTACACACCTAATACGCATAAAAACTCGAATTCATGTAGATATAAATGAAGGAGCAGTACCCTATATACCACGCATGGAAAAACTCTCGCTTTCCAGATAGGTGTCGACCAATTCCTTAAAAACCCATTATTTTCCTAATAGGTGTCGACCAATTCCTTACACACCTATTAAGTATACAAATGGAAATTCTTATTTTCCAAACATTTCATAAATACATACAAAGCATTACAATTCCTTTCCAAGCAATGGAAAGATTAAAAGAAACAACAATAATTTCGGAATTCAAAATAAAACAATGCAAGAAATACACAAGCAGATAATGCATGAATTTGTTAAACATAAAGTTTTGTAAAAGAAAAAAACAATAATCACAGGAGAGTTAAATATAAATTTCCACCTCTTTTAATGACAAGCCAAGCCTACCTCGATATCCACAATCCACTGGTTCATCATTTGAATCGATCGTTGTTAATAACTAATTGTTAATCACACAAGAAATATAATAATCTAACCGAACATCTCACACAAGTATTATACAAGTTTAACTAATGGTTCTAATCCCATTTATGATTCTACACCTTCCACTTTATACTTTAACTCATCTAAGGGTTTACTAATTCAATTAAGTTGATTCTATAGTCTATTAGTCCATTCTTATGAATGTCTACAATTTTGTAGAAGAAGTTAAAGTGTAATTCGGACCATAAGGGTCCAATAACACTAATTGAGAATTATGGCATAAAGCCCAAAACCACTAAGCCAGCCAATTAAACTAAGGCATGGTCTCACTGGTCCACTAACAATCAACGTCGGGTCAAAGTACAGGGTCAACAAGTCAGGGTTTGGTCAGGTCACTGAGTTAACTCGGACATATTAATGAGTCAACTAATTAATATTAAATCAGTCAGTTATCTAACTGGGATGACTAATAGGCTAAAACCTAACTAAACTTCTATTACATATTTCATTTCAATAACAATCTATTCATTCTTTATAAATGAACTCCAAATCAGTTTACAAATACAACAATAGTTTACCTGCAAAAATGCAGTTCCAAGCTTCACATGAATCACCATTCCCAATCCTATAATCACCCTTCAGTTTTATCTCAACCGTAATTTAGAAGACAACCTATCTCATTTACAGTCATTTCTGGTTATGACGACTAACACCCATCAACACGCCATTCTCAGCATTACAATACTACTTACTTCATCTGCACCACAAAAACACTGACTCTACACTAAAACTCCAACTTAACTGCAATATGAACTCAAACCTCATCTGCAAGTTTCATCTGTAATTCAAACCCATCACAAACAAACCATCACCTCCTGCAACATCCACTACATTTATCTTGTTCAACCACAACCAACCCATTACACGAACATTACCACTAATCTTTCACCTGTCATAGATCAAACAACATTCTAAACATTCCTCTAATATTTGAATCCATATAGAGCTAAACATCATCATCAACAACACAAGCTGACTCAATTCAGTTCAACTCTTCTTCTTCCCTTCCATCTTTAACTTCACAGTTCAACATCACCATCAACTCTCTGTTTATCGAATTCAACATTATCATCTCCACCAACAAAAACTTAGACATCATCTACATCTCCAGTTCATACCCATCATAATCACTTTCCAGTAACCATTTCATGTATTCAAACATCAATACAATCACAATGATTATAACCATATACACATAACCCTGTACCTTACAGCACCACCACAGTTCAACTAAATCTCAACTTTACTTTAACTACAAATTAATCATAAACACTAAGGAAACCCAAAATAATAACATATTAGATAGGACAAGGTTATATCCTACATCTAGATCCTGAATATATGAGAAAAACGTCAAAGAGATGGGTGCATCATTTTATCGAACAAACGATGAGCACGATATATAACGACTGCTTTAGATCCAGTATAGTAAATCAATAACACCCACTAATTTATATAACTTTGTACCTTTAGTATTCTAGATTTCTCATACTTCTCTTCATCTCTTTTCCCTTCCAGTGAAACAATAGTAGCCAGTTTATCTCGTCACTGTCACCACCACTACTACCAACAAACATTTTTAAAAATTAAAATTGAAATCAAAATCCTCAATCCAATTTAGAATCTCAAAATAATAATAAATAGAAACTTACCCAAACTTAAGCATCCCCTGAATTTTATTTTCGCCGAATCAACTCCACCAATCCTAGTTTCTGTTTTGGGAAAGAACAGAAACCCTAACTTATCTCTGAATTTCCATTTCTTCACTTGAGACTTCATTCCATATATATTTCTACTTTAATCCTCTCAATCATTCAATACCCATCTCAAATCAGTCTCTTATAACCTCAAATTCATCTTCTAATCTTCATGCAAGTTTCTTCATATAAACCCTAATTCACTGAGACATAATTCATCACTACTATTTGAGAATCAAACTATATTTTATCTTATTTCCTAACAACGACGAAAACCCATCTAAAATTGATCAATTTCATACTCAATCCCACAAAATCCTTCAACCAACCTTATCTTCCCGAAACCCTAACTTCTGATTCTCTTTAACCAACAATTTTTTCTTCTTCCAAAGATAAACTAGCTTCATCACGATCAATATACCAAACTAATACGCTTACTCAAACAAGAATCACTACCAAAACCTCTTAATTAAGATCGACAGAGAAAGAAGGAGAGGTGAAACAGAGAAGAAAGAAAGAGAAAGAAACGAAGAATGAATAAGAAAGAAAGAAAATAAATGATCTTATCTTCTCGGTCGACTAGGGATAAGGATGGACAAAAAACTAAGGAAACCCGAGAAATGGATAAGTGGGAATCCAGGCGGTTAAGATTAAAATGACGATTCTGCCCTTCATAATAATCTGATGATATCTTCTTCGTCCGGTGTCCGAATGATACGTTCGAGTAGTTTATTTCGCATGACTTTTCGACATCTATAGAGTGGTACGCGTTTCGTATCTAAATAGTTTTTATATTAATTCATATTAATTAGTATTCGTGTTAAACTAATCGAGTTATTAGCGGCTAAGACGTATCTTGACCAGTCTAGTAGCGTTGACGAGCCTGAGGGTCCTTACAGAGACTGCTACAACAAATATTATATGGATATTTTTGGTACTTCCTACCCTTGTAATGCAGTATTAGAAGATTCAGAAAGGTGTGTTTTGCATAACTTAGGATATGCAGATTCAGAAGTCGGGAATGGAGATGACTATACGATGTTGCTTATGCAAAAAAGATGTTGAAAATGGAAGTTTATCATTATCTTACCTAAGTACCTCTTACGGTTTCATTATAGGAAATAAGCCAACCGTAAACTGTTCTGATAACTTAAAAAAACTAATTGTTTTACATACTTTCACAAATATGAGGTATGTAAAATTAGATTTCTCTATCATATATGAATTCATCACCTCAAATTTTTCACTGATATCAATCTTTTATCTGAGTGAATCAAAATATGAGGTTTTGAAAAAAAAATCTATCTATTTCTCTTCCCTCCAAAAGATAAACCAAAACACTAATTTTAATTTCAAATCAAAATTATTAATCTAATAACTAATACTAGATTAGCTAATATAATTAAATGATTAACACTAATAAAATGAGGGTTATTTAGCTATTAAAATTATTTAGAGAAGGAGTTTTTTAAATCACAAATCGGTGACCCAATTTTGTTTTATTAACACATCCCTTCTATCCGAATCAACAATCCCTATAATAGATTTCTAATAGAACCCGGCTTCTCGATGTATTTGACATACTGTCTACCTAGCAAAATACATGTGGTTTAATATCTTATTTGTTGGGGACAATCATCAAAAAAAAGAAAAAAATCAAATAAACAAAAATTGTTGATATTTAGCTCCTTTATAATGGAAATGATCGATTTGACGAAACAAATGAGCCCAAAATTTTCGCAACTGCAATATGGTAAAATTTTAGAAAAACAAAATGAGTCACTTGTTCACATTTTAGAGAAAATAAATATCATGTTATTTACGCATCATATTTTTTTTTATATACAAAGGCCTTCAAAAAGGCTAATAGTCCTCCTCAACTGTTGGAATAATCCAAACAGGGGGTTTAGACCAGTACATTGTAGATTGTTTTGTTTTGCCCACTGGGCAAGTTCATGAGCTACTGAATTACAACTTCTATGTTGAAAACTAAAAATACAAGAAGATAACTTAGATGAAAAAAAGAGAATGCCTTTAAAGATAGCATGTGTCCACAAATCCCCATCAAAATTCCCAGCAGCAAATTGGTCAATGAGAGCTTTAACATCGCTTTCAATGATGATATGAGTTAATTGTTGTTCTACAGCTTTCTTCAGAACTTCCTAGATTGCTCTTGCTTCAGCTTCTTTAGCAGAATGAACATCGAAGACAAAAGAAGCATAAAAGGTTGCTTTTTTTGAGAAATCTCGCATCACATACCATGAACCATTTGCTCCAGTAATATCATCAAAGGCACCATCAGTATTACATTTAATCCAACCAAAATCCGGGGGCATCCATTTATCACAAATATTAACATGCAAGGTAGAATGAATAGAACTATTAGGATTCCTAGATTTTCTGGTGAGGAGCATAGCTCTAGCTCTAGCAAGGAAAACAGTAAAGTTTTCCTTAATGTTTTGGAAGATGTAATTGTTTCTATTGGTCCAAAGAGACCAAAGGATAGCCACAAAGAGACATTGATCATCCTCAGATAATTTAGACTGAGAGTCAATTAACCAAAACAGGAGCCAATCAATAAAAGAATTGTTTTGAAAAAAATGAGTATTAACGTTAAAATCAGAGATAAACCAGACTCTACTTTCAAAGGGGCAAGTGACCAAAGCATGCATAATAGTCTCATGAGGATCATAACACCTAGGACAATCCACACTATGCATAGTCATTCTAGTGTGAAGAACAGTTCTGGAGGGAAAAGCATTTCTAGCTGCTCTCCAAACAAAGACCTGAATTCTATAAGGAACTATGACTTTCCAAATAAGATTCCAAAGGTTTTTTAGAAGGGGAAGGTCTAAGGCATCTGATTCCAAAGTAGGCAGATTTAGAGGAAAATTTTCCATTCTTTGAAAGATCCCAAGCCCTCCTATCAAGAGTGCAAAGCTGGCTTAAGGGAATGAAGATAATCCTCTGAACAGAAGCACTATCAAAATGGGTGTTAAATCTCGACACATCCCAACTCCTAGTATGGGAATCAATAAAATAAGCAACTTTAATACTAGGATCAGGAGGAACAAGAGGTTTGGGTGTAGCAGACCCTAGAGAAGGAATCAATTTATCACACCATGGGTCAATAAATTGACCATCCCCAACAATCCAGGAAATAAAAGGTTTTATGAGTCCTTTATGGAATGCAAACATTTCCAAGTCCAAGAGCATTTGGAGGTGCATTTAGCATTTAAAAAATCAGTTTTAGGAAAGTACTTAGCCTTAAGAACAGTGGCCAGAAGACAGTTTCGATTTTCAAAGATTTTCCAGGCATTCCTAGCAAGCATTGGTAGATTGTTTAATTCAGCCTTTCTAAATCCCAGACCTCCCCCAGCTTTAAGGGAACATAAGACATCCCATCCAAGGAGATGAATCTTTCTATCTCCAGGGTCTAAAGTTTCACCCCACCAGAATTTGCAGAGGTGAGAATCCATTTGTTTACAAAGGATTTTAGGAATAAGAAAAGCCCTCATTTGAGAAATAGAAATGGCTTGACCAATATGCTTGATAAGGGTAGTTCTAGCAGCTTGAGATAATAGCTTATGAAGCCAGATAGAAATTCTGGCATCAATGGCTTGGAGAATACCCATATGGGTCTGAACTTTAGAAGCTTGGAACAAAGTGGGAGTGCCAAAATATTTTTCTCCTAAATCTCTGCTTTCAATATCTAGAATATTATCCAAAAGAGATTTCCTATGTTCAGGGATTTTCCTGCTAAATAAAATGCCAGATTTTTCAAAATTGATTTCTTGTCCAGAGGAAAGACAATACTTTTGAAGATAATCTTTAATAACTTGAAATTTTTTTGTAGTAGCTTTTGAAAACAGGAGGGAATCATCAGCAAAAAAAAGGTTAGTCATTTCAGGAGCCTCTTTACAAACTTTTATACCTTCTAAGACACCTTTCTTTTGCAGACTATCAATATAAGAAGAAAGGGCTTCAGAACAAATGATGTAAAGGTAGGGAGAGATAGGGTCCCCCTGCCTTAACCCTCTTTCAGATTGGAAGAAACCAGTTGGGCTACCATTAATAAGGACAGAATAAGACACAGTAGAGACACACTGGTTTATTAGTTTAACACAGTGATTGGAAAGACCCATTTTAGTTAAAAAAAATTCCAAAAAATCCCATTCAAGCTTATCATAAGCCTTAGACATATCAAGTTTAATAGCATCTATGCCCTCAACTTTGTCATTATGATTGACAGTATAAATGGCCTCATTAGCAAGAAAAATATTATCAGAAATGCTCATCTTAGGGATGAAAGCACTTTGATTTTGAGAAATAATAATTTTCATAAAAGGTTTCAGTCTATTAGCCAGGGTTCTGGAATGAAATTTGTAAATGAAGTTACAAAGGCCAATTGGCCTATAATGGGTTACCAGTTCAGCAAGAGGGACTTTGGGGATGAAGGCTATGTTGGTATGATTAAAAACCTTAGCAATATTACATGTTCTGAAGCAGGTTTGAGTCATATCAGCAACAACTTCACCCACTATATCCCAGTGTTTTTGATAAAACAAGCCTGTCAAACCATCAGGGCCTGGAGCCTTTTTTCCCCCCATTTGGAAGACATCATTCTTAATTTTCTCTGGGGTCAAAGGAGAATTTAAGGATGCATTGTCTTCATTAGAAAGATTTTCCAATACTATCTCTATCAGTTAGAATAGTATTCAAAGAGTTCTTTATACAACTAATAACATTTCTTTTTCTTCTAAAGAGAGTTACTCTATGGAAATATGGTGAATTTCTGTCACCTTCCAAGAGCCAGACTTCTCTAGATTTGTCCTTCCAATATAATTCCTCCAAGTTAGACAGATATTCAAGTCTAGCTTTAAGTCTAGAAGTATTATTGGTATCAGTAGGATTAGAGACTTGGAGGTCAGTCAACTCTTTCCTAATGGTAGATATATTAGTTTGAATATTACCAAAGGAATATTTATTCCAATCCCTTAAGCCTTTCTTAGTACTTAAAATATTTTCTTTAAGTTTAGAGGCTGGGGAACCTACCACATTAACAGACCAAGAATTAGCTATAATGTCTCTACACGTAGGATCCTCTATCCACATGGCCATAAAATGGAAAGGTCTAGGCATACAGTTATCCTCATAGTGAAATCCTATATGCATAGGGCAATGATCAGAAGAGTCCCTAGGAAGATTGTTAACACAAAGTTTAAGAAACAGATCTTTAGCAGTTTGGTTAATCAGAAATCTATCTAATCTTTCCAGGATTAAGTCAGGGCCATGTTGCATATTAGACCAAGTAAACCTAGGACCATAAAAACCAGGATCATGCAGATTAAAAACAATACAAAAATTCCTAAGGTTTTCGAAATCAGGATCATCTACTTCTAGACCACCATTTTTGTCTTCAGTTCCTAATAGAGCATTGAAATCTCCCATAAAGAAAACTGGTTCATCTAAAGGGGCGGTGGTCTGTTGACATTGTTGTTCCCAAAAGGCTTTCCTTAAACTACTATTAGGTTATCCATATATGAAATGAATATGAAAAGTCTTGGAATGGATGATGTCAGTAGATGTAACATAGATGCCCCTCAGACTGGATGAAATAACGTTTAGGTGAACCTCCTTCTTCTAAGCAAGAGCAAGACCACCACTTCTACCAACACAGGGTACATTAAAAGTACAAGGGAATCCCATGTTTCTTAATTTTCTAGCAGCCATGTCTTTGTTCACTTTAGTCTCAGACAGGAAAATAATGTCAGGGTTGACATTCTTACAAAGTAAGCTAAGCTCTTTATTAGCAGATTTTTTACCAAATCCACGAAGATTCCAAGCAATCAGATTGGCATTATTGACGGGGAAAGATTTATGGTATTTTGAGCAGTATCAATAGAAGGGGTAGGGTGAGGGTAATTTACCTCGGTGGTAGAGTAAGATCCACCATCAAGAGAAGCATTGGTACCATCACCACTTTGAGAAGCCATTTGGGAGGAATCGAGACTAGAACTGGTAGCATTTAGAAGGGAATTATTGCGGACAACATTGTTGCTTGGGGAAGTGTCAACAGATACATTATAGCTCCCAAAGGAGTTAAGGATTGGTTGGGTGTTGATAGAACAAGTAGAGAGATCAATTTCTGGCAGCTCCCCCAATTTGGTAATTGGAGGACACAACTGAGCATAATCAGGTTCAGTAGAGGTTTGTTCTTCAGGGATAGTTGTTATACTAGTCAAACTAGAATTATCTCTGGTACGTTTCCGTAAATCAGCCCTGGGATTAGTCTTTCTTTTGAGGTTTGCTAGAGCATCTTGTTCTGCAGAATTAGTTGTTCCTCTAGTGATGATTGGGCTGGTATTTGGGATAGAAGCAGTTTTAAATCTTCTTGAAGAATTGGTGGTACAAATCGGACCACTAGGAGTTGACTAGGAACCAGAGATGGAAGCACCAACAATAACATTTTTAGTAGTAACTTACGTTAGAACAATTGGTAGGCCATTCTCTAACTGGGTCACATGTTTCTGAACAGGACCAACATCGAAGATCTTCATTGTTCACGAAAGGTCCCATTTGAAAAGTATTTGATAAGCTCTTCTGAAAACTATTTTCTATCCTTTGATTTATAGCTTCAGCTTTTCCTTTATTGCACGCTTCAATAGCAGTTGACTCAATCTGTGTTTCTTGTATAACCTCAGTTTGCTGCATAATAGTATCAGTAATGATAGTAGAGGAGGAATCAACTTGCTTGACTGCAGGAGGCATCATTAACTTTGAGACAGCTGGGAGGGTATAGTTGCTACATTGAGCATCAATTTCCTTGATTTTTTTTCTGCTTTAGTTTCCAAGCAGGGCAGTTTTGATCTTTATGATCAAGAATGCGACAATAGGTGCAGAAATATCTTGGAACTTTTATATATCTGCATTCAATCAGGAAAGGTTCACTTCTACCACTTGTAAAGAGAGGGATACCTGTTGGAAAAGCTTTTTGAACTGGGATTCTAATGCATGCTTTGATATTCTTCATAAGAGGATGTTTACCAAAAGGATTTTGTGCTTCAATCAGTTCCCCCATGCTGAGGATGAGTTTCTGGAGATCTTCGAATTCATTACATTCATTTGGAATGTTGCATAAAATGAACCACATGATTTCTTCATCAAACATGAGTTGATGGTTTGGAGGCCAACCTTCTACAGGAAAAACTTTTAGCACCATTAGATAACCACAGCCAAACCAAGGTTTTTGAAAATTGATTCTATTAAAATCCTCTTCAGATAGATAACGGATAAGAACTTTGTTTCGCTGGCCATTGAAGGTAGTTATGGTTGGGTGTTGAGCTAAAGGCCAGTTATTACAGATATAAAATCTGATAGAAGAGGTTGGGATCAACGTTTCACAGCAAGCGTAACCCACCATACACCATTTCCAATTGGTATCAACTTCAGCTAAGATAAATTTTTTATCAATGAAGACTGGTTTAGTAAGAGAAGATGGTAGAGTTAGTTTCTCAGTCATTTGAGCAGAAAGGGTTTGAATCTCTTGGTTCAGGTTTTGAGTGTTCTCTGAGGGGTGTGAGATTTTCATCATGTAAGAGAATCGAATATATATGTATTTGGATTGATGGAGATCAGGTTTCCAAGTAACTAACATAAAAAACAAGTGTAGAGAAAGGAATCTCTTGTTGGTACTGTTATGATATTGGGTGCAGACAATATGAAGGAAGGATAGACATGTGGGTTTTGTTTGTATTTGAATTTGAACCTTAAAAAGGGAATGAGAAAAATGTTGACAATGGATTGTGAAATTTCCAGGAGAAAATTGGTGTAAGGTAGTTGTAGTTGTGCTGCAAAGTTTTCTTTGGGTAAGGGAGTTAACATATGGAATGTCACTTTCATATCCAAGTTTTATGTGTATTATTCGAGTTGGGGTATTCACGTGAGTATTGTGGAGAGAAAACCACATATGGACAGACCCAATAATACATTGTTGGATCTTCTGAAATAGGTTGGATTGAGAGTGCATGACATGGATTGAGGTTGTTGGATATTTATGGGATTTGTCATTTCTTGGGCTGACGTTTAAGTGATGCTGTAAACTGCTAAATGTAATAATGGTAGGAAAATGGAGGGAAATTTTATATTGGGGTGGATGGTTCAGGGACTGATGTTGAGGGTCCATCGAGTGTTTTGGTTCAGTAGTAGGGATAGTAACACATCTGCCTGACATGCCCCAGGTCGCAATGGTGCCTCCCAGTTGATGCTGCCTTCTTCTAGTCTGCATAAAACATAAAATTTTAATTAGACCCCAAAGAGAAATTTCGAAGTTTGGTAACCCACCAAAGCCTCCCTTAATGGCAGTTCCAAGGGGAGTAAAAGAGATAATAAATATTAGGTGTTGAAAATAAATCTTGATAGGGTAATGATGGTTATTAGAGTGAAGGGGGTACGCATGGCTTTGAATGGGCGTGGTAAACAAAGAGACATGACGGTTAACTAAGCGCCATAAATGGAATTGAATAGACGCAAATGGGTATTCAAATGGGTAATTAGTAGAGAGGTTATCATTTTGAGAGTAGTTTTCCCCAGAATAGGAAATGTTCAGATTAAGGAGTTTAATTGGAGAAAAATGGATGATCTTCCTGGTCAAAATTTCCCAAACAACAATGGTAACCTTCCCTTTGCACCACCTGAGTCGCCTGAATATTCTCAAGCCAAATCATTAATTCCTTCTTTGAGTTTGAGAGATTTGCAGAGATTGAGAGATGAAACTCAGTTTGAAATTGATCGTCGTATTCAAGCACAAATACATCAAAGAGAAGAAGAAGAAGCTGCTCGTCTCCGAAAAGAGCGAAGAGTTGAGGATCTCTATTCTGCATGGCTACCCAAATTCTTATCATGGCGAGAAAGAAAGGATGAAGAATGGGCAGAAAAGCATGCCAAATCCCCAAATATGGAAGTGCAACTGAGAGTGATTCCGAGGCTTCTGACGGATTTGAATATGATGTAGAAGAGGTGAACACCAGTGACCTCGAATCTGATGCTGCAGAGGATAAGAGTAGGATGGAGGCTTATCATGATAGGAAGTTGAGGGGCCAATTCGATTATGAACTTGCCAACCCCAAGATCTTTGCACGCACCATGAGTGAAGGTGAACCAAGCAAGATAAGGGTAAGCAGACGTATTTTCGATTCGGTTGATGAGGAAACTGAGGATGATGAGGGAATCACATGAGGACAATGATGAATAATCGACTTTCAGTGGGACTTCACCTGCTCCATCTGACAGTGATGATAGCGAGCGTTATGAAGAAGAGGAATGTGATACTGATGAAGAGGATTTGTGGTAATCTCTTTAGAATTACCAGGGAAAGCTAGTTTTTTAGGCTTTACATAAAGCTTGAAAATGATCAACAAGTTTTTAATAAAACAGTTTGGTAATTTTTATCCTTCCTTACTTTTTTAATAGTGATGCAGATGGTGTGAAGTTTATCCTTCTCTTTTTGGTTGTAAATTCAGACGGCTTTCTTACTATTTTGGTGATGCTGGAATGAAAAGGTGATATTATTCGAGGAAATTTTTTGGTTTAAAGGTGTAAAGTTTGAAGTGGTTATGGTTTTTTCAGGTATGTTGCAAAGATCAGTAGTAGTTAGGACTTGGCAAATAGAGATGTGGGGTTCAGTTTCAGGTTTGGTAGTTTGGAGATTTGAAATTTTGAGATTTTTTTGGGGAAATCTGGATGTAATGCTGAACTAAGAATTGGAGATTCTTAATGTAGTAATTTGGGAACTGTTTGCTGTTTATTTTAAGGGTGGTTGAGTAGAGTTTGTACTTGTTTTTATTGAAATCAATGTTGTTTTGCAATGATTTTCTGTTTATGAGGATAGGAAGAAATAATAAGGATCTGTAGATGATATAACTGCTAATTATAATCACGATGAGTAGATATGATTGATGAACACTACTAAAATTGTTGGTTTGATAGAGAAATTCTGAAAACATGAAACAAAGAAAATGATGACGTTGCAGAGCTCTCGTCCTTTTCTGTCGAATCAAATTTTATTATTTACGCATCATAATTGATTATAACCAAGGAGAAGTGAATTCATTTGTCGTAGGTCTAATACATGATATTAGTCACATGATAAAATCTCACCCCAGACAAATTTGTAAGTGGTCATATTATACAAAT
Organism: Papaver somniferum; assembly: GCF_003573695.1. Classification (NCBI taxonomy): domain Eukaryota; kingdom Viridiplantae; phylum Streptophyta; class Magnoliopsida; order Ranunculales; family Papaveraceae; genus Papaver; species Papaver somniferum. Next base: position 13,936,607 of record NW_020618825.1, on the reverse strand, counting down.
CCATAATCTTACAAACTACTTTAATGAGAAAATGTGTGGATCCAAGAAACAACGTGGTGAGTTATGAGAAAACGTGTGAATCCAAGAGATAACGTGGTGAGTTCTGTGAAAAATGTGTGCATTCAATGCAATTCATCCCAAAAATTGGCTAATGATTTTGGAAGATGTGGCCATGGAAAGCTTATAATTTTGGTAGTGCGCGGCCCAAGGCTGTCAATGGGTCCGGGTTTTTCCGGATATCATTATATCCCGCACTACTTGTAAAAATCGAGTCTGATTCCTAATGGTTCCGGATTCTGGTCTTAAATCTATGGACCCAGGACTGAACCCGTTTAGAATCTCGGGTACCCTTCGGTTCCGGATATCCATTGAGTATTAAGAAAATTATAAAAAAAACTTCAAAAATTTAATATGTTTTTGGTTGGGATCTAAACTATTTTTCTAAAAATTTATTATAATTTTTCATTAATGTACTAAATAAAGATTAAATGTAAGAAAAAAGTAAAAAATGAAAAAAAATTAAAGTCAGTACCGGGAAAATACTTGTAATTTTTGCTAAAAACATGAATAGAAAATGAATAGCCGGGTCCGAAGTTCTTAATGGGTTTAAATTTAGGACCCGGAACTGGACCCAAATCTACTGAATCCAGTTCCGGGTAATGGGTATTCATTGACAACCCAGTGTGACCATGCAAGTAAGACAATAGTATATGAGCTGGCTCCTTTTTTATTTCAAAGGCATAATGGCTGGGTGGGATATTTCATTTAATTGCGAAATCCAAAGGTTGGGGGCCTTTTTGATATTATGGTCATCCGTCTCTATACGGTTCTGCTTAAGTCCGGTGGGATTTTGAGTTGGGTGAACCCGTCCAACTCGTGACTAACCCGGATGATGTGGCAGGCATGGGAATCCAAATGTTGGGCACTAGGCAGTAAATTTTTTAGCAACTCAAGCTAATTTTGGCCGGTACAGTTCCGAACCAAGTAACCCGCCCATCCCAAAGAACGTTTATAAGAACGTTTCCAATAGGAGGTTAAAAAAAGTCGATTGAGATGTCATCGTTGGATCTCCATTTTATTTAAATTTTATCCTTGGATCTTAATAACACCGTTTATACTAAAATTCATCTACAATATATAGTGATGGTTATACCATGTATTTTGAATTTAGATAAACATTAAAAACAAAATATTTAGCCAGATTCCATATTGTTTTTTGTGATAATATTATAATTAATGTAAAACGATTACAAAGCTTTGGGTGGTAACCTAGCAACAATTTGGACACCAACACCTTTTTGAATAGCAATTTCATACTAAAAATTATTTTCTTAAAATAAAATTGATGACATGGAATTATTTAAAGGTGATACTTGTGGATAACTACTCTCATAACTTGAGCCGTTTTTTTTTACGGTAGCCATTCGAACTATAATTCTATTACTTATTTTGAATTTGAAATTTGTGATGATCCAATGCATTTACGCCCATGACCCATTTAAGACGGATATTAACACTACAAAACAGAAGGCCTCTTGGGACGGTCAAAAAACGTCCCAAAAGGACAAAAAACCGTCCCAAGAGGTATTAGGGACGGTTTATGTACCGTCCCCTGTTCCACCGTCACTAATACTGTTTGGCCATTTTTTTTTTTTTGGGACAGACATATTTTAGCCTTGATTTAAATATTTTATGACTATTAAGGACGGTCAGGTCATCACCGTCCCAAATATCCTTCTTTAGGGACGGTTTTTACAAAACAGCAGTCCCTAGAAGCTACTTGTTTTGTAGTGTAATAACCGTCTTAATATTTTTAAGCAACAGTTATTTCATTACTAATTTAGAACAAATATAAGTGTTGCATACCCAACGATTTAGATCAATGCATGTGGATCGACAGAGTTATCCAGTGAATAATAGAGGCAAGTGTCAGAGAGGGCCACATTTTTCATCCAGCAATTATTTGTACAATGTTCTAAACAGACCGAATGAGTAAAACAACGCAAAAATCACATTTAAAAAAGCTCTCACAGTTTTTTTTGGTGGGTTCTCGTGGACCCCGTCGGAGGACAGTAAAGGGCACTTATAGTAGGGATCACTGGAAGTTTTGTGAGCAGTGGTTTTGCCGTAGTATTTTTTGGCGGCTCAAATAGGCTTTTTGTTATTTGTAAATGTAACCTCGCCTTATTTTTGCTTTGCTTTTATGAGGTGTTTTGGTAAAAAAATCATATGTATTTTGATTAAAACAGAATTCGGTGCTCATGAGTTTTGAGCTCAGTTCAATTGTATTATCATCCAAATACTTTATCATTGCACTACAATGATAACGATAAATTTGATATAATATGTTATTTGTTATTTTTTAATAACGTGGTTGAAATTATTTCCGACTAAGTTAACCGAATATTATTAGAGATTTTTTTTTCGCGAATTGTTATGTCACCAGATTTTCTCGTGAAAACATATCAAGGTGGCCAAATTGAAACTTGTTCAGTCAAGTTGAGATTTTTTGTTATTCTTTGAAGAAATGTAATGATAAACTTCTTGGATCTTAGTTTCTTTAAATCAATTGATTTGCAAAATTTCAAGTTGTTACTTCTTTTCTTTTTCTTCTTGGCAGACTTTCAAGGAGAATTTTTCATAAAAGGCAAAAAGTAAACGTAGGAGACATAAGCCTGAATCTCCATCAAAGAATAGAAATTGTAAAACAGTAGATAAAAACAACCGGCTCACATAAACTGTTTCTTCCGAAAATTCTTTCCAGAAGCTTTCATGTATATTCTCTGGTTTGGTTTTTTCTTGACCATCGGATTGAGGAGAAGATATATCTTTAATTACCAGGTTCTCTAACATCGGCGATGATGACAATATGATACTCATCATACTCCTTATCATCTATATACATGGCTAACATATTAAATCCATTAGTATCTGCACTGGGAGCCATGTTCTACTTACAGGAGGAGAACCATTCTTTGTTTCTTTGTGAATAAATCTATTATTCCTTATTTCTTCAATTTTGCCAACTTATGATCCATCAGTACTGTTCCTCTAGGGAGTTCTTCTGTACGGTTGCCAAATTGTTTGATGTCATACATGTTTTTTCAATTTCGTTCCAACTCGATCAAGTTGGATAGCAAATGATCATTTTTTCCAAAATTTATTGACATTCCGGAATTGTTGTTAAACAACATTAACTCCATCTAAAGAGATTAATTTGAAGAAGTGAGGCGTAAAAGAAAATTAAAAACCGTGGTAAAAAACAAACGTTAGGAACAGTTATGTTAGTTCCGCGTTGATAAACATGCCAAATAAAAGGATTTTCATTAATATTATTTCGGATAAATTTGGCATATGATACTGGTATGTGGCCAAGCATGGAATTTCATATAATGCGCACTCTAAAAGTTGGGGCCTTCAGCGTTGTGAAGGATTTTAATTTTAATTAATAGATAATTTTTATTTTTCTTCGGAAAAGAAAAATAAAAAAAGGTTGGGACCTTACGAAGAAGGTCACTTCACTATCAATATCTACAAGAGACCAACAACTCCTCAAAAGTTATCAATGAAACCTATATTGCGTTAATCTCTACAAAATCCAGATGGAATCTATTGAACATGAAGGCTCTGCCTAGCTACTTTCAAACAAGATCAAAGGAGTTATTGGATGTAATCTCTCAGAACCATGCAGTGTGAATGGAGTCCTCTAGAATGAATGAGTGCACAAAATAGTCATTGTCTAGTACAATGGAGTTCACTATCCTTCTTTTTCTCCTTGTGGATTTCCCCTAGTAGGTAGGAAGTTAGTGGAACTTTTTCACATTCCCCTCTCCTTGTGGATTTCCCCTGGTAGGTAGGAAGTTGGTGGAACTTTTTCACATTCCCCTCTCCTTGTGGATTTTCACAAGTTTATTTTCTACTTATTTAATAATGTAGCTGAGGCTTGAGTGGAACTATAATCTTTTTGATGTCTGTCTAGAAAGGACAGCATTTCACAATTACAAATAACAGTCATGAAAGTGCTTAGTTGACATGCATTCCAAACTTCCGAAGTGATGGTGAAAAACAATCAGGTTTCGTATATATAATTTTCTTTAAAACTTCTCTTGTTACTCTTGTTCCAAACTACCAAAGTGACGACAGCTGGAATTAATTGCCAAATGGATGCACACGAAGGCATAAATAATCAGTAGTGAGCGAGCAAGCTTGTAAAGTTACTCTAACCCAACATTAGTTTTCCTTTCAAGTTAACGAGCACCTAGAAGGAAGGTTTTTGTGCTCGAATAATGCCCATATTCTCTCTGCGCATATGAAAACAATTTGCACAAGACAAAATGGCAATAAAGTTCACGGGTCTGTCTGTGACAAAACAAAAGACAATGAGGTAAACTTAAAACTTTTATTTCCTTGTCACTTCTAGATAGTGCATGCACTCATCACTTTGTTGTAACTGCACCTGCCAGACACTTGTTGTAACTACAACGGCCAAACAAGCACCATTTGTCTTTTCTAGATTTTTCTATCCTGTCATACTTGTTTCTTATCCATTCTGCTGGTATTTAATTTGGTTTCCCGTTTACTTAAAATATATGGGAGATCCATTAGTCTCTAAAGACCAACACACTCTTTTTCATATTGTACTTTCAGTTTCCTAGTTGCTACTAAATTTGGAGTTTTTTTAATCAAACAAAGAAAACATGAAAACTTGCAAGAAAAGTGGTACGATTGATAGGAAAACTATCGAAAAGAATAGAAGAATCCAGATGAAAGCTCTTTGCTTCAAACTTGTCTCTCTTGTCACTCCTAATAGTAGTACTGTTGTTCCCCAAAAACATTCTTCTAATAAGGTACATTACCACTTGACATGCATGCATCACACTCACCCACGCATATTTCTTTTCTATGGGTAAGTTAGGATGCCGGGAAAGTTATAACTTCATGAGAGGTCATCATGCATGCCATCCGGCGAGTACTCCTCCATTTTACTTGCACGGGAGGCGTCTATATCTGCATGCACTAAGTTATCTTATAACTCAATTACTGTGTTTCTTTGAAGATTTTATTATACAGAGACTTAATAACTTGAAATTTTCATGAGCAGGATGTATGTAAGACGCAGATAGATCAATTTGACAATGCAGCTGCTTATATACAAGAATTGAGAAAGAGAATAAATGAACTGAAGACAAAGAAACAGGGTATGATTCACGGTGGTGAACAAGAAATTATCAGCAACAACAGTAGTACTAGTAGTTCATCATCCTCAAGTACTTCTACCATGACTGCTACAAATTTATCAGGAGCGAATTTGCCTATACTTGAAGTTAAAGACTTCGAAGATGCTATGGTAGTGGTAGTTGTAACTGGTTTGAACAAAGACTTCATGCTTTATGAACTAATTACCATCCTTGAAGAACATGGAGCTGAAGTTGTCAGTGCTAGTTTCGCTACTGTTAATGATAAGATTTACCACACAATTCACTCTCAGGTAAACTTATAACCATATATATTTCATAATAACATTCCCACGCCAATTACTTGCCTTAATGGATTGCTGTAATTCTTAAAGATATTACCATTATGTTTATTTTGCAGGTAAGATGTTCTAGACTTGGGGTTGAGACTACAAAGATACGTGATAGATTGAAGGAATTAGTTTATGCTTAATTGCTTGCCATAGTTCCTCTTATGTAAAAGGTACCTCCTGTATCTCTGCTTCTCTACACCCAAGATATGTTTATGCTTCACAGAAACTGACAATCATGTGTTCTTGAAGTTTAATCATATGGAGCATCTTTCAAATCAAACCATCCCCTATTCTGATATTGGTTGTTGTTGTGGTGCCTACTCCATCACTGAATTAATTATAATAGTTTTGCTTTCTCGGTCTCTCGCCATTCCCCTTTTTTTATCGTGATTTTTATTTCGGCCATTTTTCCTTGATATCATGCGATTATGAACGGTTGATAAATAGTTGGTGATAATACGTAAAAAGAGAAGATAAGAGGAAAGAGACGAAATGGATGAAAAAGTACAAATTACAAAACTTTAGAATATGAATAAACACAAATTTATGCAAATTTGGAACAACTTATATCACCAAAGAGAAACAAGTAAACCCTAAATCTAACAGATTTTGTTCGATTAGTTGGATTGATTTTGAAGTAAATTTTGGTATTTTTAGTTTTGTTACAAATTGGGTGAGTGACCTTTGGTGATTTTCTTTTAAGTAGTACTAGTGAACGAAATAGTGTTTTACTATCCACGGGATTTGCTCTAACGATTAACTATGTTTGTTCTGCCTTACATATATAATATTAAAAGATTTGAGAATAAGGACATGTTTATTAACCAACTCCTAAATATATATTAATGCTCTATATATATATATATTTTTTTTTTTGATGGAAAACACATTTCAATTCATTTAAACCAAAATAGTGATTACATGATTGCTTACAAGATTATCAAAAACACCCAAATACAAGATAATCAAAACCAAATACAAATGACGACACCAATTGCAAACACATTGCGAAGAGAAAAAGCCATGAACTGTAAAGATATCCAATTTTTGTACCAGTAATACTGACGAATGAACCGGAATCAACTACGACCATTTAAAATAATTATCTTCTTCAAGAGATGCTCCAAATAAAATGGAGTATTTGTCCCAAAATCTTGTAGATCCAAACAAATACGGATGCCCTATATCCCTCTTGTTGAAGATGAATCCAAAGTGAATCCAAGCAGAATCATTGATGTTCTTGATAAGTCAAGAATAACAAGCCAAGAAACACCATGGAGATTTGAGAGAATTAGCTATTAGAGCGAAGAGAAAATCGTTCTAAAGACGAAGAAAATATCGCCCAGATAACGAAGAAATGTGTCCATCGACACCAAAACAATAAAAACAAAACCTAAAACTATAAATTAGGCTACTTTTATTCATACAAAAACTAAAACTTCTTACTCTAGAAGAAACAAGTTCTAGAGTTTTTTTCCATTGCTTTTAGGAGAGAAAGAGGAAAGAAGAAAGATATTAATAACCTCAGCATATTCATACACAATCATAGTCTATAAATTCTTATATTTATCGACCTCCATATATTAATAACTTCCGTATATTAATAATTTTTTGTGTTCCCAAGAGTATTGATATATGCAGGTTCTATTATATATATCTTCGTATTGTAAGCACAAATACATTGGATGGATTTTTCTAAACAATTATAATGTATACAAATCGAGGTATACATTTGAATATATATCCTTTCCTGTATCGTTACGACACGGGTTAATACCTACTATAACGTATGTAACCAACTATATCTTAGAATTTGGTTTTACCTATTACCATCCATGTTTCTCCTAAATACCACTCACCTAATATTTGTTAAATATTTTTGTACCAAAAAATATTTACAGGCACAGAACACAATCGTTTTGGTGATGATGTGAGTGACACGAATTTTACGTGGTTTGGCAATTTGGCCTACATCCAAGGACGAATCCCCATAGCGAGAGATATTTTATTGATGTATTGATTACAATGGTTTTCTGATCCCTTTTAGGGTTTGCTGGTGTATTTTCGTGTATCAGGGCATGTCCCTTCAGGGTTGAGATTCCCCTATATTTATACAGTTGAATATATGAGTTTAACCCTATTTCGAGATTAACTTTAGGTGGAGCTAACTTGGCCAGCAAGTCATCTGGAACATTCCAGAACTTCCCTCCAGCAACTTGGTCAGCAAGTCATCCAAAAACTTCCAAAATCTTCTTCCATGGTTTTTGTGTTAAATTGACATGGTCTTGCGGGTATGACCGACGATCTTAAATTTGACTAGTAGGGTTGACTTTCGTTCTTGACCGCGACTATCATTCTTTGACTGACAGACTTCCTTGACTGGAGACTGGATGACTGGAAACATGGATGGAGGATGGATTACAGAATGACTGGCATCATGACGGGAAACTGGTTGATAGCAAGACTGACAACTTGGTTGGGAACTGGTTGGAAGCCCGGCTGGAAACTTGGCTGTTAGCAGGTTGGCAGCGGTTGGCAACACAGTTGGAAACTGGCTGGAAGCGCGACTGGAAACAGGTTTGCAGCGAGGTTGGAAACTGGATGAAAGCGCGGCTGGCAACTTGGCTTCGACAGTTGACCGAAGGTTGACTTTGACCATTGACCGATTGTTGACTTTGACTGTTGACCGGACAGAAGATTCGGTAGCCTGCATACTGAGTTGGTTTGCTAAGTGGAAGACTTGAATGAGGGCCATATGGTGGTTCAAGTATCAATCTGGCCCAATATTATGACATTTTTACTCATGGTACGAAAAATTTATAAAGCAAAATTAGTTTGGGTAACCATCACCTGGTCGGATTGTCTTTTTGTTTTCTATCTAGCCTCTGCCACAGAAACATGCTTCACAACCACCATTATCACGACCGCTAATTCATTAGCCGCATAAATGGTGCTATTTTTACATGTCTAAATACTAAATAATATTGTCCCCGTAATGGATTTAAATTCTAGCAATCACATCCATCGGTTCATGATAAAAAAATTGGTGCTAATTTTAAATGTACGTCTAATGCTTGGTTGTATACATAGATCTTTATCTTTTGGTTCTTCTAAATTTTACATGTTGTTTGATTTGATATCTATACATGTGATTTTATATATGCTGATCCATGGTTTTCATATTTATATTTGAATGTGATATACATGATCAAATTAATGAAACTAATCTTATCATAGAATTGTTATCACAACATCAATCAACAGTTGGATCTAGATAGAATCATGGAACGCGTATACAATCAATCGAAGATGATAGTGATTACGGCAACAATAGACTTGGAATTGGTGATGGTGTTTCGAGGGATGTAACCTTGTATGGTTAAAAAAAGAACAAAAACCGAATGGTTAGCGCTATAAACTTTAATTATTTTTAATAGGTGGTAAAATGAAATTTTTTATTTCTTGTAATATACTCTGTTTATATTTTAATTTATTTGATATTTATAACCTTAAAAATTCTTTTAAAAAGGGTTTTGTTAACTTGTGCACAACCAGGGTATAATTGGGTTTTTTTGTTTTTGTTTTTGTTTTCGTAACTCCTTGTTGATTTATAAAATATATCGGTAAAATACGTTGAACTTTGGAAATAAACATCAATTTCCATAGATAATCAAAGCTATAGGGTTCTGTATTTTATTTCCTTTAAATTTTCTTCCTATCATCGGTATTCCTGTCTCTTCCCTTTTTCGTATTTTTTGTTCTCACTCTCAGATAATTAGAAAAAAAAGTTAAACGTTAAACATTAGGGGTTGGTAATCAATTGAGTTTTATTCATATTGTGATTGGCGAATCCGGCAACGAGATTTCTGAAAATAAAAAGTCGGATTATATTTCGCCAATCTGAACTTGTAAGTGTAACTGATTTATTTTTTTATAAATATTGTGATGGATTCGTAATTCTAGCCAAATCTCAAATGTAGAGATTTCATGTTTTTCTTCCAAAATGGTAGTGGTTATCAGGATTAAAATAATCATGTGACCCATCATGATCATCCGATATTATGTGAATCCTGAAACTATTTTTCAAAACAATATGATTTTTTGCTGATGCTAATGGAATGAATAAACTGGAGATGGTGATTTCAAGATAAGAATATGAAGAGATTAATCAGTCACGGTGAAATCATGAAATGATGGTCGCAATAAAAAATTTAAATTGACTTTACTTTGTTTATTTCTCCATAAACTCTTTTTACCTTCTTATTTTCTTTCGCTATCCAATTTCCACCCAAACAGATGAAGAGGAGAATAGAATCATAACAAAAAAAATTAATGAAATAATAGGTTGTACAATAGATCATCGTTTACATATTAGTTATGTTATTTCTCCTTAGTTGAAATTATATTCTTCAAATTCTAATCAAAGTTGTTTATTTAGTTCAATGGGTATTTTAAGTACGTTGAATTGAACTATAATCATATAATCTAATAAGAATATCCTGGCATCATTAGGGGCGATCCTGTAAGAATTAGGGGAGACTAATAAGATAAAATAGGGTCACCGAAACCTAAATTAAAGCCATCCCTTATCTCCGATTTTTCGAAATGGCAAATGTACCCTCTATAATTGGTAGATTAAACTACAATCGGTAGTTTAATTTTGTCTGCCTCGTTTTTTTCCCTACGAACCCTATAATCGGTAGTTATTATCAGAATCGGCTGTATCGGTGAGAACAATCGGTAGATATTTTAGTAATCGGTAGTGTCGTTGTAAACAACCGGTAGCTAACTCTACAGTCGGTAGATAATGTGTATAAAGTTGGTTTTAGGAAACTTTTTCCCATTATTTGGTTTTAGTTTTTGTGGGAGAGAGAGAGAATAGGAAGAGAAAGAAGAAGAAGTGGGAGTTTACCATTTTTATTAAATCAACAAGAAACATGGATGGGTATGAATGTGAAGAACATAATGTTGAAGCTTCACTACCATTTAGAGAAAACGATTTGGGGTATATGTTGAATGATCCAAACTTTTGTGGAGAGGAAACCCTAGACGACGCTTTCGTGGAATAAAACGGAGAATCACCTGATATCGAAGCTAACAATGCATCTAACACACATGTATTGTGTTAAGAAACTCACAACCCACTTTTCATTCGTTTGTATGCGTTTTAAAACGAGAAAATTCAATTTTGACATGCATTGAATGCCATGAACTACCCAGAATCGGTAGATAATAAGGTTATATATCTACCGATTACTAAGTCCTGTGTAATAATATATCATCAATCGGTATAATAGGGAACTTAGAATACTACCGATTTAGAAAAACCCCCAAATAGAAAATTTAAATTTTTAATAATCAGTAGCTTGGCAAATTTACACTACTACCGATTGTCAAAATCGCCACAAATACGAATTTTTCAAAACTTCAACAATTGGTTTTTTTCATCTTTCACCATCGGTAGAATATGAAAAGTTTCAAACCTCCGATTATGCTTTTCACCCCAAAATCAAATTCTTCCTAAACTTAAATTTTTTGTTTAATACTCGTTTTTCTACCGATTTTGTGATAATCGGGCGTATGAAAAATAATAATGCTTCTGATTGTTCAAATTTATTCATACAGAAGCCGTTGGCTTTTCAAAGTATTTAATCGGAAGTTTATATTTGTTTTTAATCCTCCGATTGTGGAACAATTGGTAGAAATGTGCTATCCCTTGCTTCCGATTATAAATTGCCAATTTGTTGTTATTGTTTGTAAGATATTGTAGTGGTGGATGATGAATTTTATTTGAGGACTAATACTTCTCACCACTATGCAAACGATTTGGTATACTCATGACTACTCTTTTCTTTTATTCAAATAATATATGTTAAATGCTTATGCTTATGAGGTTTGTTTTGTTCTATGCGCGTTTAGTCATTTAAAAGTAAGGAGGAGGCAAAAGAATGTCTTATCAACAAGGAAAAGGAGAAGATGTATTTTGAACCGCCCTTTTGTACAAGTTTTTGTAAAATAATCTTAAGATGTATGATGTAATCGGTAGTTATATCATATGATATAACTGCCGATTGTACAAGCTTTTCAAAATAAATTCCACTTTTTTGAGATATTTCCAAAATCAGTAGAAAACATTAAATACGAACTTCCGATTATAACCAAACTCTGACAATGAAATGGGAAAATTTCCCCAGAATCGGTAAAAAAAAATTATATAATAACTTCCGATTGTAACCAAACTCTGGCAATGAAATTGGAAAATTTTCCCAGAATCGGTAAAAAACATTATATACTAACTTCCGGTTGTAAGCATTTTTCCATAAACTGTGACCACGGACTTCAAGAATTCATAACTTCCATCATATATGAATTCTTCTCTTTTTTCCTCTTAATAGTGCCTTTTTGGAGAGAGTTTAAATGTATTTGTGTTGCATAGAGGGTAAAAGGATACCATCATTATATAGTTTAGAGTACCAACGGCTCTATTTTGTAGATGATCGATTACAATAATCAGTAGGTAATAAGTTAATATAACTTCCGATTTTAAAGTTGCTCCAAATTTTGTTTTGCGGAAATCTCTATGTTTTTGAACCTGAGAACTACAATAATCGGTAGGTTAATAAGTTAACATAATTTCCGATTATAGAGTTGCCGCAAATTTTGTTTTGCCGAAATCTCTAGTTTTTCGAATTTGGGAACTACAATAATCGGTATGTTAATAATTTAACCTAACTTCCGATTATGAAGTTCTCCCAAATTTTATTTTTGCAAAAATCTCTATTTTTTAGAATTTGGGAACTACAACAATCGGTAGTATATGAACTTCACCAAACATCCGATTATGAAGTTGTCCCAAATTTTGTTTTTGCCAAAATCTCTATTTTCTCGAATTTGGGAACTACAACAATCGGTAGTATACGAACTTCACCAAACTTCCGATTAATAAGTTGGATCAGAGTAATCGGCAATTTATGAAGTTATTTATGAACTTCACCTATCTACCGATTGCTCACGGCCACAAGTTCCATTTCGAGTTTTATCCTTTAACACTCGGTAGCTAACACCCTTATACTTACTACCTTGCCTATAGGTTGGGAATAAAATAATCGCCCCTAAATCTTTCAAGGTCGCCCCTAATGACACCGGAAAGAATATCTCAGTGAGATTGAATTGAAATGATGCGAATACTAATTTTCTCTGAAATTATGCATAAAATACATTTTTAAATGGTCGACAGAAAACAAGGATAGTAATCGAAGGATAGTAATAACGAAAAAAACTGAAAAGGCTTTTCATAAGAAAATTTCTAAATTCAATGTAAAAAGTAATTAAATAATAGGGATTAATTTATGCTAAGGTGCACAAGTTAACAAGACAAAAAAAAAATTCATGTAAAACATGTTTATTGTTTAAGGGCATTTGCATTTTCTTTTTCATAATAATTGTGGGTCCAGAAATAACTTTTTCCTTTTTTATTCTTTTTCATTTTATTTTTGGTCTAAGCCTAAAATCCTCTCCTTTTTTGTCTTTTTGATTAAAAGGCAAATCTTATTAATCAAATAAGAGAGTGCAAGAGATTTATAATCTCATTTTTGACAAAAATATTGGATATAATACTAAATTATTGAAAGACAGGTGCAATTTAAAACTTTTTGCTGAATATTGAAAGACATGTGCCTAAGATGCTTTATCCAAGCTTCTTTAACAATGTAATCCGCTGCATAGTTATATTTCCTGTAAAGAAATGTAATCCGCTGCATAGTTATATTTCTTGATTATATACTTTACCTGGACACGTGTAAGATTTTCCACTATTTAAATCCCCATTTCGACTTTGGGATTCATTTAAATTTTAAAGAATAAATGAGCTTTTTAATCATTTGAACAGCTGAACTTACGTAATAGACATGGGTCATATACGCAAGACACTGCAGCAGAATATGTTAAATATACTTGCAACACACCGATACATCTGGATGGCACAAAGAAACGAAAATGTTCTGTCTACGCTATTTTGGATGTTCATTTTTATTTTTGTCCCTCGTTCTCTATTGTTTTTCTTCACTGAGGTCAGGTCCTTGTCCCCCTGTAGCTCCTGTTCTTTTTTACCGTCGTTTACTAATAAAGTCTCATCGGAGTTTGCGAAACTAAACAAAAAAAAAAAAACATACACTCTCCAATGTCAGCCACATTATACTCTCATTCTAATATTATTAGAAGAACAACTTTAACAACAATCACACATTTACATCATCACTCACTCACAATTACAAACAAGGAACAGCTAAAAACTTGCCAAACTTCTTCTTCTTTTTTTTTTCTTTTTTTTTGGCCAGGGGTGCGATAGTCCTTTGCAGTAGTGCAACGCAAAGGGGATGCATCGTGCATGAGAACCCCAGCAGCAAACTTAGAATAAACAGCCTAGGATGATTTATTTCCAACCTCTGATTTCGGTCTTTTCACAATTAAAACAGGGCACTTGACATTTTGTGCACAATGAGTACTTACGCTTCCAAGAAGGGCCCTGTCGGACATAACCGTTTTCATCAGTTGGATAATACTACCGTAGCTCCTAGTTTAAGGATGACATTATTCAAACAGAGTAGGAGATAGGATTATCACCTCTTGATCATGCCATAGCCATGAGTCCCCATGACTAATATATCAGCACCAATCTTCTCAACTACATCACAGATCACATCTCTAGGATCACCTTCCTCAACCCTTATCTCCACTTTCACCTGCACAGCAAATCATGCCTCAAAAATACTAAAAAAATGACCGTTTTACCCACATTCAACAAATTAAATGACATACACTTTGAAGATCTTTGCAAACCCTTTTAGCTTTCTCAATCACACAATCAGAAACATCCTTACTATATTTCTCCATTGATATAATAACATCAGATGAAAACAAATACTCTGCAAAACAGAACAGTTGGTTATATTCTTGCTTATTACTACGTCCTTTAGGCTAATGAAAAATTATTACATTACCTGGTTCATCTAGAGTTGAAATAAGTTGCATATGTGGTTTTGCATAGAGAAGAAGGATGGTATCATTAGACTTTTGTGACACTACAAAAACATTCTTGATTGCCCATGCTAGTGCATATATACTTTCTTATGGTATCATTGGACTTTTGTGACACTACAAAAACATTCTTGATTGCCCATGTTAGTGCATATATACTTTCTTCTCCTTCATCAATTGCAACAACTATCTTACGTTCTTGTACATCCATATCAGCCATACTAGCTAGCTAGCTAGCACCTAATAAGAGCTCGGTTTAGTAATAACAAGTGAAAATGAATTTAGCAAAGGCGTATATAAACATATTGTTGTTAATGGATAACAGGATAAGGGAGAAAATCCGATTCTTTGTTTATATAAAACATAGCAGTGACAAAACTTGAGGTGGTTTATGGTTTTGGTTATATCTATATTGGCGTTTTGGACGTAGTGGATGTTGGAGGCTTAAAAAATTCAAGATGTTAAAATAGTGCCACGCAAATACATCATCTATAAAACTGATAAGATCGAGCAGATACTTGGCATTACATAAGCTTATCTCCCCATGTTTTTCAAACAGATAGAATGGAAACTCGGGGATATGTACCAAAATTGATTGTTATGTTGAGAATATGTTCCATGATTCCCGTTTTCCGAAATATGTCCCAGCAGTTCAAAATTCCAAAATAGTGAAGTAGTTAATATTTGCACACACTTGGGATTACATATGCGAAACAAATATATTATATGCTAACACTTTGCAAGGTTCAAGAACATATTCGTACAGAAAAAACTTCGAAATAATTAGAGAAAAGAATTCAAACACATTACTGAAAAATTGACTATTTAACGGTTCCTCGACGAAAACAGTTACTTTGAGGCATATTCCTAGAAACTGGAATTCTGGGACATATCTCCAAAATGACAGTTGATTTTGCGGCATATCCCAAAGTTTCCCTGATAGTAACGAGCTGAAGCACACGTGGAATGGTTGGGGGCAGGTTCTTGAAAACGGGTAACTCCGTTTGAAATATTTTCAACAACAGTTCCGTTCACAGTTATTCGAAACAAAACATACGTTCCTAACGTGGAATGGTAAGCGGAAGGTGTCAGTGTTCGGGGCAGATAAAGATGTAATTAGGGACGAATATTTACGTGCCTAAATTATCATCAACGCTACTACGGTTAAGCACACCTTTAAGCGTTCTACAGTCCCTCAGCTAGGATTATTAGTACACATAGGAATCTAAAGACTTAAAGACATAGACAAAATTAGCTCTCACATTGAAGGGTGAAAAAATCCCTCGTTTCCTATTGATCGAAATAGGTCTTTTTCAAGTTTTGTGAAATGAGAATTTTGGTGAGGACAGTTAGCAACGTATAATTCGTGTTTGGAATTCTATGAAAATCCAACTTCGATTTGGAAGTCGAATACCTATCATATTTTATGCAAATTAATACATAAAAAAAAGCCCATATATTTTATGCAAAAAAAAAAAACACAATTAGGGATACTCTCACGAGTTAGGGAATACTAAAAAAAGAAAACATTACGAAGTAATATGAAGAATCCCTTATCCAAATAATTTAATAATGGCCAAAATTATCCTTCCCAATCTAGTACCACCGACTGACTTAATTAGTGTTGTCGGCATAGCATTTACAAGAGAGCATTTCCGATGCTTCAAAAAAAAAAGAGCATTTCCGATTCTCGACATTCAAATGAAAAAAACAAAAAAAAAGTTCAGTCTGCATTGGATTCATCATGATGAGACTACCGAACGGATATTAAGTTAATTGTTAGAAACAATTCAATGAAAGAATCACCTTAAATTAAGAAACCAATAGGTGATAGTTTAGAACTTGCAGGGGTATACAACCGATCATTGAGTAATTAATATTTTAGAACTTGGGCAATACCCCCGCGGATACCACGAATCCATGATTATATACATGTACCATCCACTATTGATATGAAAATTCTTTATCTTTAATTCCATCATCGTAATTGGTCGAATCATTGGATCGAGAGCTTCCCTGAAAAAATAGTAACGGTAGAAAAGAAGAAGAGAAGGAGAGGAACAGCCGCAGTGCCGCATTAATGGGGAAAGAGAGAATTGGTTTTAGTTGGTTTTACTTTTTACTAGGGTAAAGGACCATACAATAATTTCATTCCAAATAAAAACCCCTTTAACCAAAATCCAAGTCTATTTAATTTGAAACATCCCCAACTTGTGGAAGTATCCCGAATTGCGCCTTCAAATAAAAGGAGAAAAAACAAATGTATGTGAAAATAAAAAGGAAAAAATTAATAAAATCTGAACAATATTTCCTATCTTTTTTCCACCTTTTAATGTATTGGCTTTGCTGTACCAAATCAAAAATACATCTCCACGAGGCGTGGCAAAGCCCCGCGACTCACCAAATCGAAAATGTATCGCGACGGGACGGGATGAAGCCCGCGACTCACCAAATTAAAAGAAAAAAAATGCCCGTTGCGTAGCACGGGCACAAATCTAGTTTATTTGACAAAAAATTGGTTAAAAAGACCAAAATCAATAATTCCTGGGTGAAAAAGATACTTAGATTTTGATACTGTTTAAATGGACAAAAATGTTAAAATAGCCAGGATGTAAACAGTTTCATCCTACCCATTTTCAAATACTTTTTCTTATTTTTAATTTACATCAGGATGCATCCAATTTCATTCTCGCTATTTTTTAAGTTTAAACCAGGATGAATCCGGTTTCATCCATGCTATTTTTTTTATCCATTTCACCCGTAATAATTTTTACTCGTCCATTAGAACTATGTTTTAAAAATATTTGGACAAATGACCCATTTTCCGTTTATTTGATGACCGGAGTTTTTTTGGGAAACTATCAGACGGCTCACCTGACGGCTAAGATTCAAAACTAAAGATTCCTTCACTGATCATTTCGTTGGAGGCTTGGAGCCAGTAAAGAGAGTAAGACTAAAGCAGTGTAGCTGGACTATGTGAGCCGTAGAGAGTGAAAGATTTTTTATTCTTTATTTTTCAATCCTGATATAGGGGCGGCAAGTTTCATTAGAGGGCCGGCATGTGAATAGGACAAAAAGAGTCATTACATGGTAATTCCAAATGCCCCTTATAAAACAAAAACTGAAAATGACTAATTGACCCTTATATAGTTTAGTGTTGATAATCTAGTTAAGTTTTGATAATCAAATTTCACTTATATTTACTCTAAAACAAATCAAAATTAGATTTTTAGTGTAAAGAAAGAAAGTTTAGAGGAGAAGAAAAAAAAATTATGATATTTGTGAAACCCTAGATTTTGATTCACTCAATAAAAATGAGTGATTCCAGTGGAAAATTTGAGATGGGTGAATCTCTATACGGTAGAGAAAACAAATACTACATACCCCTTGATGGAGATCCTGATATGGAGTATTTGTTAGATGGTAGAGATGTTTTAACCCATAGTGAAGGTCAATCTCAACCAATTGAAGAAATTAGCCAACAAAGTGAAGAACCAGCAACTCAAAATGACCAGGTATACTTCTAAATTAGTTCCCATTAGATTTTTGTCGCTCAAAATTCTCTAAAGTACGTAAAAAAAATTGAAACTTTTAAAATTTCAGATGAACTTACGGTTGGCATTAAGCTAGTTACCAACCAAAACTTACATTTACGGTTTGTTAGGTATCAAATACCAACCGTAACTGGTTCAATTTTGGGAAAACCCAATCGTAATACCAGTTACGATTGGTAGGAAAAATTTCGATACGAACCGAAACTTCATTACGGTTGACTATGTCCTTATGTAGTTACCAACCGTAACTCATCATGTGCATGGCAGTATTTACTGCACTATTTACGGTTGGTAATATGTGAATCGAGACCAATCGTAACTAATGTTACGGTTTGTTATTTACTTTTTTTACCAACCATAAATAGCTCCCTATGTATTGAATTTTATTTTCATGTCTTTACGGTTGGTTATCAGAGGGTCATTACAAACCGTAGGTGTGTTACGGTTCATACATGTTTGTAGTTACAAACCGTAACTAAGTTACAATTTGTTTATCCTCTGTCGTTACCAACCGTACCTTTATATATATTTTTGTTTTGTTGTCTCATTTAGACTAATGTGGCTATATTTTTGTCTAGATCGGGGATGTACCTCCCATAATGGATGAAAAACCTTTAGCAAATGAAGTTCTCACCAAATATTATAGCTTTCACTATTTAACCGAGGAGACATGGAAGGAGAAAGACGATGCAAAGAAGTGGGCTAGAGAACGAGGCAAGTTGATTATGTGTATCATAGTTTGTAATGGTACCACTAGTGATAGTGCCTTTCAAATGGTTTGCGAGTGTACTGGAAAACATAGAACTCACGCAAAAAAAGGTACCGTGCAAGTAGCAAAGACAAAGAGGAAGAATACTACTTTCACTAAGAAGACCCGATGCTCCTTTAATCTTCAGTTTAAAATGAACGCGGCAACTCTTGTTTCACTAAGAAGACCCGATGAACTAAGAGAATACAAAAAATAAGCTGTGGCTGTACACCTAACTCTTGTTTCATCCATCACCTCACCCGCCTTTTCCTTTTTGAGCGTTCCTTTAAACTTTTTCCTCAAATTCTTCAACAAAAGCTTTTTGATGATACGTGGTTTATGTGGTTCATCAGGGTTATAACCACCAGCCATTTGAAACTCCATCTCGGTTTCATATTTCTCCCACCCCAGTGTTTCTTGAACAAGGATGTAAAGGTCACTCCAAGACATGTTGTTGTCGAAACCTTCTGCCACAGATTGTCCTTCAACTTCAAGGTCAAGAATTCGCTTCACATCGTCCGGTGTTATTGTCACCTCTCCAAATGGAAGATGAAACGTACCGGTTTCAAGTCAAAATCGTTAACTGAAAGCAGAGACCACAACACTATCATACTTCGATTGGGAATGAAGAATTCTGGACCCTAATCCTGTACTAACCACTAGATTGCGAACCGCAGCACATTCTTTACTTAATGGCCAATGTTTAGACCTTTGAAGGTTGAGCAATTTTGTGCATCTTGCATGGTCCTAAAAAACAAAAATACAAAAATATAAATATATAAACGAACAAAATGTATCAAAATAAATTATAGATTGGATGTTTTAAGAAAAGTAAGAAAAATCATACCCTTGTCTCACGGACTTTTGCGGCTCAGGAATCTTTATAACCAAATAACATTAAAGATTTATCCGGGGCCTCTCTCCAAGGTCTTCTATTCTTCTTTGGTGGCAACAACAACTCTTTGCCTTTAGGAATATGCATCCTTTTCGGTGCGGGTTCCTTTCTCGGCTTCTTTTCTTTCACTCGAGGTGCAGCTACAACAACCTGTTTTCCCTTGACATTTTCTTCCTATTCCTTGTCTTCGTCATTTTCTTCATCTTCATCATTTGCTTCCTCTTCCTCCTATTCATCATTTGCTTCCTCTTCGTCCTCTTCTTCATCATAGGAATCTTTAGATCCTTCTTCATCTTCATCATAATTAGTTTCTTCTTCTACAATTTCATTTTCGTTTCCTTCACGGTTAGTTTCGACTACGAACTCTTCTTGATCATTATGTTCCACTCCTTCTAACTAAACTCCAGATTCAGCCACATGTTATTCTCTCAACTTAATTTCAAACTTATTCTTCCTCTTCTCATTCTTGTGGATACCTCTATTATCTACCTCTAAATGCTTGTCACCGCGAGGGGTGGGCGTATGACCAATCGGGGTTAAGTTATTTCCTCGCTTATTCTTTACCCTATCAGGATTCCTACACAAGCATTACCATTGATTGATTTACTAAAGGTAGAACAAATAATATAGAAAACAAAAAACAAAAACAAAAAAATTTGGTGAGCATGCATAGTTACGGTTTGTAACTAATGAACATAGATCAACCGTAGCAAACATACGGTTGGTAACTAATGGATCGAGACCAACCGTAGCTAACCTACGGTTGGTATTTGATCTTATTTTTACAACCGTAAGTTTCTTTTGGCAAATTACTAAGTTACGGGATGTTCTATGGTTGGTAAGGTTATTTGAGTTACAAGTCGTAACTCAAATATGGTTGATAACAGTGATGCAGTTACAAACTGTAAAAAAAAATGAAAGTTACAGGACAAATTACGGTTCGTAACTGAAGTAACGAGACCAACCGTAAGTTATTTACGGTTGCAAAAAAAAAAAAAAACGTAATTGTATATTTTTTCTCAAAATCAAAGAACTTACGGTTCGTATTTCAATTACAACGAACCGTAGCATCAACCAAATAAATAGTTACGGTTCCAACTGTAGTTATTACCAACCGTAACTCACATGCAACAAAGAAATTTCAGTTTCAATTTCGATCCAAAACTCTAATATTTGATACAAAACTAACTTAAATCAAACACAATAGACTAAACCCAAACTGTTTTTTTCGAAACATACCTCAAATAAGTCATTGTGCTTGATTTTGACGGTTGAGGAGTTTCAAATTGATGTTCTTGACCTAATGGAGGATTTGGTTCATTAGAACGGCTACAATCTTCGTCAACCTTCTTCTTCGACATCTCTAATATAGTTTCAATCAACGATTATCAATTTTTCAAATTACCCATTAATCGAGGACGATGAAAATTTCAATTTTAATGGAGGAGGAGAAAGGGAAGAAAAGAGAAATTGTTTTGAAACTGTTTTGATTTTTCATATTCAACTGGGTTATAAATGGGAAAGGACAATTCAGTCTTTTCAACCAAAAAAGCAAGAACAAATTAGTCCATTTAAAGTGAAAAGGGTAATCTAATCAATTTACACTCCTTAACCAATAAGAGGGACATTGCTATCACACTTGCGCCCCTCTAATGGAACATTCCACCCCTATAACAGGATTATTATTTTTGGAGGTGAGGAATGATGTGGCTCTCGCACGTGTTTTTAGTTTAGCCCACCTGCCATCCCTTTTTTTTTCCGAAGTGTTTACCATGGGGTTTTTATATAATTTGATTTTGAATGCGCGCCCATGTCATTGGAGTGCAATGATAAAGTTATTAGGTGATAGACATCTTTGACTTCGTCAACATAAGAAAAAAGTTTCCAATCAAAAATAAATAAAATAAAATAACTTAAAATCATGCACTAAAAATATGTGGACCTTGACCAATGGTTGACAAAATTTGTGCCCAACAGAATTACTGAATATTTCTCATGATAGCGGGCTAAATTTTTACCCAAAAAAAAATGTAGAGAATGAGCCTTGAAATCCAGTCAAACTAAATATTTCTCATGCTTAGCGGGCTAGGTTGCCTTGGAACTTAGCCATATCATCCTCAACCAGGTTCACCCACACTTCTATTCCTTCACCACAGATGGTATCATTCATAACAAAATTATTCTTGTGTGGAAACAAAGTTGCATCTGTAGTAACCCAAATTGGTTTCCCCCAACCAAAATCAATCTCATAGAATCCCAAGTTGCACCAACTAGTCATCCACAAAACTTTCACATCATCTTGAATATATTATCACCACGAGTGCGATGAAGTATGCAACTTGAATCACCCTTTATTTTACTTATTCCTTCCCTAAGTTGACATATAAATTCGTGGAACTCATGAAGTACTAGCTGCTGCAGCGGCTTAGTCTTACTAGTACTACTACTAGTCTTCTTTTGAGGCGTTGTTTTGGTTGATGGTGTTGGGTGCAATAATCAAAAACAAAGAAAAATCCAATAAGCAAAAGTTATTGATACTTAGCTCCTTTATAATGGAAGTGATTGCTTTGATGAAACGAACAAGCTCCCCGTATCTCCGCAACAGCAACAAGGTAAAACTTTGGAAAATAGAGTGAGTCACGTGTTCAACACGCTGTCCTTAAGACATTAGCGCCCGGATACACTCAAGAGTGATGCTATAGCCCTCACATGACGGATATCTTCAGGATAAAACACCCTAATACACCTACTACTAGCATATGTAGTAGATGCTCAATTTGAGCTTGGCAACTCCGAAAGGGGTCCCTCTAAAATATAGAGCAACTCCGAAAGGGGTCCCTCTAAAATATAGAGCAACCCCTTTCCCATGATTTTACAGAAGTAGTGAATTTCTTTATATAACGGAATAAAACAATTTAAGAAGAGGAATTCCCCGATATGGGACTAAAAAGCTTATATAGTCTCTTAAAACAACTAAAAAGTGGAAACTCCACAATGTGGGACTAACAAGTTTTTCATTCACAAACAAAACAATAAATTAATTTTATTTAATTAAACACATTAAAATAATAATTAATAAATATTGTTCCAACAGATGGTATCACGGCTTCTGTTGACGTTACTAGATTTCCAAATGATACATCTTGCAATGGTGGTTCAATTCTCTTTCTAAGGTTCACGGAATGGTTTTTTTTTTTGGGGGTAAGATGGATGTATTAAACACAACTAAGCGAGCCTTACATACCTGGGGAAGGCTCTCCCCGTTACATCACTGTCCAACACATCTAGCAAAAAAACAGGAGGAGTGTTGTCCCATTCCTTGACGGCATGGTTTACCACTGATAATGAGCCAGCCTTCTCGGATTTCATGACCGACTTCCATATCAGAGCAGAAACTATCTCCACTCTTGTTGGCCTACGGAACTCATCGTCCATTAATGCTAATAATTTTTTACGTGCGGAGTTTACCATTACCGAGTCGAACGCAAATCTCTTACTGACGATCTTATTGTCTGATTTGCTTTCCCCGGAGGGGTGCAAATCAGGTAATGTAGGCGGTAACCCTGAGAGTGATAAACTCCTGGTTATCATTGTTTAGAAGGCGGGAAAAGAGCCGCTGATTCAAAAGTAGGATGCAACTTTTGGTTAGTGTTGCAGCTGGTAGCCATGGTGATTCCACCTCTAGCCTAGTGAAATGTATTTGGCTAATCCAGTTAGCTTTCTGTATAACTGTATGCGTGTGAGTCTCATGTGTTGTTAGTATGTGAGTCGCACGTGCATCTCTCTTTTCTGTTTGGTTTATATACTCTCTCTCAGGTTGGTCTGCTGTGAACAAATATAACTTTATTTTCTTTGTATTCTCAACAATTACTTTGAGATCTATTTTCTGTCTTACATTAAAATGTTCAATATCGAGTTTATCAGATTCAGTTGATTAAAATCTGTTATTACATTCAAGTTTTATCTTAGGTTTACTATGGTATCATTCGAGCAGGGAGCCTTACGACGATGATTTTTTATCCTAATTTTATCTCTGGTTTGATTTTCTTCTTACTTGCTTGATTTCTCACTCGAATTGATTTACCTTCTGATTGTTTACTTCATCTCTGGTAACAATTTCTAAACTGAATCTCATTTCTCTTCTTTTCATATTTGTTAGATTTATCTCTTTGTTTCTTATCCTTGCCTTCTATTATGGATCTCAACCAAAAATCACTAATTACTTCCACCCCTTTAAATCAAATCGCTAGTGTTATTCTTGTTAAACTTCGAGATGATGATTTCTTAATTTGGAAATCGGCTTTTCTTCCGTTATTGAAATGTTTTAATGCTCTTTCTTTCATTGATGGTACTGGTTTTTGCCCTCCTCAATTTCTTACTCGTGTTAATGAACGCAAGCAAGTTGTTAATCCTGCTTATTTACGGTGGAATGAAGAAGATCAAACTATAATTCTTTGGATCAGTTATACTATCTTGGATACCGTTTTTGGTCATCTTACTGGTGCTTCTACTGCGTTTGATCTTTGGAAACAAATTGGAGATAAGTTTTCACATACTTCATCTACATATGTGATTCAACTTCGGACTAAGCTTCAGACTCTTCGTCAAGGGAATCTCACTGTCTCTCAGTTTCTATCAAAATTGAAGAAAATCACTGATGTTATGGGTGCTGCGGGTTGTGTTATATCAGACTCAGAAATTGTGGTAACTATTTTAAATGGCCTTCATGCTGATTATTATGCTTTTGTTACTTCTATTCGTGTTCGTTATCCACCTGTGACTAGTAGGGAAATTCATAATCTCTTACTTAGTGAAGAAATAGTAGTTACTGACTGATTGATTGCTTTAAAACTATCTCCTGAGAAAGCTTTTGCTGCTAGCTCTGATTTTCAATATGCACCTTATGGTTATTATTCTTCACCTAGAGCCTTTTCACCATCTAATTCTAGAGGAAATCGTAGTGGAGGTCGTGGATAGATACCAAGACCACATAACTCTTTTACTTCGCAGTATGCATCATCCTCCTACTATCCTTCAAGACCATCTTCATACCAAGGTTGGTCACCCATGCCCACTGCTCAAAGACCACCCACATTTGCTCAACGACCACCCACATTTGCTCAATCTTCTCCTTTCTCAGACGAAGAACCATGTCAGCTTTTCCACAAACAAGGGCATTTAGCACTAACTTGTCCTCAATCATGCTTATCAAGTCAGGCCACTCCCTTCTAATA
The DNA here is from genome assembly GCF_003573695.1 of Papaver somniferum. Taxonomy (NCBI): domain Eukaryota; kingdom Viridiplantae; phylum Streptophyta; class Magnoliopsida; order Ranunculales; family Papaveraceae; genus Papaver; species Papaver somniferum. The sequence goes on along the minus strand of NW_020618825.1, from coordinate 13,911,613 downwards.
TCTCAACCATGCTTGATAACGCGAATGTTTTGGGAGAAAATCCCTGGTTTGTTGATTCTGGTGCGAATAATCACATCACAGCTGATGCAGATTCTTTAACTATCCAGTCTCCTTTTATTGGTTCAGAGGTGATTGCTACTGCAAATGAAGAAGGTATGAAGATTTATCACCATGGCTCTAGTACAAATTTTTTAAATAATCATGCTTGTGTGCTAAGTAATGTATTTCTAGACCCTAAATCTATTTAAAACTTATTCTCTACCTACAAATTTACCTCTGATAATAACTGCTCTCTGAATTTTACCTGTGATGGTTTTACTATTCAGGATCTCTCCACTGGGAGGATTCTGTACAAGGGTCTTCAGAGTAATGGTATTTATCCAATCCATTTAAACAACAACCTTTCATCACCTACCACCTCCCCATCAGCATTCGCTGCTTCTGAAGTTTGGCACCGGAGGCTTGGGCATCCCTCCTTTCAGTCACTTCAAAGGATTAATAAAAGTTTTGCTCTTACTGATTTTAAAAATAAACCACTTTTTTGTAATGAGTGTCAATTAGGCTGTAGTCCTAAGCAACCTTTTCATCTATCTTCTGCTATTACCTCTACTCCTTTATCCTTACTTCATATGGATATTTGGGGACCTTGTAATGTCACTTCTGTTGATGGGTCTTTATATTATGCTGCAATAATTAATGACTACTCTAAATATTGCTGGTTATTTCCATTAGTACTTAAATATGATTTCAAGCATACTTTTATATCTTTTGTAAATCAAGTAGAAACTTTTCTTCAATTCCTTGTTAAAATCATTAGGACAGATGGAGGAGGTCAATTTTTCAATAATTATCTAAAAGATTTTTTAACCAATAAGGGTATTTTTCATGAATACACTTGCCCTCACACTCCTGAGCAGAATGGAGTGGCTGAGTCCAAACATCAACATATCCTTAATCTCAGTAGAACTCTGCTACTTCAATATGGTCTTCCTCACTCCTACTGGGTATATGCCTTTAATACTGCCAATTTTATGATAAATAGACTTCCTATCAAATCCATTTCTTTTCATACCCCTCTTGAAGTTTTATTCAATGTTAAACCTGACTATAACTTCTTAAAGTGTTTTGGATGTGCATGTTTTCCTTGGATGAGACCATATACAAGCTCTAAATTTCAACCTAGAAGTAAGTATTGTGTGTTTTTGGGTTATAGTTCCTTTCAAAAAGGTTATCAATGCTTGGATCCTTCCACTGGTAGGATCTATATTTCTCGACATGTTTTTTTCGATGAATCCTCATTTTCTTTTAAGGATTTAGCTCTAACAAATTCTAGTATTGTTCTTACTGATCAGTTTCTTTCTCTTAAAGACACTGAACCTGATTCTTACTCTTCAGTGCAAACTTCTATACTAGATACTTCTACCTGCCCTATGTATCTTATCCATTCTACTTAAGAGTCCACCTCTTCAGTTTCTAGTGATTCTATACCTTTACCTATCATCAATACTGATGCACACAACATGGTTACTAGAGCTAAAAATGGAATTTTTAAACCCAAAACATATTATGCTTCTCAGCATGTTTTCCTAAGTGCTTTTCTCAACAATGTTGCAGATCCAACACCGACTTGGTTTAGTGAAACAAATAAGAAGCCAGTCTGGAGAGTTTCTATGGAAGATGAAATAAATGCTCACATCTTAGCTGGCACCTGATCTCTGGTGGCACATCATCCTAGTCAGTACATTGTGGGTTGTAAGTGGGTTTTCAGAGTCTAGCATAAAGCTGATGGTTCGACTGAGAAACATAAATCTAGTTTGTTGCTAAGGGTTTTCATCAGCAACAAGGCGTTGATTTTTCTGAAACCTTCAGCCCGGTTGTTAAACCCAAAACGATTCGCCTAATTCTAGCACTTGCGGTCAGTTTGAATGGTCCATTACTGAGCTTGATATCAGCAACACATTTCTTCATGGGAACTTAAAGGAAGAGGTTTATATGCAACAACCAGCTGGTTTCGTCAATCCTGACCATCCTACCTATGTTTTTAAATTGCAAAAATCAATATATGGGCTAAAACAGGCGCCTCGAGCCTGGTATGAAAGACTAAATTTCACAAATCAATATATGTTTAGTATACGTTGATGATATTCTCCTCACATGCAACGGTTCAGTGTTCATCAAATCCATCATATCTCAGTTAAGTTCATCTTTTCCAGTTAAAGACCTTGGTCCATTACATTTTTTTCTTGGTCTAGAAGTCAAAAGAGACAAGTCTAGGTTATTCCTTTCTCAATACAAATATGCTTTAGACTTACTCAAGAGAACTAATATGGGGAGTGCAAAGCCTTTTCAATCTCCTGCTTGTCCTTCTACGAAACTTGTTCCTGGTGATGGTGATTTTCTTGAGAACCCTGCTTGTCCTTCAATTGTTGGTGGGATGCAATATTTTACTTGGACTCGTCCCGAAATTAGTTTTGCTGTAAACCAGGTAAGTCAACATATGCAGAGACCCACCACTGCTCATATGACTGCTGTTAAACGTATTTTTCACTATGTTAAGGGTACATTGGATCATGGCATCTTGTTTACTAAGTGGATAGTTTCTCTACAAGGTTTCAGTGATGTTGATTGGGAAGGAAACCTAACTGACAGGAGGTCCACTAGTGGATTTTTTCTGTTCATTGGTCCCAATCCTATTATTTGGTCTTCTCGCAAACAATCTACTGTTGCCAGGTCCAGCACAAAGGCAGAATACAGTTGCTTGGCTCAAACTGCTGCTGAATTGGTATGGGTTTGTCAACTGCTCAGAGATCTTCATATTTTCTTGCCTTTTGTCCCTTCCATTGGTTATGATAACATCTCTTTTCTATCTTTGGATAGTAATCCAGTCATGCACAGTAAAAGGAAACATGTTCCAATTGATTTTCACTTCATCATGGAGATGGTCCAATCTGATCATCTTAGAGTGTTTTATATTTCAACATTGTATCAAGTAGGTGATGTCTTTACTAAAGCTTTACATAGTCCTCGGTTCAATCAGCTGCGTCACAAGCTCAGATTCCTTACTCCTCGTGATGTTGAGGGGGTAGTGAAATGTATTTGGTTAATCCAGTTAGCTTTATGTATAACTGTATGCGTGTGAGTCTCATGTGTTGTTAGTATGTGAGTCGCACGTGCATCTCTCTTTTCTGTTTGGTTTATATACTCTCTCTCAGGTTGGTCTGCTATGAACAAATATAACTTTATTTTCTTTGTATTCTCAACAATTACTTTGAGATCTATTTTTTCTCTTATATTAAAATATTCTTCAATTCAATATTGAGTTTATCAGATTCAGTTGATTAAAGTCTGTTATTACATTCAAGTTTTATCTTAGAAATTCTCGGGTTTGAGAAATTCGGCAGTTCGTGGACTGAGTTCGCGGAATTGGCTCACATTATTCTTCCGGTTCTCTTGATCAAAAAAGTTCGCAAACTTTGGTTCAAGGAATAGGACTTATACATAAATGTGTTTCCACAACAATTCTTATGTCCACAATTGGTTATGTAATCTAAACTCTCATTTCAATCATTGAAACATTCTTAGAGGACGTTATACAGTTGTTACACAATTTCTCGTCAAAACAATTTTCAAAGTTATTGAAACATATCATGACTTTCGTCACTAGGTAAAGATAAACTTGATCAAAGCGAAAATCTTACCAACACATATTTCGAGATATAGATAGGCGAGGTATACTCGGCCCGAAATACCAAATGTGTATAATCCAAGTCCATATATATATTGCATACGATTTCTTGTCTCAAAGAGTAGGAGATAGAGTAGATAGACTTTTGAGTGACAGATAAGTTCAAGTCTTTACATACCTTTTTGTCGAGAAGTTCCACCGGTTTCTTGAGTAGTTCTTCTACTTGTATGATGAATCGCCATGAAGTCTTTGAGCTCAACTACACTTTCTATCCTAGTCCCAGACTTAGCTAAAATAGACTAGAAATCAAGACTTATAGTTTTGATCACTAACATTGACAAACATGCTTGTGATAGCAATGCATGTGAGTTCGACCGAGCAATGCTCTAACAATCTCCCCCTTTGTCAATTTTAGTGACAAAACTATCAATACATATGGAATACAAAAAATATAAAGAAACTTTAGTAGCTCCTATTCCACATGTTTAATCTTCAACGTTCCTCGAAATCTTCGTCACTTCCAAGTACTCCAATGATCCCTAAGGTTGTAAGTTTAGCATCACCGTTGTTGAAGATCCGTAGATATAACAATGAGAAAGCATCGGCCTCGATCATTGTTATACAGTGTCATAGTATTGTTATGCAGTGTCGTCCAATTGTATCACAACTTCAACAATAATACTATGGTGATATGTATCACTCCCTCTTAGTCAATACTCCATCTCACATGGAAACCACTCCCCCTTACACAATGATCCAATAACCATATGTATTTTTAGTGTGAACTACATATTAATTCTCCCCCTTTTTGTCAATAAAATTGGCAAAGTTACAAGAACGGGATCATAATGAAATTTCCGAAAGAGACATTTCATGACTAAAAGAAAAAAATACATACAAACTAATTTGGATGCAATCATAAAGCCGAAGCTAAATGCATTCATCAAGGAGTTTAAAGATACAAGATAACCCCTCTAAAATTCCACAGCCGCACACTCCTCAAGATATGACCATTAAGCACAAGTTCAAAATAACTCCCCCCCATTTGATGTCATTCCCGAAAGAACAACAACGAGCGACCTTAATTTCAAACGAAAAGAAGGATTTTTATTGGACACCAAAATCTATGAGAATGATTTTCTATATCCAAAAACTCAATCAAATTAATCACAAGTAAACCCATGATTAATTTAATCGGAATACACAATCAAATTAAACACAAGAAGTGATCAATTCAATTGATTGTTCTCAACATAAGAGAACTTATGGATACACGAAAATACTCAACTAGATTAATTATAAGAGAACCCATAATTAATCTAATTGGAATACACAACCAAACTAATTACAAAAGTAATCAATTTAATTGTCATTTGTTTTGCTCGACATAAGAATACTTACGAAGCAATAACTAAATAACCAATCAAGATGATTAATTTAGTTCAATATGCTCGACATAACATATCTCACGCAACAAAAACGAAGCTAAGAAAATCAACTTGGTTGTATAATTCTCAACATAAGATACATTACGGAGCCTCACAGTAATACATAAAATATGGATCAGGGATGATCAATGCTGCGGAATACACAAGGATTCATTCTATCTTCAATCACTATTTGCATAACGAAAATAATAGACATAATCCTTGAAAACAAAAGATTTTAACCTATCTTCCATCAAATAATTGACAATATAGGCTTAACTTTTGTATTTTACAAAAGTCCATTCATTCTTTTACCAGTACGTGAATACCGAACACGAACGACTTTACTTTTGACAAAGTATGGGACAAATATAGTTCATGGACGTAAACACCAATCCCATAAAAAATTTCAATATATCAAATCATAAAGATTAATATTGCAAGACATCATCCTCCAAATATTTTTAGAATTTAAACCATTAAACCTAAAAAAGAACAAGAAGATGAAAATAATAGCTATGTGTAGTCACAATCATTGCTATTCAAATCATTAGTTATTCTTCTAACTAAACCAAAAAGAAGATATACTAGGCAACATAAATAAAAAAAGCTAAAGAAAAACAGACTCCAGTGTTATCCTGAACACGAACTAAGATCATATGGACGGTTCAGAATCCTAACGAGACAAAGGGTCTTTGAACTTGTGATCAACAACATTCATTGCAACATCAGAGAGGTGATTCTCTTTGCGAAGATCATTGATGTAAGACTTTATGAGACCAAGGTCAACATTAACCTTTTTCAACTCAGTTTTCAATGCATCAAGATTTTTTAGAGTCACAATGAGCTCTTGTTTTGCTTCCCCAAAGTACTTAAGAAAGTCATGAACAACTTCAGCAGAAATCATATCATCCTTTTCATCATCCTCATGAACATAGGCAAAATAACATGAATCATTAGGATGATATTCATCTGAAAGGGTTCTTTTCTTCTTGGACTCAACAACACCTTTGTCAAGGAATCCTCTTGCAAAACCACCATAGCAAGATGAAGAATAAGACATTCTTGACAACCCAGAAATCAAGAGTATTCGTACGTGACTTTTACAACTCAATAGGTAAGTATAAAAGGTTTTCTTAGGGAATGGATTCTAGGGTCTTCTTAAAAAGTTGAATCGTCCCAGAACACGGGTATCCGTTCGAGTACAACATGATCCCCAAAAAAATAAAGCTCAAAAGGGACTTTTTGCAACAAAAGACTCGAAAAATTCCATCCTCAGGAAAGCAATTTTGAGCATAGTTGTAGCAAGAAACAAGACTCAAATGGAACTTCCTAAAGAAAATAGAAGCAAATTTAGACACAACAATACCTTAAGCACAACAAATAGTTTAGTTATGGACGATAAGAAGATAGCTCAACTCAACAGACGCAGATGCCAAAAGTATACCTGATTATTAACACATCTTACTCAACAGGGTTTTTATGAGTAAGCTATTCAAACCTTGTGATTAATTAGCACAATTATGAGCCACACGCTCATCAAGAGATTTGTGTTTAAGGTCAAGTCTCTTTTTCCTCCTGAATCTAGAGAGGGACTTCTTTTTATGTGAGAAATTGTCATAAAACTTACTGTCATCAAAATACGAGACATAGTTTGAGTTTTTACCAGAAGAATTTTGGTTTGAGGAGGAAGACTACCTGTTGACGAATTCTTTATACCCTTCAATTATCTTTTTCAGATTATCTCTCATTTCATCAAATTTTCGTCTTTCTTCTGAACTTCTTTTCTAGACAGGAGAAGCGTTATTTCCAGAGACCACGACACGATCTTCCTTTAGACGATATTTATTAAGACGTCTGTTTTGTTCTTGAGTGTTCGAGGAACTCATTGAACTTACTTTCCTGGTAACATACACAGGGTAGGTAGAAAAACCAATTGGTTTAGTCATACGAATGTCAGTTATACTTTTAAGAATTAAATCTAAGGTGTATTGAAGTTGAACCAAGGAGTTTTTCTTCAACCTAGAGGTCCCCTTTCATTTAACAGAACTCTTTGTCTCACAGACAAGACATACTTTCTGATCATCAGAATGATTATCTAGTACAGTCTTAATATCATCGTTAGAAGATTTCTTCCCTTCATTTGATGTGCAACATCGTTGAGTGTTGGTGACTTTAGGCACATCCGTTTTACTAGAAGGGTCTTCCGTTTCTACTTCTGAGCATGAACCATCTTTAGTTGTGTCATAAGTACTTGGCATATTAGATTGCTTTGAGCATCCTTGAAAGAGATCTTACTCAAGAGATGGTCAATTTTCAAGGCATCTCTTCTGAAACTAGCTTCAAGAGATGCACACGAATAATGAACTTCAAAATTGCCTTTGGGTTTGCAATCTCTTATTGCACCAAGTAGAACATTGAAAAGGTGTTTCAATCAATTGAATCTATCAGCTTGGATTCTAACAAGATTTAGAATCAATTCACTCTGTTCAGATGAATCCCTTTCATTAATGGAGAGGCTCACATTTGAAGGGTAATCGGAAGTACACATGTCAATGTTAGTCTGTTTCGTCAGTACAAAAGGTTTATCTATATTCGAGATTATAGAAACCTTCTCTTTAGTAGAGTTAGACGAGATAAAAGTTTTATATCTGGTAAAGCGTTTATCATAGATAGTACTCTTGTCCATAGAGTCAGATCGCTACAAACACATACTTGTAAGGTCTTAAACGTGTTTGCCTTCTCTCATACCAATTTAAAAAGCGGGGGTCTAACAACACCACCCAATATTTCGCTTAGCAATATGTATGGACAAACTCGAATATACTTTTAAGAGAATAAACAAGACTCAATCAATTAAAAATATATCAACGAGTTAATATCTCTCTTCTTTATTTGATTTATTCAAGCAAGAACTGGGAGTCCTAATCAAATACAAGGAATAACTTGGATGGTACCTGATGTGTTTTCAAAGTTGTTGTAGTAGTATGATTCGTTCAAGACTTGTGAAAGCGGATTTTAGGATTTTTTTTAATAAATAAAAATAGCGAAATAATTTAAAAAGATGTTGTGAATAATATGGAGAGAATAGAGCTAGGATTCCACCATTGGTTGATATTAGTGATTTAATAAAACAATAATTATGCAACTCAACATTCAAATTGATTCTAATAGTATTGCCTAGACATGTAGATTTCCAAAAGAATAGATGTTAATCCAAGCATAGAATATCAAAACCCTGAAGCAAGCATATTCTATCAAGAGAAAATACACCTAACTAATCAAAATCATATAAACAGTTTTTAGTTCAATGCAAAAATCATAATAGAGTTGTTGTAATTAATTAATAGAAATATATCACTTTTACCGAAACAAAAGAGTTGTTGTACCGAAATATATCATAATAGAGTTGTTGTAATCATAATAGAGTTGTTGTAACGGCTTCCTCCATATCCCCAAGGATTGGGTTTATCTCCTCATTATTACAAAGAAAACTAAACAGAAGAAATAAAAGAAAATTGTGAAACTGGCTACCGGCTCACCGGCTCTCCCTTGATTGTGCTCTCTTGCTCTCTATTTATACACACAAACCCATTAATCAAATATATTCTTCCATAACTCCAAAATCTTCTTCAAGAATTTTTCTTCTTCTTTATATTCTCTAAATTTCTTTATTATACCCAAATCTTCTTTAATTCGCAGAATCAAATCCAAGAGAAAATCCTCTAAGATATCTTTCATGTTTAATAGAAGATAACTTCCTTTTTTTCAAAACTCCGGTAATTAATACTCATGGATTTCCTGTTTATAAGGAAGAAGATATTCTTGTCTTAAAAATTGTAAATCCTTTACTATTGAAACCCAAATTTCTCGCCAATATTCTGTTTGAAAATGAAGAAGAAGGTGGTGCCCCTATCCAAAGTGCAGGTTCCTTTATTAATTTTCTCAGAGAGATGGAAGCATCACTATTCGAGCAACTTTTTCCACACAAGTGTATTTCTCCAAAAACACCTACACAAACATAAAAACACCATAATAAGTACAAAATCAAGCACTAACAATAGAGACACTGAGGACAATTCAGACACAAAAATGTGTCTATCAATACCAAAGGCCAATATCCAAGGATCAATCAATAACAATCAACAACCAAAGGTTGGATTACTCTAATTGATGATCTAACGCACAACCTGTATTATTTCAATTATAAAGATAAAACAATATAATGCGGAAATTGAAATAACACAGACACCAGAAATTTTATTAACGAAGAAACCGCAAATGCAGAAAAACCCCGGGACCTAGTCCAGATTGAACACACACTGTATTAAGCCGCTACAAACACTAGCCTACTCCAATCTAACTTCGGACTGGACTTTAGTTGAACCCCAATCAATCTCCCACTGATCCAAGGTACAATTATGCTCATATGCCTCTGATCCCAGCAGGATACTGCGCACTTGATTCCCTTAGATGATCTCACCCACAACTAAGGGTTGCTACGACCAAAAATCGCAGGCTTTGACAATAAACAAATCTGTCTCCCACAGACAAGTCTATAAAAGGATCAATCTGTATCCCACAGATAAACCCTAAAGGTTTTGTTCCATTTTTTGATTATATTCCCGAAGAACAGCCTAGAGTTATCAATCACCTCACAACAATCTTAATCGTATGGTAGCGAAACAAGATGCTGCGGAATCACAAATAATGAGACGAAGATGTTTGTGATTAATTTTTATATCTTTCCTATCGGAGATATCAATCTCCATCCAATCAATCTGATTGTACTCGTACGATAGAAGATGCAAGATCAGATCACACAACTACGATAAAAGTAGTATCGGTCTGGCTTCACAATCCCAATGAAGTCTTTAAGCCGTTAACCTGGTTTTAAAAGAAGAAAACCAAAGGTTAAAGGATAATAGACTTTACCACGCAAACTAGTGTCACACGTAAAGTGTGGGGATTAGTTTTGCACAATACTAGATGTCTCCTTTATATAGTCTTTCAAATCAGGGTTTGCAATCAATGGTAGCTTAGTAACAAAGCACTCAATATTTACCGTTAGATGAAAACCTGATTTAGATTCAAGCTAATATTTATCAATCGTTAGATCGAAAACTTAGCTTGTTATACACACTTGACAATGCACGCTTGTAGGTTTGTTAACCGTACCCAAACGTATGCACTTGTTGGTTCAACAATAATTAACCAAAAGGTTAGCCATATGAGCATTTCATATCAACCATGTTCTTCTTCACTATAACTAGTTCAAATGACTTCAAATGAACTAGTTAGAGAGTTGTTCAATTGCAAGGAAATCTCATGTACTACACAATACACAATTGAAGCAAAGATGATTTGATTGACTTGAATCGGTTCATGAACTTTTATAGCCACGGTTTGAAAACTGCATTCCTTAGTCTTTTTAAGTTTAAGTTCAGAAATCATCTTCAGATATATAACCTTCTCAAGTTAGCATACTAGGTTCGCGGACTTAAGTTACCGGGCAGAGTTTACAAACTCCAGCAGAAATTCTCGGGTATGAGAATTTCGCCGGTTCGCGGACTGAGTTCACGGACTCACCTTCACGCAAGTAGTTTGTCAACTCCAGCAGAAATTCTCGGGTTTGATAACTTCGGCAGTTTGCAGATTGAGTTCCCGGACTTGGCTCACGCCATTCTTCCGGTTCTCTTGATCAAAAAAGTACGCAAACTTTGGTTCAAGGAAAAGCACTTATACATAAATATGTTTCCACAACAATTCTTATGTCCACCATTGATTATGTAATTTAAACTCTCATTTCAATCATTGAAACATTCTTAGAGGATGTTATAAAGTTGTTACACCATTTCTCTTCAAAGCAATTTTCAAAGTGATTGAAACATATCATGACTTTCCTCACTAGGAAAAGATAAACTTGATCGAAGCGAAAATCTTACCAACACATATTTTGAGATATAGATATGCGAGGTATACTCGGCTCAAAATACTAAATGTGTATAATCCAAGTCTATATATATAGCATACAACTTTTTGTCTCAAAGAGTAGGAGATAGAATAGATAGACTTTTGAGTGACAGATAAGTTCAAGTATTCACATACCTTTTTGTTGAGAAGTTCTATCGGTTCCTTGAGTTGTTCTTCTACTTGTATGATGAGTCTCCATGAAGTCCTTGAGCTCAAATACACTTTCTATTCTAGTCCGATACTTAGATATAATAGACTAGAAATGAAGACTTATAGTTTTGATCACTAACATTGACAAACATGCTTGATATAGCAACGCATGCGAGTTCGACCGAGCAATGCTCTAACAGAAAGTATCAATTTGGATTATAAGTGTTGGTATACAAATGATCCTTCAGAGATATTATCGTTACTTATTTAAACTTATCATACTATCACGATTACAAAAACTATCAACAGGTATACATGTTACAGAAATCATTACAGGTGTATCAGTGACTGAAAATGAATCACTGACAGCTTACACTGCGACAACGTTCCTGATTTGGTGTAGTGTTTAACCGTGTTGTAGGACTCTGGTATAAGTGCCGCAGAAGTGCACCCTGTCCTTGAGTAGTCATTGATTTTCTTCCCGTCCTTGACCAGTCAACAACACCCTAAGAACTCTATTGACAAAAATTGTTACCAAGAGCCGTCGTATAGGAAAAATAAATCTTAAAGCATTTTCGAAAGTCAAAAATATCCCTTTTATAATTTTTGATAAGATTAATAAATGTTGGAATTTCACCATTTTTTAACCTCCCTAGTTTGAGGCTTATTACTAAAAGATAAAAACGGGTAGTTAGGAAGTAAATTGAGAACCCCTTAGCCAAATAGTTTACTTGACGTCTAATATTCCCATGATTAATTAGTGTTAATTCAGTTGATTAAGAGATATTTGGTTTTGTTAAGCTAGAAATCAACCAATCTTAATTCATCGTCAAAGCATGAAAAAAAATTGATTTTTTTTGAAAAAAAGTAACCCAAAAGTGGTGGATGTTCATGCACTCCTAGACCAATTCTTGGTTGATATTTTAATTATCCTACCTATAACCAGTACATTACTTACTGCATATCCCGATTGTAAGAATTGGTAAGCACGATACACACACATAGACTGATTTCTAAAAATACACTAAAAAAATCGGTCCATAAAAGTTCTCATAAAAAACCGATTTTAAGTTAAAATTTATGTAGAAAATTTGCGCATTTTTCTACTATGAATCGGTTTATGTGGGAGTTTACATGAACCGGTTATGGGCTTAGCAGTTAAGATATAAAAAGTTATATAATCGATTTATGTAAACACTCAGATAATCCGATTCTAGCAAAAAAAAAAAAATTATAAAACCGGGCATCTCTTTTCATACCGGAATTGGGCGATGTGGACATGAACATCGACCAATTATCGTAGGAATCGGTCAATATGGACATGGACGTTGACCAATTATGGTTAAACACAGAAACCCAAGATTATTTGTAATTTTCAATTTTGAAAGGATAAATCAATTTTTTTTTTGAAATAGAAGTTTATATTAAAAAGAAAAAGAGGACCAAGGAAAAATCCTAGGTTTAAAGAATTACATACACATTAGAGTTTCCCGATTACTCCAAATTAGACTAGGATCAACATACTTGAATGTATCTTTATCGCAAGACCATAAAAATACCAACTTCTTAACCAAGTCAATACTTTCTTGCACACATTAATGACGACCTCCAAATACCCTGCCATTCCTTTCCTTCCACAAAACCCAACAAATCGCATAGTACAAAATTTTCCAGACAAGTCTTCCCTTGCCACACAAAACATTGGTTTCCTAAGCTTCAAATAAATGAAGCAACGTGCTTGGTAAAGGCCATGCAATTATAAAAGCTGTAATGAAGTACTTCCAAATCTCAAATGAATACGTGCAATGAAGAAACATATGGTTCACGGATTCGTTAACATCATTGCATAAGACGCATTGTTCACTTTCAATGTCAACACCACGGTGGCGCAACATTATCTCTAGTTGGGAGAGAATCATGAAAAGTAACCCACAAAATAAAACTTACCTTGTTGGGGATATGAGATTTCCATAGAAAAGAATTGAAGCCGCATTCATCCAAATCACATAAGAGTTTCTCATAACAATTTGAAGTGCTGACATTTTCCATAATCTCCATTTTATCATCCTCTTCCACTAAAACCGGAACATGATGTAAACCACCTTTTAGTAAATCCCATTCTAGTTGCTCATTCATATTTAAAGGACTCTTAAAATTGCAAACCCACTATCCATTCAGAATCATGTCCGATATTGTAGCATTCTTCATCCTTGTTTCCTTGATAACAATTGGGAAAAGGTCCTGAAGAATTCCTCTATCAATCCAATGGTCCTTCCAAAACCGAATGCCCTTCCCATTCCTTACCGTGAAAGTTGCCATGTTTTGGACTAAAGGAACCATATTACTAACATTCTTCCAAAGGCTCCTTCCTTGATGATTATTATCCACATCAGGAATTAGAAGAATATTACTCCCTCCGTCTTAAATTAACAGTCCTAATTGACTTTGTCAAAATATTAAGGAAATCCTATAAAATGTCATGACTAACCCTTGACGAGCCCTATTTAATGTTACATTATTACCAAAATTAAAATTATATAAGAATAAGTAAAATTATATCCATTACTGTTTTTATATAAAATAGGAATTGCGATTAATACAAAGATATTGAATAGATATATATGGTGAAAATATTTAAGATTTTGAATTAAGTTTATATTAAAAATGATTTTATGATTTTAAAAAATAAATGGTATATTTGATAGTGTAAGGGAAAAATATGTCTATAAACGGAGCTGACAGATAAAAAAAGACCGACCAAAATAGAAATTAGGACAGATAAAAAAAGACAGAGGGAGTGTTAGAAGAGAATTTTTCATTCACTATTTTCCTCCAAAGTCTATTTTTGTCTTTGAAAACCTCCAAATCCACTTGATTAGCAAATATTGGTTTGTTTTCCTAAGGTTCTTCACACCTAGACCCCCATTCACCTTTGGAATATAATGTTTCTTCCAATAAACCCAAGCCATTTTCCTTCTACCTTCCAGCGCACCCTACAAGAAGTTTCGCATCTTAACCATTCTATTTTCCACACTTACTGGAAGATGAAAAAGAGAAACATAATATATAGGTAAACTCGCAAGACAACTCTTGATAAGAATTAACCTACCTGCTTTATTTAGTTGCCTTTTCTTCCACGAAGACAGCTTTTGTTCCATTCTAAGCAAAACATGATCCCACACTGAAATGCTACGCCAATGGGCTCCAATTGGCATGTCAAGATAAGTAAAAGGAAGCTGCTCTGTCTTACATCCTAATTATCTGGAAAGATCTTCAATCACTCCTCCGGCTCCCACACTAATCATGGTGCTCTTGTCTAGATTCAACTTCAATCCCGTAATGGTTTCAAAAACAGCCAATATGATGAAAATACGTCTAACTTCCTCCACTGTCGCATCAATGAAAATCAAAGTATCATCCGCAAACTGAAGATGAGAAATAATAGAGCCATGTTTCACCACTTGAAAACCATTTAGTTGACCTCTCTCCACCGCATCATTTATTAATTTTGAGAGAATTTCCACCACCAGAAGAAAAAGATAAGGAGATAAGGACTCACCCTGCCTTAAACCCTTACTCGGTTTAAATTTTTCTGTAGAGCCACCGTTTACGAGAACCGAGAGATGGGTATTTGTTACACACCATTTAATCCAAGAAATCCATTTACCACCAAAGTCATGCTTTTGCAAAATTGTGAACAAAGTATTTTAATTTACATTATGAAAAGCTTTCTCCATATCGATCTTACACAGAATACCAGGTTTCCTAGCCTTCATCCTGCTATTAACACATTCATTTGCAATTAAAACACCATCTAGAATTTTTTTTTCCATGAATAAAAACACCCTGAAAATCTGAAATCAGCTTTGGCATCACCGTCTTCAATCGAACTGCAAGAAGCTTTGAAATGATCTTATACACCATACCAATCAGACTCAGAGGCCTATAGTTTTTAAGAGTGTAGGAATCCTCCTTTTTTGGAATAAGAGTGATAAAAGAACAATTAAAACGCCAATCAATTGAACCAAACATGTGGAAATCTTTGACTAATCTCATGAAGTCTTCCTTTAGAGTGCTCCAGCAACTCTTAAAGAATTCAGTGGTGAAACCGTCTGGCACCGGTGCTTTGTTGCTCCCCATTCTATTAATCACTTCCCAAACTTCCTCCTCCGTGAAGTCACGTTCAATCCACAATCTTTCTTCCTCTGTGATTTTTGGAAAATTTTAAATTCTCCATACTCGAGTTCACCTCATCCCTCTGAGTACACAGATTGATGTAGTAACTTTGAATTTCTTCCTTGATTATTTGTTGATCAAAACAATCTACTCCACCAACCTGAATTTTTGCAATTGTGTTTCGCTTCTTTCCTGCACTGGCCATACTATGAAAGTATCTAGTATTTGAATCTCCCCATCTAAAATCATTTTGTTTCGATCTCAAATGCCGTTTTTTAGCTTCCACTGCTTCAATGTTTCTCAACTTCAGCTTACATGAAGTTCTTTCCTCCATTTCATTATGAAGGAGCGTAAATGTTTCCTCCAAAATATTGAGCTCATGAATTCTCGTTGTAAGTTCATTTTTATCTCGACAAATATGACCGTACTCCTGTTTTTTCCAAGGCTTAATTAAATGCTTCAAATTTCGGAACTTCAAAAAGAAACGTGTGCTTGCACTGCCGGAATAAGTCAAAGTCTCCCACCACAGCTTCACATTCTGAGCAAAATCCTTGTGCTCAATCCACACCCTGTCAAACTTAAAGTATGGCTTGGAATACATAACCGCATCAGAAATAACCAAAAGAGGATTGTGATCTGAAATTGTTCTTGTCAAAACTACTTATAAGGCATTCAGAAACGCCTCCTCAAAGTCGTGGCTGAAAATAAATCGGTCGAGTCTACACAACAGTGGATCAACCTGATTGATAGACCACGTGAATGAACCCCCTATCAAAGGTTGGTCAATCAACTCAAACTCCAAGATAAAATTGTTTAACATTGCTGTATTACGACTATCTCCAACACCGCGATTTCTTTCCTCACTTGCACGGACTGCATTCATGTCACCAGTTATGCAAATAGGCCCTGTCCGCCAATTCCTCACTTCATACATATCCTGCCAGAATTCTGTCCTTCGCTCATGTTCACAAGGGCTATACACATTAGAAAGTTCCCATTGGAACCCATTGATTCTATTCGAGAGAGAGACAGTGATGTTATTAAAGCCAAGCCTCTCATCCAGCTTGTCAAATCTGCTACTGTCCCAGATCGTTAGAATTCCTCCGCTGTTTCCATTTGACGGAATGTAAGTCCAACCGAAGTTATCATCATACCAAAGCTGACGAATAAACCAATCAGTCATGCTTTGCATTTTCGTCTCCTATATTAAACAGACTGCAAAACTCTGCGAAAGAATCAAAATCTTCATCGAAACTTGTTTATCGAAGTCGTTCATGCCTCTAATATTCCAACATAAGATTCTAAAATCTATTAGTTAATATTTCTTCCCTGGAAGCACGAATTTCTTCCACACTATTTGTTTCTCCATCTCCCCCATTTGTAATCATATTCTCCTCTCCCTGCTCATTAATATTTTCTAGCCCCTCAGAAACATCGTCATTATTATTTTTGCCTCCATCTTCCACTCCTTCAACCCTCTCTGCTCTTTTAACTCTCTGCCTGTAGCGAAGAACCAAAGCAGTCATGTTATTTCTCAAAGTATCTTGCCGAGCTCTGTTTATATTACCATAACTACACGCCACTTGCACTAAAGACTGTACTGTAGTCTGTATTAGGTTTTCATCTTCGCCCTCATTGTGTTGCTTAACCTCTTCCAACTTCTGCACCACCGTATCTTCCAGCAAATTTCTGTGAGAGTTTCTTGTTGAGGAATTGTTTTCCGAAATCTCATTTCCCGGATCCTCATCATGAATTAGTGGATTAAATCTAGAACCGGATGCTGAGCTTGAACCTGTGCTTCTACTGGTACTCTCATGAATACCGTCATTGTGTCGCCTTGGTATAAACTCCCAGTTCTCTTCTGTAGCTTCCAGGTTTACTTGACCCTCCATACTCCTGCACCGTTCTTTTCTTCTTCCTATATTAACTTCCCCTACATTACCCTGAAGTGAAACTGTCTTGTCAGCAGCAGTAAACTCAGAGTTTGTGAAGTTCGTTATTTTTTCCCCAAATTCCGCTACTTTCTTTAAGTACTCTTGCTGTGAAATTTCTTGCAGTGGTTTGTAGTGCACATCCTACTGTATTGTTAATACCAACTGCATTCCTCCTATCTCCTCCACTACTGCCGCCGGGATCTTATCAATTTTACCCCCTACAGATATTCTAAAGAAATGGATTTTGGTATTCTTTTTAATGCTTAAAGTTTCATCTGAAATTCTAATCATTCCTCCAAACGATTCTGCAATGAGATTGAAGTTTTCCTCCCCCCAGAATTTCAGTGGCAGACCACGTATCTTAAGCCATTTCTCAGAATCACTAATCATCTCCATAGGAATAATATTTTGAGTTATCACCTGTTGCTTAACCAACACCATAGTTTTCACCTTCTCCCTAGCATTGTCCTGAGAGTTGCTTGGAAACTTAGGTATTTCTTCACCTTGCCATTTATAAACCTTGATCATAACACCATTTTGCTCCCAGATGCTCGGCTTCCATAAGCTGTTCCATTCAGGTCCCTCCAAATTAACAAGAGCAGTGAGTGTATTTGCTTCATCCATCTGTAAAAATATGTTCCATCCAAGTCTCATTTTGATCATTACAGCTATTCTTCCCTAGCCTATATTCTTCGACACCTTAACCACACCTTGCAACTCCTGCTGCCGCGTAAGATTTGGAAAATCCGCCTGAGACCTCAAAGTACCAGTTAAGCTCCCTTGTCTCAGTGGGTTTTGAGGTACAAAATTCTTCAAAGCTAGTGACAAAACATGCCAGCACTGGTAGTCTTCACCGCAAGGAAAGCAAAGGCTAAAAGTTTTACCTTCTGCATTGCTCCTGAACCTTGAGACGTAAGTACAAACCCTAAGTATTGTTTTGAATCTGATCTAAATAAACGTCATCTCCCACCCTCTCCTTCCATTTATCCTTCTCCGTGTCTTCTTCCAATATGCTGTCAACTATCTTCTTCAGCCACTCGATCATTTATGGATGGAGTGCTAGCCAATCTTGGTATCCGTTTCTTCCTCTTTCCGTGATCTTCACAATTCTGGTCTTTCCATAGTATTCTACTTCTATCGAGAAAGTCTTTCTTTCCAGCTGAAACAGTCTTTTCTCCGGATCCTTTGAGCCAACATATCTTCCTATGTCTTCTGTATGTTGCTTATGCATTAACATTCTCAGTGTTCTAGCCTTAGTTCTACCCGTAATCATAAGGAAAGAAAAAACAAATCATAAACCCTAAAAAAAAGATTTGAAAAAAAACACAGAAAAGCGGTTATTCAAACTCCACTAACCAATAAATCCCGGCCCTAAAGGGAAGGATCGAAGACCCGTCCTTAGACAGCGGAGAAGTTCAGTTAGCACACTGTCAAACTGAATCAATCAAGATTGATCTGATTGAGAGGCTGAGTTTGAAATTGGGAAAAAAATCGCCATGAAAGAGAAATTCGGATAATTACGTAAATCTACTTTTTGTTGTATGGATAAATCAATCACAAATATAATTAAGAGTAATGAGTTGCAATCAACTATATTTATTTTGAATTTTTATTTTAGAAAAAAGGTTGATGAAATTTCCTTTAAATCGATCAATATAGTTAAAATCGATTGATGATGTTAGGCTTTAATTTCAGTTCGTGAGGGAAATGATTTGGATAGGTTTTAGTTTTGAAAGGATTTGATAGGTTTAAAATCTAGAAGGATAAAGAAAATAAGGAAAGATAAAGGTAACTTAGTACTTTTATCTATATAAAGTTTAGACACCCCTTATTCCTTTAGTGTAGGTCTGTGAAGAAAACGAGCCTCGAATAAAAGGGGTAGGACTCGAACTAGGAAGACTTTTTAAGTCTGTATTTGGCAAACAACTTAAAACAAAGCACATTGACACAAATTACAACCGTAAGATAGATGGTTTTTAAGATGGATCAAACGAAAGTCTATATCGAAAAACAGTCAAACATTTATTAATAGTTCTGATATAAGTAGAACTTTGATAAATTAATCCGCGATAAATTAACAACTTCGCTAAAATAATATTTTTCACCGGTCCCGAATTGGGCCACTGTATTAAATCAATAACCTCACTAAATTTATAAGATAATAAAAGTTTTAAGTGTTCAATAGGGCTTAACTGAAATATAAATTAATAATCATTATAATATCATTATATTATGATACCTTACTAAAATAAAATTCCAAAGTTGTTTGTTTCTTGTTCACATTTATGCAACATTAGACTTTATCTATAATATAGGAAACAATTTGCAATTGAATTCACAAGGACATTAATTTTTTCTGGACTTAATTTTTTCGTTTCATAACCTTCAATATATTTGTTGTTATGAAAAGTCTTTAAATTAACTTAAATATTTCGTTTTCTTTTATTTTTGAAACTTAAACTTACAATGTTTCGATAATTTAATAACTTATTAATTTATCGATAAATTAAAGTACTTCACTAAATCGATAGAATTTGGTAGTCCCAACATTATTAATTTATTGAAGTTTGAATGTACATCAGATAATTAAAGGCAGCAAAGGGCAAACTCATTCACTGATATAAAAAATAAAAAAAAAAAAAAAAAAAACTACTTGAAACAAAACGTCCAACAAAAGAGTTATCAAACACAGACTTGGAAAAATACATGATAAAACCCAGGACACCCAACTAATGATCACCAGCAACAAATACTGATCAACTTGGACAATCTTCGTTGATGAGAGCTAACAAATCCTCCAAGTTATAAACCTGATCACCGTTCTTTCTTGGGATCAATTGGCTTGTTTGATCTCATTGTATTATGATGTTCCTCCTTGACTCCGAGAACGCAAGGATAATAAGTAGACAGTACCATTTCGGCAAATAACGGAAATTCCAACAACGCAAATAAGACTATCATAACCAGACCAAATGTTGTCAATGGAATTGGAGCCCACCAATATTTATCCCCGCAAGCAAGGGTAAATGCTGCAGCAAAGGCTAACAATATGCCGCTCAAAGAAAAGAACAGAGTTAGCAGCCCAATTATGAGTTTTTGTGGCAAAGATTTAAAGAAATCATCTTCAGCATAACGAGAGGTCAAGATTGCTAAAAACATGAGAACCGATGTAACTGACGCGAAAAGCGAACCACAATCACCTATTGCGAAGAATAGAAACATCCACTTGTTCAAGAAAACTGGGAGACCATTTTTAGGGTTATCAGTATCACCAATGTTACCACCTGGGACGGTGAACACGGCTGCAAACGCAACTGTAGCAATAAGGGTGGCAACAACCATGCACGAGCCGCATGTATCTTTTATCCACTGCTCTCCTTTCTCCACTAAGTCCGTATGTTGCGCTGTGAATATAGACTTAGCTGTTTCGTCTTTTATATTTCTCTGGTTCTTACAATCTGAAGGTATAATCTTTTCAACACCCTGACGAATTTAGGAGATTACTTTTAGAAAAACTACTTGATAATAAAGATGCTAATAATTAGTATAAATCAAAATAACGCTTAGCAGTATTGGGAAATCAGACTGAAACTTCTTAGGTGGTAGAATGCATGTTACGTACCTTATAACACTGTACCTCTCGTTCTAATTGTAAAGCTGCGCCGGATACCAAATCTAGTTTAGCAGAAGGCGCTAGTCTTGCAGCGTAATGTAAGAGGTTGTTACCTTCATCATCTTCCCTAGAAAGTAGATAATCTTTATCATTTCCACTAGTTTTCATTATGAGCTTCAAAATATTTTCATCTCGTTCTTGAACTGCCATTTGTATCATTGTGAAATCCTTAAATTTTTCCCAAATCAGGTGAGGGTATTCATCCAGATACACCGTTACAAACTCAGTGATCCCATATTCTATTGCCGTCTTCATAACATCATTTTTATTTAGATAAATTGTTACTTCTTGCCCACTATGGTGCTCTTGTTTGATATTTCTTACCATATGATTAACCAATTCCAAGGCTTGTTGGTGGATCAGCTTCTGACCATATAGACGTCTGACAAGAGGTGCTGGATTAACAAAATAAGAAGTCAAAACAATAATATATAGAAGTAAAATCCTAAGCACTAAGCAGCCTAAATGCACGGCCATAGTAAAGTGATCACCTCGTGCATAGTAAGGCATGATATAGTTCAAAATGAATTTTTTCACCACTCCTGTCGCTTTTTTATCTTCAAGTGATGGAGCTTTTTTGGCTTTGGATGCTTCCAGTTGATTCTCTACATCTCCTTTCGGTCCACCTGAACTCCCTCCTCGGTTCTGTTCGGAACTTTTGGAAGAGGGATCGTCGATTTTATAATCTTCTAGAGAAGATGATCTGTCCACATGAATTACTGTACCCCCAATATTTGATAGTTATATTGAATCGGAAGTACAAATATGAAAACCAAAATGATATTTGACACACCAATTGTTACACAACTTCTAGAGGCCGAGAGTGCATCAATTTATATAAAATAAAACAATCATCACTACTTGATCTTTTGATATCCATCCTAGCAATATCGGTTCCCGTATTTACTATGTGGTGCAACTATTGCTATACGGAGAACTAAAATTCTTACCGGAGGAAAGATTTTTGGAAAAAGAAACTAAAAAACCGGCATTTTATGGATTTGGATTCGGCAAATAAAAGTGTGTTAGATACTGGATTAGTTACGTTTGGGATAAAATAGTTAGAAACAGAAGCGTATAACAATCAAACTGAACAATTTAGAAAGTTTTCTTCTCGTGTTCCTTCCTCTAATAATAGCCATGTCGTGCTAAGAGCATTTCCAATGGATTGCGGTGTGTTTTCTACATTGTTATCGGTGTAGGAAGACATATAGTTTCCTACACTTTAGAAATTTGCGGGAGGTTATTTCCAACTGGCAGATATTTAGATTAGCATTGCAATCTATTTGTATTAATCTAATTGGTTGAACTACTTTCTTTTTTATATGTATCTTAATTTCAGTTAATATAACAATAATTTGATTGGTTAAACATTTTGATTGACATCCTCTGCAAAAACCTCTAAAACTAGAGGATGTCTAGATAACTAACCCTCCACATCATCCTAACAATTTACTTACATCCCCACTGAAGAAGTTTTTTCTGCAAAAAAATGTATAAACCCAAGGTGGCTTAAAATTTAGGAATTTAGAAAAGTCCATTAGAATTGCTCTGAGATTTAGTAAAACAAGCCAACATAATTAATTACAGAAAGTCTTAATGAACCACGAAATAAACCGAGAAAAGAAAACCGCCCCAAATCTTCACAGAACTACCGGAGCCCTCTGCTGTCCTCCGCGGGGCCCATCAGAACCCACACAAAAAACTGAGTCTAGCTGTTTTGGTGCTGTCCGAAATCTCGATCTGTTTAGAAGGGCTGAATTAATTAATAATTGTTAAATATATATATATTTTGTTTCTCTACACCTACCGACAACTTCTCCCGCAAAATCTCTCCCGAGGGAAATGGAAGGTTATGGTAGCGTTCTATACGTCGAGATCATAAAAGGGGTAAAGTGGGGCCAGTGTATCTGTGAGAGGTGAGATTTCTCGGGACAAAAAGTATCGGTCAATTTATCATTTTTCTTTCTCACTCCGGATATCCTAAAGCAACCGAGGGATAATTCTTTATTTTGTTCAACCATTTTTCTTTTTTGGAATCTAACAATTTTTTTTTGGTTGTATTACATCGTCTACTGGTTTTTAGCCAAAGGTTAATTTCAGCTGTTGATAACCAAAGGATAATTCAGTTGTTGCAAAAGTGTCCTATGTTAGCCATACTAGGATCTGGGTCGTATAACATATAACATGCCGTTGATGTGATAGGGTTATAGACTGATTTTGACCGTTTGATATTTTTACTTGAACACCAATATGAAATAGTTGAATGACCTATTATCGTAACCCAATTAACTAAACTAAGCTTACGGCTAAATTTTGTGATTCCGGGAGTTCTAATTTGAGGGTGCAGTTGATGTTGCCGTTGGTTCTTGGTAGTTGGATGATGCTAGGATGTTCATGTATTAACTTAGTCATTTTATCTGAAACATTCAACCCCGGTTTCCATAACAAATGTTTACTAAATCCCATCGATTAACCACTAATAACCTGTTTTATTATCACAAAATTGGTTAAAAAGACCAAAATTAACAATTTATGGGTGAAAAAAATATCTAGGTTTTGATACTGTTTAAATAGACAAAAATGTTAAAATAGTCAGGATGTAAACAGTTTCATCCTACCCATTTTCAAATACTTTTTCTTATTTTTAATTTACATCAGGATGCATCCAGTTTTATCCTCGCTATTTTTTAAGTTTAAGCCAGGATGAATCCAGTTTCATCATTGCTATCTTTTTTTTTGTCCAATCCACCCGTAATAATTTTTACTCGTCCATTAGAACCATGTTTTAAAAATATTTGGACAAATGACCCATTTTCCGTTTTCTTATTAATTTCCCTTAGTAATCCAACTAATTTTGCTTTTCTGTTGAAATTAAAGTAGCCCAGTTTGAATGGCAAGAATGTATAAGCCATAAAAATACTACAGTAAAACTTCACTAAATTAATAATGTTGGGACTGACAAATTCTATCAATTTAGCGAAATTTATCGATAAATTAATAAGATATTAATTATCGAAGCACTCTAACTTTAAGTTTCAAAAAATAAAAGAAAAGAAAAGAAAATATTTAAGTTAAACTTAATGGTTTCCCATAATAACAAATATCCTGAGGTATTATTTTCAATTCAAATTGATGTGTAATCAATTTTTGGCATAATATAATATAATAGTAAATTGCATATTATGTGCATAAATTTATATATCTTTTGATGTTAAAAGAAACCAAAAACAACAACACAAAAGAAGAGTTTAACAATAGCTCATATTTCTCATCTTAAAGGTGTCAAAAAATCCACGATGACAAACGAGATTCGAAAAGCATTGTGTGAGTATAGTCATTCCAATCCAAATTTGCCTCAAATAGAAATACAAAAATGGCTTCTTGAAAATTTAACATAGAAGTGTGTCAAGGATCGATATTAAATACAATTAAGCGTGCATCAGAATACATCTCAAGTGAATCCAGTTTCTCGTAAAGAAGCAATCTTATCAATAATAAAGCCAAATGATTTCCTTATACAATTTTAAAAAGACACTCCTAAACTCCTCAAGGGACTATAATATAATCAGAGATGAAGTAATGTGAACAAGAAACAAATAACTTTGGAATCTTATTTTAGTGACGCACCAGTAATGTAATGCTATTATAATGATTATTAATTTATATTTTAGTTGGGCCCTATTGGATACTTAAAAAATTTATTACACTGGTCCAAATCGGGACTAGCAAAAAATATTATTTTAGAAAACTTATTAATTTATGGCGGATTAATTTATCGAAGTTTTACTGTAATAGTATATCCTAATTTATCATTTATAAACAGAAATAGGTTCCATTTCTTTCATGGAAGATTCGTACGCAGATACGCTTGATAACTTGTGTTTTTTTATAATCATTATGCATTGAAGATCGAGGTATCTGGTCCTAAAGTGGAGGACGACGAACAAATGGGTTCTGATCATATCCAGTCCGGATATGAACTCGAGAGATACAAGGAACATATGGTTTCTAACGTTGTTATTGTCCGTGGTAATGGGGCTAAATGGAGGAGATTGTGAATGTTTTTGAGTTCCTGATGGACTATTAGTAGTTGGGTTATTTATGAACTCAGTTTGCAGGAATTAGACAGTTAGAGAATCTGAGGAGATGACTTCTTAATACCATCAGGTGTTCGTGAAATGCCTGAACCGCAAAATAAATGGTGGGAAAAATGAGATCTTTCACCGGATGGAAGGAGTTTGACTATATTCTAACGGTCAACGCTAGTCAGCTGATGGTCAGGGTATTTGGATAAATGCAAAAGTCAACTAACGATTTTTTAACGGGCTTCTGTCGGTCTACGACCCTATCGCATCAACGACATGTTCTACGATCCAGACTCTAATATGGCCAAAAACATACGATCCTTTTACAAAATATCTCTTAAAATAAATAATAAAAAAAAAGATTATTTTTTGTTTTTTCCCCTCCCAAGATCGCTAATTAGCATTTCCTCCCCAAATAGATTGAGATTATTATTTCCTCCAATCCTTAGCTTTTCCATTCATTGTTCGGTTACCTGAGTCACCTGCAACACACGTGGCAAGAAAAAGAACATTTTCAGTAGACTACCGAAAATACCCTCACACCTAAAAAACGGTTATCCACGTGGACGCTCACGAACCAAAAGATCGATATCAACGGTGACGTTTAGTCATCTTCGTTGTTTCCTATCTAACCCAGATCTTAATCATCTCCCTTCCCTGTGGGCAGCAGAACTGATTTACAATCAACCGCAAAATAACGATCACCCTAACCTTTAATTTAGGTTATGGGAAGTGCCGACCGTGAATTTTAAAGATCTCATCCAACATGCAATTGGCTATGAGTACAAACAATCAAATGATGAACGCCCAATTACCTAAAATTGGGTATTGGTTTCGATTTCAGCATGACCCAATTGCATAAACGCCCAATTACCTAAAATTCCAGATAAACAAACCTAAATCAACAAAAATTAGAACAAATCGCAAACCCATTCAACCACGGCAAACCAAAATTTTGATATCAGAAACCAAAATTCAAATGATAAAAAAGAGTTTGGTAATACTTGCGATCAATTTCAGATGTTCTTCGATCTGCTTCTGTTTATGTTAAATCGTTTTTGAAAATTTCATTTAGCCCCAATCGTTTTATATGTATAACAGAAAAAAGAGGTGTTGGAAAAAAAATGGGTTTCACGAAGGATGAATGACACAGAGAAGAAAGTGTTGCACTCAAAAACTTTCAAGGCTTGTATAAATTTCTTTTAGACAAATATTTCTACCCTCCCAATAACAATTGGCGATTACAACAGGTATGCGAAATATTGCCTTCAGGATACAATGAAAGCCCTGCAACGAAAACTGAATTCAAGGTTTGTACCCCTTGATTCAATCAAGAACACACAAAGAGATTTCTGATTTCTGATGATGCTTTTTGAAATAGAGAAAACAGATTGATTTTTCTTATATTTTAAACGAAACTGGGAGAAGCTATTTATAAAGGGTTTTGCACCTGTTGGGAATAGGTTTTTATTCGCCAACAGGTTTCTATTCACGAAACGTCAGGTTCCTTCATCAACAGACATCAATGGTGTCTTTTGGATTCGAAATTTTCGAACAGGCTTTTATCGGCCAAATAAAACCTTCAGTTCAAAAAATTCTTTTGGATTCGAAATTTGCACCTGTCGACCACAGCCTGGGGGGCGATGCCCCCCAGGACCCCCCTTTGGTTAGCGGCGTTGAAAATATTCCAACATTCTCCCCCTATTTTCAAAAACCATAAAACAAAGTTAAAACTTTTAAATCAGAGTGACTGCCTACGTACCCGAGTGGGATCAAGCCAACGTAGTTCAAGCACAATTGAGACTAAGCATCATCGTTGAAATCAACACATAAATGATAGGTATTTTTTGGATTTGAACCTTCACTTAGTGTAAGAAACTCAAAGCCTTATCGAGGTTCTATGGTGAAACCAGTCTTGAACCAAGTACCCCTTATGATAAAACCGGAGTCTCCACACATATTGATTTCATAAAATCATGTGTTTTGTAGCCAAGCACGTTAATGGCCATGTGCTTATATCCTTGTTCATGAGTCTTCTTTAGAGAACGGTCTTCTTCTCTTAGGAAACGGCCTTATTTCCATACTCATATAGGTAAGTCTCGAAGGTGTTTCTGCGATACACCTTTTACTAATCATAGACTCATTAAGGATTTACATCCATCCTATTTTCTTGCAGAAACCAGCACTAATAAGAAATGGGAAGTTTTTATATTAGTGCTCCATAATCCACATCCATAACTTGTTGGTACCACATTGAACCTTGTTTATCCTTTTCAAAACATAGGTTGGGTTTCTGCTATGGGAGATCAAACTTCCTTCACAGACCTTAGTCCCATTTCTTTCCTTTTTATTGAAACCACTGAACTTGGTAGACTTTTCGTAAATGGGTCTGCCAAATTCCTCTTTGATTCAATAAAGTTAACCGTAACTACTCCCCTGTTGAGTAGTTGCCTAACCATGTAGTGTCTAAGACTTGCATGTCTAGACTTTCCATTATAAGTCTTATTAGAGACATTATAGATAAATTTCTCCACACATATTGATTTCATAAAATCATGTGTTCTGTAGCCAAGCACGTTAATGTCCATGTGCTTATATCCTTGTTCATGAGTCTTCTTTAGAGAACGGTCTTCTTCTCTTAGGGCGGTCTCCCCTGGACCCCCACGACCTGACCTGTCAGGTCGACCACAGCCTGGGAGGCGATGCCCCCCAGGACCCCCCTTTGGTTAGCGGCGTTGAAAATATTCCAACAAGAGGCAACCCAGTAACCACCTAGAACTAGTGGAGAAGAGATTAGTTTGATTTCTACATGTATACCGTAACCCCAAAGTTGAATCATTAATTTGCTGTTGTTCCATATATCAAACACGCTTTAGAATGAAGACTCAAATTCAATTTATAGACTGGACTAAGGGGTAGGTATTTGGTGATTGATTGTTGATTGCGGATGAAATTGATGAATGCTTAAGAGTCCTGGTTTGTTAGATATCAATGGGTTGTGTATAAATTTGATTTTGCAGGGAATGAAATTTACCATAGAAGTGACGAAATCCAGTAGAGTCCTCTTCATTACCATATGTGAAATGCCTATCTATTGTTCGAGAGAAGGCCCAAGTGACTGTGTTACTCTATAGTTGTATTCTAAAAATGAAAATATTACTGACACACATATTTGTCACAAATCTAAAAGGGTATTTTGGGTAGATTTTAAATAATAACATTATATTTGCCACGTGTGCGCAGGTGCTGATTTAGCTAACCGAATAATAGATGAAAAAGCTAACGATGGGAGAAAACACTAATTTCAATCTATTTGAGAAGGAAACGCTAATTAACCATCTTGAGAGGGCGTCACTCGTGGGAACACATGAATACAAGAAGTTTGTTTCTATCCGGCTAAAGATATCTTCAAACTATCCTGGAGTAGATTAATTAAGGCTATCATGCCCAAATCGTGATCATTATAATACCATATGTACACACCTAATCAAATACATAATTGTGAGAGTTTAGTTGAAATGTAACCTCATTTAGATTATTGGAAGTCTTTGACAACCTGAAACATATCTTATCTTTGATATGCAACCCTTAACGTAAGCAGTAACCACAGTACCCTCGAAATAACTATGATCATCCAGAGGTGGAGCTGACACTGCATTGGTTTCTTTTTTCCATTCGGATCAATAAGACAGACAATGTTTAGTTGACTTTTATTTCTTTTATGTTTCTGTATGTGTTCGTATTTTTTTCTTTGAGAATTTTAAGGATTCCAAGGTTTGGTACGGATCGTAGAAAGATACTAAATCGGCATTGACTCAGTGATCTAGTGGAAAAGAATCGAAGGAAATTTTTCTCAAATGACACCGCACTAACCAAACACTTCTAATAAGGGGATTTTCACAATTGTTTAATGATTTCATTCTCCAAATTTAAAAAAAAAATCACAGTATGAAAAGTCGGCATGCTCGACTGTAAAAAAGCATGCCGACTAAGTATCTTCAGAACACAGTTCATGAACAGTCTGCATGTCGACAAAACTTAATCCGCACCCGCGATAAGAAACAAAGTATGCCGACCAAACATTAGTTTTTCGCATTTATAGTCGTCATGGTCGAAAATGCAGCACATTGACGACTGTTCATCAGTAGTCATGTTATTTTTATAAAACCATGACGACCAACAATAAAATTAGATACAGGAAAACTTGTTTTCACTACACCAAAAATGGAGTTTTGCAACAGGCTCCCGCTGCTGCAAATCAGGTTCGCAACTGCAATGAGTTGTTGCTACAGGGGGCGACGCGAATTTTCGCAACGGAAAGGTATCTGTTACGAATTTCGACTCGTAACATTTTTTAGCTGTTGCGACCCAAAATATTAGCGACAGACGCATTTGCGGATTTTTTACCATTAATTGTGAATTCTTGACCAAGTCAACGTAAATTGACCCCGAAAGTCGCGTTAAAAGTTTAGTAACATATTTAAGCTGTTGCGAAAATATTTGACCAAGTCAAAGTAGGCTGACTTCCATTTTCTGGTACGGATGTAGCAACAAATTCTAGTTGTTGCTAATTTTTTGCAATAGAAAGAAAAGAAAGAAAGTAGGTCTTTGTTGACCTGGTCTACTAGTCAAAAAATCCACCCCCCACAATCTATTTATCCTGCAGCTACCCATACCATATGATTCAATCCAACAATCAACCATATTCTGCACCACTTATATAACTTCCATAAAAGTAATTGAATAACTTTTGTATAACGGCTTAATTATGAGAGTATTCAATTCTGGACTAGGTCCCGGGGTTTTTCAGTTTTTGCAGTTTCCTCGTTAACAAAATCTTGCTGTGTCATTTACTTTTTCTTTCCGCAATTATAATTGTTATTATTATAATTGAAAGTAAATTACACAAACGTTAACTCTGCGTTACTTGATAGTGATCATATAGAGTTTGGTTAAGTCTGAACCTATTATCAAGTAATCACACTTAAGCACAAGTTCAATTAAGAACTCTCACCCATCAAATGTCATTCCTGAAAGGACAACAAAAGTGACCGTACTTTCACAAGAAAGAAGGATTTCTTTGGACATTAACAAGTCACATGAAATATGAATTCGTACCCAAAATAATCAATTAAATTAACCACAAGAGAACCATGATTAATTTAATCGGAAATGCTCCCATAAGAGAACTTACGGAGCCGCACAATATTTATACAAGGATAACTACACCATATCCTGGTTTTAGCAACCCTTCATTTTCGGAGGTGCGCAACGGATATAGACGTTGCACAGTTAACAACGTCTATATCCGTTGCACAAATTGTTAATACTTTATTTATTAATATTAATTAGTGGTACAACGTATGTCAACATGTATAACCGTTGTACACCGTATGTTTTTTTTTGTACTATACGGTTTTTTATGGGCTTTAGTAGTTTTATTTTATTTTCTTTTGTCATTAATTTTCTGATATTTTGTTTCCCACATCTCTCTATTTTTCATCCAAATTTCAGAGAGAAGACTTTTCTCTTCTTCACATATCTCTAATCTGCTTAGTTTTCAGAGAGAAGAGAAAACTGTTCTCTTGAAATTAAAACTTTTCTTCACCAAAAATGTTAGAATATGGACATCCAACTCGAGATTATTTGTCTCTTCAAACCTTTGGGTGTTTATGTTTTTCCCATCTTCGTGACTATCGAGCAAATAAATTAGAGTCTTGTTTCTCTCCATGTGTATTTTTGGGATATTGGACGGGTTTACCAGTCACGTCATGTTGTTTTCGATGAGTCTAATTTTCCTTCTGCAGCTCCACCCACCGTACTACCCTCTCCGTCGACTCCACCACAGGTAAATTTCTTATCCATTTTCTTTGCCTATACCATCCACATCTCTTAATTCCGGTGCTTTATCTTCTTTTCCCTCTTTTGGAGACCACGAACCCAACCTACATTCATCCCCAGCAATCTCACGTACCAGTTCCCCTCCTGACACACAAACAACACCTTCCACCCCACTTTCTAGCATCCCAGTAGAAACCACGTCACCTACTCCTTTGTCCTTATCTGAATCTACTGAATCTCATTCCCTAGATAATTCTCCAGTTCGTTTTAGTATAACTTCACCCGCCCCTTTAAGCTCACTTCTCCCCACCATCCCTACGGCACCCAGATCTGATTTTCCAACTGTACCTAATCCCCATCCTTCCAATATCTCTTTTACTAATCCTGTAATCAAAAATGATCATCCTATGATTACAAGGGAAAAGGACGGTATTATCCAGAAAAAGGTATTGTTAGCATCTAAACATACAAAGATTACTGACTCTTTCTTACTCACAGGCGAAGAATGATCCAACGCAAGCCCATGGATGACCTATACTACTCTCTTCTCAAAAATGGAACTTGTTCTTTGGTTCCTAAAAATTCTAGTATGAATATAGTAGGTTGTAAGTGGGTTTTTCAGATCAAACGACGTGCAGAAGGAACTATCGAACGTCGTAAAGCACGTCTCGTGGCTAAGGGATTTAATCAGCGAGAAGGCATTGACTATGGGGAAACCTTTAGTCCGGTTATAAAGCCGTGTACCATACGAGTTGTTCTAACATTGGCATTGTCCCATTCTTGGCCAATTCGTCGGCTAGATATTCAGGATACTTTTCTCAATGGCTTTCTTATGGAAGAAGTTTATATGACACATCCCCCAAGCTATACTGATCCCTAATTTCCCGATCATGTTTATCGATTACATAAATAATTATATGGATTAAAACAAGCATCGAGGGCTTGGTATTACCCGTTTGAAGGTTTTTCTTCAAAAACTTGGTTTTGTTGCTTCTCGAGCTGACTCTTCTTTATTCATCCGTCGTTCATCTAATGGTGTATTTGCTAGTGTATGTTGACGATATCATCTTAACGGGCTCCAATCCAAGTTGCTTGCAAGATTTGATTAATACTCTTCATAAGGAATTCGCTTTAAAAGATTTTGGTGAGCTTTCCTTCTTCCTTGGTGTTGAAGCAACACGGACTGCTGATGGATTATTTCTCTCCCAACGACGCTACATTGAAGACTTGTTAGAGCGTGCTAATATGCATGGTGCGAATCCTGTAAGTACTCCATTTACTACTTCGACTTAATTAAATCCAGTAGGTGGTATTCCTTTATCAAATCCTACTGTTTATCGAAGTCTAGTTGTTTGAGAAATTGAGTTATTTAATAAATGATTTTTTGGTCTTGGTGTGGTTTGATCTCATGACCTAAGGGTCTAAGGATACTCACTCATTTTTTAGTGAATGAAATGGAACCTTTAGTTCCACATTGTGGAAAACTAAAGAGGTGCTCCACTATATAACCATGTGCTCATGGATATGTTGTAAAACAATGTGGGTGGAACGGGTGGGGAGAAAAATACATGTTTCAACCGATGCCCATGCGCGTATACCAAGTGCTTTAGGAAATTAATTCCAAAAATATTTTCTTAAGAGTTTTATTTGTGGGAAATTCCTTTTACGAGTTTTACTTGTTTTTGAAGAAAACCAAAACCTAACTTGATTTGCAAGTATCTCATCCTATAAATATGACTCGAAATTTTGTTTTTAAAATACATAAGCAGCGACTATCTCTAGGTCTACTTTTCTTCTTCTTCTTGTGTTTTTGTGCGTCGTTTTACTTCCATCCATGTTGCTGAGTTCAAGAGTGGGTAACTTGCGTTGTGCTAACTCAAGTTATATCGGGCAGTCTTATCCTGGACACATCTTCGCACGTTGGGATTAACATTACTTCAGAGTATACCCGCGAACTAATGTGTTAAGGACAGCTTGTTGAACCTGTGATTCTGCCCTCATCAATTTGTTCGTGGTAGAGTTGTTTGATACGGTTCTTTATATTTATTGTTTGATACATCTGACGTTTCTTGTATTGTTGCAAGACTCCAACAGGTTACAATACTTCCTAATCACACGTCCAGAGATAGCTTTTTCAGTCAATAAATTTTTCCAATTCATGCAAAATCCCACAGATAAGTATTTAGCTCTGATACCATGTTAGAATATGGGCATCCAACTCAAAACCAATTGGCAATGAGTGGAGAGGCCCCAAGAGATTATAAACCGCAGGATCTTAGATTTCCCATACAATGTGGGACTAATAATCTCAACAAAAACCCATCTATCTTTCTTCTTAGTTTCTTAAACCTAATCCCATCAAAACTCATTTTCAAGAAATCCCGATATACAACAGCAGTTTCCTAAACCGAATTGTTTCCTGAAATCCGAACTCAAATCATTCAACTTCTGATTCAGTAGCAGTTTTTTGGATTATCATCAGGTAAAAACTAGTTTTTCATTTGATAGAGTTAATAAGGTTTTTGATTTTGACCTAAATAGTATCTCAAAGAGTTAGGGTTTTTCATTTTGACCTAAATGGAATCTGAAAGAGTTAGGGTGTTTGATTTTGACCTAACAAGTATTTGAAAGAGTTGGGG
This sequence comes from Papaver somniferum, assembly GCF_003573695.1. NCBI lineage: Eukaryota > Viridiplantae > Streptophyta > Magnoliopsida > Ranunculales > Papaveraceae > Papaver > Papaver somniferum. The sequence goes on along the minus strand of NW_020618825.1, from coordinate 13,878,027 downwards.
TTTTTGATTTTGTTGTTTTTTTTTTGTTAGATTTGAAGTATTGGGTATGTTTTGATTTTGTTGAACATGAAGTTTTAAGCATTGGGTGTTGGTTAATTAAGGAGTGTTTAGAGTTTGTGAGAAATTTGGATTATTGGTTTGGATTATAAATTGAATTTGCAGGCTTAAGGATTGCGAGGAAAGAGCTATATAACAAACGAAACAAACAGCAAACTTAGTTATCTTATATCTTCTGCTCTATATGAATTATCCCTAAACTGTAGTTTGGTTATGATTTTTTTTGTCTATTGTACAGGTCAGTGGTCCTCCAAGGCCATTGGGTGAGCTTGATGCAGTAAGATTGATTTTATTATCCTTGTTGTTTCAACTATAAGGTTTTGTGTATACATATATCTCACCATCAGACACGTGTATATAGAAAAATACGTGGAAAGCATGCAGGCCAGGACATCAAAATACGATGCACTACGGAACACCAAATAAACCCCAAGGAGTTACTTTATCTCATCCCAAAAGAAGCTAAGATCAACGGTGGAGAGAAAGTTAGCTGACACGAACGTGACTGGGGAAGAAGACACTTGTCTGACACGAGCAGGCATCTCAACCACCTTCATTAAACACTCTGAGCAGTATACGTGTCGATCAACCCGTGGAACGAGCGAGGATGTCTCTGCGTGATCAAGTGGCAAACGCAGACCTCTGCGTGATGGACACAAGACACTAGAAGATAAGGTTCCAACGGCCTTCAGAGATGGGTCCCACACTCTAACCCTATAAATACCCCCTCTCCACCAAGAGGAAAGGGGATCGGAAAAATCAGGAAAGGAAGGAGAGAGAGATTGCAAGTGTAAGTTAATCCTTTAGAAGAGAAAAACATGTAAACCCAAAAGTCATTCGACTACTCTTGTAACCATGAAGAATATAGTGAAACAACAAACCCCGTGGACGTAGGCCTTAGTGCTGAACCACGTAAACCTCGGTCTTGTTTACATTTCAGCACTTTATATTTGTCTAACCCCATGGATCTTTACTTATACGTTTTGCTTTCTTTGTTTTTACCTATATCCCGTGCGCAAACGCCTCGCATGGAGTTGTTAGATGAGGCTATGATAAACCCGAAGGTTTTGAGCCAAGGAATCAACACTAGGATATCATCATCACAAATCACTCTAGATTACGATGATTGGTTGTGAGCATTCGGATGCCTTCGTGATTTGTGTGTTCACACGCATGCCTCTATGTGGCCAACTACTCGCCAACTCATTCAATTGCGTCATTCATTTAATCTCCAGAGACATGAGCCATACATTTTCACCAACAAGAATACTGTTTGACGAAGATTTGTCAATAACAAAAACAGTTGTCATGGGGCACGTAGAAGGAAATCATTACATCGGCCTCCGATTGCATGAAGGAAGCCCATTACCTCCATTGTGGAGGGAATTTGGTTGTGACGGTGAACTCCCCAAGACTTGGTGCAATCGATTTGAGAAAAGGATTGAATTATGGAAGGCCATAATGTTGTCTATACCGAAGCAGTTCATAGTTATGACCGACGATGAAGAGGATGCTTA